>NC_137500.1:26847500-27222500 GCF_041902795.1 Electrophorus electricus
AGGCAGGATGACAGAGGCGGTGATGAAAGCTCGAATCTCGCCAGCGTAAGTGAGAGAGCGTGCCTCCTTATCTCCACCTGCTAGCCCCTCCCCTCCACCCCCTTACCCACCTCTCCTCCTGTCATTCCTCCATTCCTGCCTCTATCGTTCTCTCCATCTCTCTCGAGTCGTGTCTCCTTCCAGGCTCCCAAGTGGCCTGTCCAACTCCCGTTTCTGTCTCCTCCTCCTGTCCTCCTCCTTCACGCCTTGCCCCCGCCTCCTTCCCGTTCTCCAGCCAATGACACACCATCGAGCAGCAGAACGGAGGGAGGGGGGTGAGCTGTGTCCACCACAGTATAAATCACACCGACACGTCGGGGCGAGGGGGTGGTGGCGCCCCCCGGTGTCTCTTCGCGGAGGCGTGGCCAGCACAGGCTCGGGGGAGGCCGTGACCCCCGCGCATCTTTTCACTCCCCGGAGTCTGCAAATGGACACACGCCCACACGAGTCCCGTTCCGTCATCCCGTCCAAGGCGGTCCGGTCGCCTCCCTCGCCCTCGTGCTTTTCCATCCCAGCTGTTGCCCCGCCCACCCTGCTGCTCCGCCCCCTGAGTGACGCATGTGAGTGACGTTGGCCGCGTGTTCTTCTCCCCACCTGCAGGAGGCGCCAGCGTCGGCGGTGGTGTCCTGCAGCCAGGAGAAGGAGAGCCTGCCAGAGAAGGGACCACCCAGCCCAGTGAAGTCTGAAAGGGAGGCTCTGCTCGTGGGTACGTGGGTGTGTATGTGTGCATGTGTATCTGTGTGTATGCGCGTGTGTGTGTATCTGTGTGGGTGTGTGCGTGCGTGTGTGAGTGTTTGTGGGTGTGGGGGTGTGTGTGTGTGTGTCCCTAGTTGCATCCTTTGCAACAGTTGCATTCTTTTGTGCCTGCACAATAACGTCGTCCTTAGAGGTGATTGCTTAGCTTTGCGTCAGCGGCTCATTTGTTTGTATTTGGGGATGTGTGGGTGTGTGTAGGTGTGTGTGCGCATGCGCGTGCATGCGTATGTGTGTCTGTGTGTGTGTGTGTGTGTGTGTGCGTGTCTGTGTGTGTGTCCGCGTGTCCGTGTGTGTGTGTGTCCGCATGTGTGTGTGTGTCCGCGTGTGTGTCCGCGCGTGTGTGTGTGTGTGTGTGTGTGCATGCGTGTGTGTCCGCGTGTTTGTGTGGGTGTGTGTGTGGGTGTGCGCGCGTGTGAGTGTGGGTGTGCGCGCGCGTGTGGGTGTGGGTGTTTGGGTGTGCGCGCCCGTGTTTGTGTGGGTGTGTGTGTGGGTGTGCGCGCACGTGTTTGTGGGTGTGTGTGTGTTTGGGTGTGCGCGTGCGTGTTTGTGTGGGTGTGGGTGTGGGTGTTTGGGTGTGCGCGCGCGTGTTTGTGTGGGTGTGGGTGTGGGTGTTTGGGTGTGCGCGCGCGTGTTTGTGTGGGTGTGGGTGTGGGTGTTTGGGTGTGCGCGTGCGTGTTTGTGTGGGTGTGTGTCGCTGGACAGAGTCAGCTGTTGTGTTGTCATGTCAGCTCAGCTGGTTAAAAGTAGTTAATGGCCCTGTTCTTGCATGTTCCTGTCTATGAGGACAGTCACCCACTGAATATCCCCCCCTCCCTCTCTCGCCGTCTCTCTCTCTCTCCCTTTCCACCCTCTCTCTCTCTGCCCCTCCCCCTTTCTCTCTCTCTCTCTCTCTCTCTCTCTCTCTCTCTCTCTCTCTCTCTCTCTGTCAGTCTTGTTTTAACTGATGTCTTGTTTGGAAATGAGGAAGTGAAGGAAACCGAGAGGACCCATTTCCTGCTCCTAGACGGAATTTATTCCACACAAGGAGTCACACCCAACCTCCATTTATTTTCATCTGAGTTACAGCACGCGGGTCTTTCTCTGACCTCAGCCCTCCTCAGTAGTGAATGTTCACTAGGCGCTGTGTCGGTCTGTCCACCTCTTAGTAGTATCGATCCCCTCCCAGCACCTGCTCAGACATGCCTGCTGGATCTGATTGTCGTGTAGCTCCGCCTACAAGGGGTGGGACTATGGATCGATGGGCGCATAACTGCGGTAGCCACGGCAACGGCACCACCACACGCTAATGAGTAATGCATGGGCCTCATCTTCACTCCATTATGACTAAAGGGGACATCGACTATCCAGGACGTGCTCCGCCGGGCAGAGGGGGACGTGGGTTGTCCTTGCGGGGCTCCTGTCTCTGGGACGGTCCGGGGCGACGGGACCGGAAGCAGGCAGGGTGCGAGAGAGCTAACGGAGTGTTATTGTTGTGGCTGATTTTAGCATCGAGCTGATGAAAAGCCCTGATTACTGAGAGCGCCGTCGAAGGGGCAATGAGGCACTCGTATGCACAGCTGGAGGGTGGGGTATGGGGCACCGTCTGAAGCACGCAGGGCGGCGTTTCAAATCATCAGTGTCTGGAGACACCAAGCCTCTCCAGGCTTGTCGACTTCTGGTCTAATCGCACGCGAGAAGCATCTGATCTGGGTGGTGGGTGTGGAGGGGCTCCGCTAGTGGTGGTGTGTTGTCAACGCCGATGCGTCCAGTGACGTGATCTGGTCTGTGTCTCTGTGTCTTCTCCACACAGGAATCATCTCAACGTTCCTTCACGTGCACCCATTCGGGGCCAGCATCGAATACATCTGCTCCTACTTACAGCGCCTGGACACCAAGGTACCCACCCCCCAAAACACCCCTTCAACCCTTTACATGTCATATTTAGCAAACACTCCCGTCTAGAGCGACTCTGTAGCCTGGAACACATATTCTCTAAACACAGCTACAGCTCCCTGAGGATCACACATACGTCCTCTAATATCCGTTGTGCCAGACCGTAGCCAGAATGAGCTCTCTGCACAGGTCCAGGGGGCGTGGCTGAAGGATGGGTAATAGACAGGTCCAGGGGGCGTGGCTGAGGGGTGGGTAATAGTGAGTGTGGGTAAGAGTGTCGGGCAGGGAGCCACACCCCCCAGGAATGACCTGGCCTGTCAGATGCAATCAGACTCTTCTGAACTCATCCACACAGTGAAATCAAATCCAGAGCTCAAGACAGCTGGGTAAAGACTTAATGCGCCCCCCCCCACACACACACACACACACACACACACACACACACACTTCACAGAGGGTTTGCTGCCGATCATCCTGGCATCCCACTGGAGAGTAAATACCGCACCCATTATGCATATGGAGCTCCTACAGTGGGTAGAGCCGTCATGCCAGGCTGGATCCCACACGTTCATATACACATTCATAATTAGATATGTTCTCTCTCTTTCTCTCTCCCTCTCTTACTTTTCTCTTCTCCACATCCTGTCTTGTTGTGATGGTTGCCTTGCTTATTGTAAAAGCCCCTTAAATCCCTGACCGTGAAACAGTGTGTAATGTCACCTTGCCCTCGGTAATGTCACGTGGCCTGGTCAGGCCTCCCTCCTCCGGCCCACTAAAATATCCCTCATATGCCACTCTCAGTCTCTCTCTCCCTCTCACAGCTGTGGAGGTTCTCCCACACACACACACACACACACACACTTCTCACACACTTTTTCAGCCCTCAAGCTTATCAGCAGAAGCCACGGTCACCAGCAGAATACACTGATGAAGCCTCAACAGCATAGCGTTCCCGTCTCCTGCTCTGCCTTCATCCTGGGCCTGTGATTAGTGTTTAAGAACGGCCAAAGTCATGTGATTACTTCTATAGAATGGGCAGAGTCATATGATTAGGGTTTTAGAATGGCCAAAGTCATGTGATTAGTTCTATAGAATGGGCAGAGTCATGTGATTAGTGCTATAGAATGGGCAGAGTCATGTGATTAGTGCTGTAGAATGGGCAGAGTCATGTGATTAGTGCTGTAGAATGGGCAGAGTCATGTGATTAGTGCTATAGAATGGGCAGAGTCATGTGATTAGTGCTGTAGAATGGGCAGAGTCATGTGATTAGTGCTGTAGAATGGGCAGAGTCATGTGATTAGTGCTGTAGAATGGGCAGAGTCATGTGATTAGTGCTGTAGAATGGGCAGAGTCATGTGATTAGTGCTGTAGAATGAGCAAAGCACTGTTATCAGTAGTCTGGAACAGCTGAATCGCTGTGATTAGTATTCAGTAACGACTCAAGCCGTGTGATTAGTGTCTCAGAACCACCTAACCCACACGTAGGCCGCAGCACGTGACCACACCAGGACGCCTGATGTGAAAAGCTGCGCTGTTTTGTCATTGCTCTCCTCCACCCAGATCAGCACGACGGAGGTGGAGACGCTGCTGGCGCGGCTACCCTGCACCTTCAGACAGGAGCTGACGGGCGTGGGCGCCAGCCTGGAGAAGCGCTGGAAGTTCTGCGGCTTTGAGGGAATCAAGACGGCGTAGGGACGTGCCGCACGGGTTTGGCCCACAGAGAGGAGGCCAAACGCCAGCTCCCTCCATGCCCGAGGAGCTCCGGGGAACCGGTGCAACTCAGAGAGGAGCGCCAGCCCTCAGGCCGGCCGGACGCAGCCTCTGGTGCACGAGCGCTTTAAAACTGAGTGAATGCACGGACACGTGTGTGTAAGTGTGTGTGTGCGTGCCATGTGGATAGACTGTCTCAAGTCTCTCATACACAACAGCTGTGGCCCGCCGTGCCGCGGGGACTGCACTCATCAGGACAGATCAGGCTGAACTGGGGACAAAACTCAACATCCTTTTCCCTTTTTTTCTCTCATTTTACTCTTGATTTTTAAAGAAAAAGATAAAGGAAATGAATATATTTCTGTTTCTTTCTGTATAGGTTGCTAACAGCTATGTAGAATGTTTTTGTTCATATCAACTCTGTAAATGTTTGAATAACTTGCTATTTTTAAATAAAAAAAGTCTGAGGAAATCCTACAAATCAAGGCAGTTTCAGTCGCACATCTACCACTTGGAGCACTGTATGCAAATCAGTGTGCTGTTCAGAGGATCATTTTTTCTCTCCTCTCCTCTCCTCTCCTCTCCTCTCCTCTCCTCTCCTCTCCTCTCCTCTCTTCTCTTCTCTTCTCCTCTCCTCTCCTCTCTTCTCTTCTCCTCTCCACTCCTCTCTTCCCTTCTCTTCTCTTCTCCTCTCCTCTCCTCTCTTCTCCTCTTCTTTCTTTCTTTCCTTCTCTCTTTGATCTGACTTTTGCTCACATGTGTGTTGAGAGTGTACCAAACCTTCACTGGCTGCCACATTTGTTATTTTGGTTGGCTGGTTATTTACTTGTTTGGTTATGGGTTTTTTTTCCTCCTAATGTCCTGAACTAATGTCTGATTAATGTCCTGCTTGTCTTTTGTGTGTTTGAGCTTTTATGTTCATACTGGATTGTTTGTCATCTTTATTACTGACACATCTTGCTTCACAACTTGATGGGTCAGGGCGTGACACAGTAAAACAGGACGGGGCATGACAGTGGAACAGGGCGGGGCATAACAGGGCAGGAGGGGTAGTAGAGGCCCGCTGTATGTCAGGGTAAGCTCTGCTAACAGCCTCTGTTTTGTCCCACACCCAAGCCCTCGTCAGCACTCATGGGGCCTCTGGGTCCTCACATCCACCTCCGCCTCCACCTTGTGTGGGTGATATGGTCCAACCCTTCCATACACCCAAAGGAAGGCAGCTGCAACACCTATAGGAGTGAGGCCAAGTGTGATGTTTGTTGGGTTTGAGGGAGGACAGCGTGTTGTGTTTGACCGGGAACACGTGTGTTGGAGCGAGGACGTGTGTCGTGTGTTGGATCGGTGATCCGGCTGTTGTGTTGGAATGAAGACACGTGTGTTGTTTTCAATCGAGGACATGTGCTTTGTTGGAGCGAGGACACGTGTGTTGTCGATCAAGGACACGTTGCATTGGAGCGAGGACACGTGTGTTGTTTTCAATCAAGGACACAGGTATTTTTTCTGATCAAGGACCCACATGTTGTTTTCGATCCAGATCACGCTTGTTGCATTGTCCTTGCTCCTTTTTCCATCCTATTGCTTTGGCTGAACAGACGCCCCGTGGACCGATGTCCTCACAGAGTGGACGAGAGCATGGACTCTGTCCTGTACGTCTCGCTGCGAGTGACAGATGATGGCACTCCTCTTGCCAAGGGGCACAGAGACGCTCCAGAACACCATTATTTAAGTCCAGCGGCAGCTGCCTTGTCTCAACTGTCATCGCACTCTCACTCACTCTAATTATCACTCTCTCTAGTCTCTCCATCTTTTTCTCTGTCTCTCTTTCACTCGGTCCCTGTCTTCTGTGTGTTGTTTGTGATTCCGAGTGTCGGAAGAGTCTTTTCTTTTCCTGAGCATCACACAGAGCTGTAAACATGGACTAATTAGATCTCACTGCGTTCCCCTTGAGATGTGTTTTCCGTTTGGTGTTGTACACCCGGTTCAGCACCGCCAGGACTTCCCTCATTAATTCCGTGCGAGGCAGACGTGGGTTCCGCCTTGTTCACGCGGGCTGTGGTTTCTCCGGGTGAGGCTGCTCTGAGAGGCCACAGCCTGGTTTTTGCCTGAGGTGATTTAGAGAACTTCTCTCCTCAAGCCCCTGCAGGTCACACCCTAATTCCCTCACTTACAGTTCGAGCGCCTGTGCATGCTGAGGGCTTTCTGTCCGCTTAGGTAACGGAGAGAGAGCCCAGTAGACATGTAATCCTCCCCCAGCAAACCAGATTTTTCTTATAATCTTAAAATTTGAGGCATTTCAGATCATCTTGTGTTTACCTGGACATTCGTGAACAGCACCCCTCCTGGGTGATTGGAAGAGACAACAGTGATTGGCTAATAGTTCTTTCTGTGTGTGTGTGTGTGTGTGTGTGTGTGTGTGTGTGTGCGAACATTGTTCTTTTTACCCCTCAGACTGAAATCTCCTCATTCCTCTTCACGTAGTCAGAGCCTATGATGAAAAACGCCCGTCTGTTTAAGGCTGTACCCGGAGGGGTTGTGGACACTCGCCACTTTCATAGTAATGTATCACTGACAACAGATTGGTGCCAAAGCATTGCAGCACACTCGCATCTGTAGCAGTTCAAGAGCTCCCCCTGTTGGCCGGCGAGGGCGGTGCTGAGAGTATCCATGTGTGCCTCGTCTTTTATGCAAACCAGTAGCAGCGATTCATACTGAAAGTCCTTCTATGGCTCTGACATTAGGAGCTCTGTCGTTCCATTGGCCCGGGAGGCGTTGCTTAGAACGTTCATTTGTGCATGTGCAAAGATGTGTGAAATCCACATTTGCTCCAGGACATGTGCGGCCCGTACGGAGTAGGCCTCCCGAGACTTAACCCAGCAGATTCCCACAAGAGAGTCCAAGGGGAAGACTCGTACTCTGGTCCAGTTAAACCTTGCCCTCTCCACAGCAGGCATGCCCCGTCACACCCTGTCACGCCCCGTCACACCCCTGGTCCTTTAGTTTAGAAGGAACTTTGTGAGCCTTCAAGGTGGGCACGTGAACCCAAGGTTTGTTTATTACCCTTGCTGAAATATCAACCTAGTCCTCCCAAGGATATCTTCGTCTTATTTGCTGTGGTCTCTTGCAGAAACACCTTAAGCACCATTCAAATCGTCATCGAGACCTCATCTACGGACTACGCTATTAGATCTGCGTGGTGCTGGCAGACAAAAGTTTGTTGATCACTAGACCTTCTCCCCGAAACACTACACTTTTTTTTTCCCTTTTTTTGTTATTGAAATACCACCTATCTTTTACCACATACTTCAGCCTAAAAAACACCTCACATTATTAAGAACGTGGGTAGCATATGTTAAAGGCAAGTTCGGATGTTTACGACGAGGCGACAGTTCATCTTGTGTTCACTAAACATACTCACAGAATAACACACACACTCCTCAACCATGGCACACAAAACCTTTGAGCGAAGCTGACTGGCACTATCACCTCTGCCACACGCTCTGTACCACGGTCGCCATCGCCTTCTCCCCATCTGTCTCTGATGAGTTTTGATTACCGACCGCGTTTCCCAACAAATGATCTGGAGGGTGTGTGGATGCCAAATACTCCATGACCGCATAAGAGCTCCTGGTGAATGCTCAGATGACTCGTTGCTAGGGCAAGCCGTCGTTACGGTGGCCCCTTGTTAAAGCGACCCTCGCGTCCATGTGTTTCGTCTGCCATGAAAACATCGGAAGTGACATCCCTGTCGGAGGTGACATCCCAACATCCCTGTTGATGTGGGGAATGTAATTGCATTAACACAATACGCTCACCCACCCCTTTATTAGAAAGGTCTGGTAGGTGTAAGTTTTGAAGCCTGTGGCCGCCTGGTAGCGTCCGTGCGTCTTGTGTTAGCCGTCCTCTACCCCTTAATCAGGTTCTGACCACAGTATCACTGAGAGGTTCGAGGCAGGTTGTCTAATAAAGTGGCTGAGTGCGCCGTGGGAGTGAATCTCCCGTGTTTCTCCTGACTGACGTGTCTGAATGAACGGAGCAAAAAGCAATTTGGAGAAAGTGAGATCCAGCCTGCAGCTGGCTGGGTGTGACTTCCTCGAGATATTGCCAATCTCTTCGGCTGCGTGAGAAATCTGTGGGCTTGAGCCGGAGCTTACGTTGGCCCCCCATCCTGTGCAGCCGCCCACAGCCTGGAGGCTAGCGGCAGCTGAGACCCGTGAGCCCCGGGCCGATGGTGGGGGGATGAAGGGATGAGCTGAGCTCCTGGAGCATGGAACAGCACGGGGCCTGTGGCTTTGGCACCACCTTCCCACCTACCCCCGCCCCCTACCCCCGCCCCCCAGCCAGAGAAGTCATCCGCCCTGCCCTCAGGGCCCTCTCGTAATGAGGCAGATCAGCAGTATGGATCCTTGTTCTCCCATCATCATTCCTCTATCACTCTTTAACTCATTGCCTGACATTATCGCTCCCTCACTCTCGGTCTAGTCGTTTCTCTTTCTCCACACTCTTTTGTTCTTCTGACTTTTTCTTTTGTTTTCTCTCTTTTGCTCCTCTTCTATTTTCTCATCTCTCTCTCTCTCCGTTTCTCTCTCTTCCCTCGTCTCCTCTCTCTTCTTCATCTTCCTTCACCATGGAAACCCAGCAGGATATGTGGTGTGTATGGTTGCGGTCCAACCATCAGGCACCGTGTATCACGTATCTGGCTGGAAATTGATAGGAACGTTCAGATTCAGGTCATTGATCGCCTGCATTCAGCAAATTTCCCAGCTCAGTAAAGTGAGACCACTTAAATGATTTTCCAGCCAGTTTATGTACGGCCCCTGGCGGGCACTTGGGTGTGTCATCAAGGCAGAAGATGAACTCAGAGCTACAGCAGGATGGGGGCGGAGCCACAGCTGGATGGGGCGGATCCACAGCAGGAAGGAGCGGAGCTCTCTTATCTCACCCAGATAAGAGACTGTGTGGTCCCCCTTTGCACTACAGGGCACCGCGCAGGACACACAAGCTGATCGGCAGTGGGTGGAGGTATTCACATTCTTCACAGTGTACTACTGCAACACAGTGCAGTTTGTACACGATGCAGCTGCGTGTGGTCACCTGTTCTTCAACGTACAGGCTCTGTTCTTCTGTGACCTCACTGCAAACCTCCGTTATGTCCTTGACACTCCCTGACATGACGCATATACTGTGATGAAGGCCAGCGTGTGCACTGGAGTGTTACAGTATGTCAAAACTTTGCATCCTTGGGCCAGTCATGGTCTTCAGCTTCAGGTCAGACTACAGCGTTGACTAGTTACTGTGTGTCAGCAGAGGTCACTACAGCCCCGTTTTGGGGAAAAAATTTTAAAAAAATAAATGATGTGCCTCATAACAAACACATGGCCAGCGCCACTCTGAATCAAAATGTAATGTAGGATTTATCCACATAACATGCACATATTAGCTGTGCTATGACTCTTCCTTCTCTAATATCATTATGTTGTATTTTTAAGAGACTGCAATATCAAAGCCAAACTTACAGTTTTGTATTTGTTTGAAACTGAAACTAAGGCCCTTTTGTATTGTACCTGGGTGGGGTCCTCAGCAGAATATGGATTGTGCACTCACCAGCCACATTATTAGGTCCATTAGTACTGGGCTTGACTCCCTTTTGCCTTCAGAACTGCCTTATTTTTTCATGGCTTAAATTCAACCAGGTGCTGAAAATATGAATCAGAGTTTTAATCCATACTGACATGATAACACCACACAGCTGCTGCATGTTCAAGAAACTAGTTAGAGAAGATTTAAGACTTTATCCTGTTGGGAGGAACCATCAGAGGATGGGTACACTGTGGTCATAAAGGGATGGACATTGTTAGCCTCAGTACGCAGCTAGGCTGTCATGCTTAAACGGTACTCAGCTAGGCTGTGGCGTTTAAACGATACTAAGCTAGGCTGTGGTGTTTAAATGATGCACAGCTGGTATTAAGGGGCCAAGAAAATGTCCCCCACACCATTACATCACCACCAGCCTGAACCGTTGATACAAGGCAGGATGGATCCACTCTTTCATGTTGATTATACCAAATTCTGACCAGAAATCGAGAGTCATCAGACCAGGCAACATTTTTCCAGTCTTCTGCTGTCCAATTTTTGGTGATTCAAGGTTCAACGTGTTGTGCATTCAGAGATGCTCTTCTGTACACCTCAGCTGTAACAAGAGGTTATGTGAGTTACTGTTGCCTTTCTTTCAGCTCAAACCAGTCTGGCCATTCTCCTCTGACCTCTGGTGTCAACAAGGCATTTTCGCCCAGAGAACCACCACACAATGGACAGCTTCTATTTTCTCTGTAAACCCTTGTGGGTTGTGTGTGAAAATCCCAGTAGTTCAGAAGTTCAGTAGATCAGCAGTTTCTGAAACACTCAGACCAGCCCATGCCAGCTATGCGACATTTATAGTCTCTTAAATCACCTTTCATCCCCATTCTGATGGCAGTTGCTGCAATGTGATTGGCTGACTTAGATATATGAGCTGTATGAGGTGTACCAGGTGTACCTAATAAAGTGGGCGATGTGTGTGTGTGTGTGTGTGTGTGTGTGTGTGTGTGTGTGTGTGTAGACATGTACAATTACACAATATATTTTTGTAAATTTATATGAAAAAACGTTTTCTGTTGGTACATCTAATGAATTAATTTGTAAGATAAAACCTTTCCCAAATTTTATTTCTCTAGGAAATAAATTTATGCATAATCCATTAGATTAAAACTCCTTTATTACTATTAAAACCATGCATTCAGTCAGGTGTGTCCAAACTTCTTACTGTACGCTTCACCACATGAGAGCTGTTGGCTGGAGAGATGTTGGTGGCAGACTACTGAACCCAGCAGGGACACTGTGACATGGGGAAAAGCCCAGCAACAATGCTATATGTGGTGCACAGTTATCGGCACAACACCTGCACGGCACAACACCTGAGCTGCACCACACCTGCATGGCACAACACCTGAGCTGCACAACACCTGAGCTGCACAACACCTGCACGGCACAACACCTGAGCTGCACCACACCTGCATGGCACAACACCTGAGCTGCACAACACCTGAGCTGCACAACACCTGCATGGCACAACACCTGAGCAGCACAACACCTGAGCAGCACAACACCTGAGCAGCACAACACCCGAGCAGCACAACACCTGCATGGCACAACACCTGCATGGCACAATACCTGAGCAGCACAACACCTGCATGGCACAACACCTGCATGGCACAACACCTGAGCAGCACAGCACAACACCTGAGCAGCACAGCACAACACCTGAGCAGCACAGCACCTGAGCAGCACAGCACCTGAGCAGCACAACACCTGAGCAGCACAACACCTGCCTCCATGTCAGTGTCACTGCTGGAGAATGTTGAGAATTTGGTTGTCCACCCAAAATAAGGGCCAGCCAGAAACTGAGCAGTTATGAAGGCTGAAATTTGTGAACAGACACAGCCGGGTTGTAGCCTGTATTTGTACAGCTTTCAAAAGCACCTATAAGATAAATATACCTGATAAAGTTCCCTGTGAGTGTAGGTGCAAATTGGGTGTTTCTAATAAAGTGAGAGGAAAGTGTGTAGAACCTCTGTAGCTCAAGGGGTAAACAACAGACTAGAATTGAACACATGGATATTAAAAACAGTAGTAAATTGGGGCACCTTTGCTTTGGGGTGGATCTTCCTGGAATTCTGTAACACAACCATGTTTGAACAGATTGGAATAGATGTATCGATGCTATGGTTGCGTATTTTCTATCTATTTTTATAATAATGTGGTAAGCACAAAAAAAAAAGACTTCCAAGGTCACTTTCTAGGGGCTAAGTTTCATGCACAAGCTTTAGGCTAAGGGTAGATCAGTGTTAAATTTGGTTTTGTGGGTCATGGTTTTTTTTTTCTCTCATATTCTTGTCAGTGGCTTTCAGCATTAAAACATTCAAACACTGTAGCTTCTTCCCTCAAACACTTCCCCCCTCCTCCCTGCAGTGTAGTAAAAATTCTCTACCTTCCTGTGGTTTGTTTTTTTTAAGATATACACACTGGCCTCTCCACTAGGAACACCTGTGCAGTCCAAGTGACAGGAGAGTATTGAAATCATTCAGATATGGGTCAAGACCTTCAGCTAATGTTTGCATCAAACCTTAGATTGTTGGGTGGAAACGATCTTTGATTAACACCATCATGGTTGCTGGTGCCTGGTGGACTGGTTTAAGTATTTCAGAAACTGCTGGTCTCCTGGCGTTTTCATGCACAGGAGTCTCTAATGTTTACACAGAATGGTGCAAAAACAAGCACCAAGTAAGTGGCAAGTTTGTGGATGAAAATGTCATTATTGATGACACAGGTCAGAGGAGACTGGACAGACTGGTTGAGCTGACAGCAGCTTTACACAATCACCCACCAAACTGTGGTGAACAGAAAAGCATCTCAGAACATCTCAGAAAGCTGAGGCAGATGGACTACATCAGGAGATCAGACTGGGTTCCTCTTCTGCCAACTGAGTGGAGGCATCTGGGCCAACAATGTGCAAAAGCTCATGGAAACAGAATGAAAACATGAATCCATGGGATGTTAGACTGGTGATGGAGGTGTGATGGTGTGGGGAATGTTGTCATAGCACACGCTGCGCTCCCTGATAGCATCCCAGTGTGATTTGAATGCCACAGCTTATCTAAGTACTATTACTGACCATGTGCAATTTATGGACTATTTACCCATTTCTAATGGCTACAAACAGCATGATAATGCACCATGTCCCAAAACACAAGTCACCATGACCATGAATTCAGTGTAATTCATCTCTCTGTGCAGTGAAAGGTTGTAGGACAGGAAGTTCACAGAGTGAATATTCTCACTATTCTGCAGCAACTGCATATGCAACATGCCTGTCAAAACTGAGAAAAATCTCCAAGGAATTGTTTATAACACTTTATGGAATTCAAGGCACAAAGATTTGAGGCTGTTCTGAGAGCAAATGTCGATTTTCAGCAATTTAAGCCTTTTTTTCCTGATTCAAAGAAAATGTGAGACATGCATTTTGATCACAGGATTTCCTTGACTGCCATTTGCAAATTATTTCACGTAAAGTTTTGGATTCTTAAAGAGGGCGGAGGAACTATTTCAGGTCTGAATAATTACACCTATTCAACCCTTAATCCTTGCGTTATCAGTAGGCTGTGTGGGCCTAATACCAGGTGCTACTGTGGTAGTAGCTCCTTTTTCCTAAGCGACAATATTATTAGTGTTTTTTAAAACGTTTGCATTTAGAAACAGACAAACGATGATTTCTCACACCAGGTGATGTGACGTTGACCCATCGATGATTTTTCCATTACCTTGTCAAATACAAGGGTGGAACCCAAGACCACCACGTGCTTTTCACCTGCACCGGTCTGGTTACTAAGGCGACGCCAAAAGCAAAGCTGCGATTGGTTGTCGCGAATGACATCACGGGGATATTGGGAATTCCGTCAGGCGCAGACTGGCAGGTCCCGAAACGCTGCCTCGCGCGCCGCGTTGACGTTGCAACGCCAACGGGACCGTAGGAGAGTTGTTGTCTGGCACTGTGTGGACTTCATTTCTTTATTTAGGTATATCTGAGTTTTTTAAGGAATACTTTTTTTTCCTTTACAACGCAGCGCGCAAGTGTGACATGTTCAGCAAAGAAGCTGAAAAGTGTAGCATTTTCTTAAATAATAAAAGGTTACAGTGAGAAGCTTCCAAATACAAATATGTTTGTGTTTGTAATTTAGAAAAGTCAAGAGGGTGAAAATCCCGAAGGTGCAGCACTTTCAAATGTAAGTTAACATTTTTTATCAAGTTTTAAGTGTACACTGTGTTGCTTATGAGTCTGTTCTAGTTGTAATGCACCATTATGCGAGTACACGTCAAGAATGGACGCAAAAGTAGTACATTTTAGCCCATTTATCTTATTTAGTTGACCTTCCATAAATATAGCTTTACAAAACACCTTACAGTATTACCTTACAACAGCAAAGGTAGCTAAACCTTGAAACTTGATGTTTGAAACTCCTAGGCAATGAGGGAAAAATGTTTCACACAACATCCACAACTTTACTGTGCTATTAATCGAGTTAGTCTGTATCAAAGCTTCATTGTATGCAGTGTAGCTACACATATTTACACATCAGTTGATAAGACATTCTCTAGATAAATAAATAGACCTTTAACTTTCCTGTTCAGAACAGATCCCTGGCGATTCTTACTTTTACATCACATGTACGTAGCGCTCACCCACCTTCAAACCAGATAAGTTTATATATATATATATATATATATATATATATATATATATATATATATATATATATATATAACATTTTCCCTGAGAAAAATCCCGTCCTTTGCTACAGTCTGGCGCTGCTTAATCTGACCTCATTATTGTATCTGCCCGCTCTGCTCAGTATCAATAATAAAACACTGGGCGCTGTTGGTTATCTGAATTGAACCTCTCCCTCCAGTCCTTGGCTACTTTACAGGCAGGTCTGATTCGCCCTCGGCTATCTTGACCTTCTCGTCGCTTACGCCATCGAGGGATCAGTGACAAGCTCGGCGCGGGGCAGCCTCGCGCGCTCGCCCCCTCGCCGTCCCGGGAGCCATCGAGGCCGCCAGCTGCTGTCTTTAAATAGATCCGCGTGTCGTATTTATACCCATGGGCCACATGCACGAGAGGTGCTCTCTGATGCACGCAGGACGCCGGCTGCAGCTAGTTAGCGAGTTCCATAGGACACGTTCTCTCATGGTTCTTTACAGGCTACAGTGTGTCTTTTGGTTTAAAAATGTGTGTGTGTGTGTGTGTTTTGCTAGAAAGCACTGATGTACCCAGTTGTCTTGGAGGCAGCTGGAAGGGCAGAGGACTTGCCCCTCTCCTGCCCCCAGACCCCGCCTGACCCAGAGGAGCCTGAATGGAAGGCTCGGTACCATCACAGCCTTCAGCTGCTTAAGCCTTTTAGGATCACAAACAAGTGAGACTCCACTGCTACCGCTTCTGTTATCAGAGCACTTCACACGTGTTGAGGCATGCCGCGCGAGCACCCACCATCTGTGGCTAGATGACTGTGAGCGTGCAGGGAGCTGGAGCCCATGATAAGGTCCCCTTATCCCCGCTCCCAGCCCGCCACGCGGGTGAGCGTGCTGACCGTGCTGACCGATAAACCGCCCTCTGATCCTTTTCACCACGCTGCACTACTTCTGTGAGGGACGTGCAAAGAGCAGTTCAAACACTGGCGCTTGAGTCATGCCCAGCCCGAGGGCTCTCAGCCTCCGTGGGCACGACCGACACCCCGCCCCCCACCCCTAGCAGTGCCCGTGCGCCTGACGTGCCTGTCTGTCCACCACAGGCACCAGCACCCGGTGGACAATGCCGGCCTGTTCTCCTCCATGACCCTGCGCTGGCTGTCTCCTCTCGCCTGGCAGGCTCACAGGGCCTCGCGCCTCACCGCCGACGACGTGTGGGGCCTGTCGCGACACGAAGCCTCAGACACCAACTTCAGCAGGTGCGTGGCGCTTGGGCTGTGAGCAGCTAAACGCTCCACCCAGGGAGGGGGATGTGCGGTCAGGACTCTGCGCTGTGTGTTTGTGTGTGTGTTTGTGTGTGTGTGCAAGAATAAACGACAAACAGGCGACAGAAAACACCACCTGAGCCAAGTGTGAAATCACAGGGTGTGTGTGCGTGGTTGTGTTTGTGTGAGCAGGGAAGATGTGTGGAGGCACTGATGTGGGAATCCTCGGAGTGTGTGCAGAATCTCAGCTTCGGCCCCTCACACCTCCTTCACGCAGGTTCTGCTGCGTGGGTGTTATTAATAGCAAGGATTAGAGTTTAGACAGGGACAGTGTTATCCGCTGTGGCTTCGGCATGGCAGTTATGTCCTCTCACCTGAGCTGATTGAGTGATTCAGGCCAGATCGAACACCTGGCGGGCCACCAGGGTAAATCGCCCCTGATCCCTGCGTGCCTGTCCTTCCGAATGCTGTTCGGCAGTTCTGAATGGTGAAGACACAAACATGTCTGCTTAGAGCTGGACGTGCACGTATCAAATGCCACCTGCGCTGCCTGTGGTCGGGTGACAGGTGCAGGTGTTCCAGCAGGGCTGGTCTTAGCCCATGGGCTCCTCAGGAGAGAAGATGGATGTTCTTTCATGCTCTGCCCTGCCTTGGAGTCTCGCTCTCTAGTTACTGGTTCTGAGCCAGACTTAGCTGGGCTATGTTAAGGAGGAATGTGTGTGTATGCATGTGTGTGTGCACACGTGTTTGTGAGGAAATAAGAGTCTCAGTTTTACTCTAGTTCCAGAACTGTTATATAACTTCAAAACATAGGTGCTCAGAGATATAGGAATTGCCTGTGTTTATTCTAGCCTTCTTAACACATCAAAGATTGGGAATATCTGACACTTAGAAATAAAAGTTAAAATCTGATTAATCGGAGGTCGTGTCCTTATTTGAGGTTTGAATTTAGGAGTGCAGTCTCCTGAGTGGTGTACAAAGTGTTTGCTCATTGTCATTGTCATTTGTCGTTGTGGGTTCACTGGTTTGAGCCCCAGTGATACCACAGTCATCCTCAACCAGGCTGTCTTTCAAGAGAGCAAAATTAACGCTGCTCTCTGGGTGGGAGCGACGGCGTTACACCGGCACTGCCAATCAAAGCAACATTATCCAATGACGGATGTGCTTGTTCGTGCTCGTTGACAAGGGCACCTCTGTGCTGCAGCGTGGGCGGCGGCTTAGAGAGGTGTGTTGCTTGGCTTCACGAGCCTCCTTGGAACCTTCCATAGTCGGTAGCCCGTGGATGGGTGGGGTCTGGCCTAACAACTGAAGTTAGGAGAAAAAAGGCTTGATATAACATAAATGATATAACAGAAACAGTGCAGAGTGGAATGTCTGTGTGCTGTACTTGAAAGTCTCTTTTCAGGTTTTTCAGCTTGGCCGTCTGACTTTAAAATGTCTGGCACTGAGACCTAGACTTCCATCATTGAACATTGATGATTCTTTTTGCAACAGATCAGAGCAGTGTAGGAACACAATGGGGTAATCTCATCAGACTCGTGTGCTGGGTTTTTTTCTTAGTCTGCTCTCTTTTTCTTTCTCACACAGCTTGAAAATGAGATGCATAGCTTAGTTTTCTTTGGACATTTTACAATGTGATATTTTGGGTTTCTCCCTGAGATTTGATGTCTTAATGTTTTCTATTGTGATATCTGTGTCATTGGGTTTTTATTCTGAGATCAGTTTCAGGTCACTAGACCTGCAGAGTAAATTAAGACTATTTGAAACATTATCATGCTCTGCTTATTAGTAATTTATTTTAATTATTTAATCGTTTAAAGAACAATTATTATTTGGCACTTAATGAACCATGACGCATATGTTTTTATGAAGTATAAATGTGTGAAATATGCATGAATCATGTTGTGTGTGTGTGTGTGTGTGTGTGTGTGTGTGTGTGTGGGGGGGGGGGGTGCTCTCATGAATCATAAAGTGATGTAACATGCATGGTGTCTCCTCAGGCTGGAGGCTCTGTGGCATGAGGAGGTGAAGAGGAAGGGCAGAGATGACGTGTCTCTCTCCCGTGTCTTCTGGAGGTTCTGTCAGACCCGCGTAGTGGTGGGCGTCTTTTGTCTGTTCCTCACTACGGTCGCTAGCTTCGCTGGAGCCGTGAGTGGCAGACATCTTTCTTTCCCATCGTCAGGGGGATGTGTCCTCTGTAACACTCACAAAACGGAATAATTAAACAACCTCTAATGTCAGAAGCAACATTTCTCTATATTCTTCCCTCCTCACCCAGCACACGCACACACATCGACATACACTTGCTTCATATTAGAGTGTTTCCTTGTGCCACGCCCTTGCGTTAATGAGATTTAGACACAAGTTGAAGTCAGAGGCTGGTAGCTGTGCATGCCACCAGGCGCTGGACGCGGTCCGTAAGATGCCAGGTCTGGCCATGTTTCTGCGTTCTGCTCTGCTAACCCGTCCGCACTCCGATACCTTTGACCTGTTGCTTGTGCCATCTGCTGTGCTGGGTTCGGTTTGAGTGAATATTGAACAGGCTCTGATTTGTAACCTTTCCAATCTGTTGACTGTGTTTGGTTTATTTGCCGTTGGCTGAGGCCGCCACCTTGTGCCCCCATGCATGTCTCGGAAATCGGCACCTAATCGCTTTGACTCCTGGACAATGGCACCTTCATTTCCCTATGTCAACGTCATGAAAAATGGTTCACCAAGGCCGGGTACTGCCCGACTAGTCTCACAGCTGATCTCAGAACAGCACGTGTGTGTAAATAGATGTTGCCATTATGACAAAGCTGCATTGTTATCGTGATAAATTACATTACAGTACATTGTGGGGTTTTGGGGGACGTCATGGATGTTTGTCTGTAAACCACTGACCAGTTGCGTGCTTTGTAAAGAAACAGAATTAGACCAATTATACAGAGTCTGTAAAGCACAACCACCAGTGGTGTCACACTGTCAGTTCAAACTGTGCAGTAACAAGGAGCTTTTTGGAAATTAGCTCCTCATGCCAATATCTGATTGTTTTTTCATGTTCCTTCTTCCATTAGTTGAAAGCAAAATGCATTATACTGTGGTGCATGTTGCAGAGATGTCTTCATTGTCTTCAGTGTGGTGACACTATATTTGTGCTGGCCTCTTATTTTGGTCTTACTATAACGTAACATTAAAAACCAATCACTGGTCCTGCCAAAGCACTGACCACTGAGCTGTTGCACTTCCTCTCTGGGACACTTCTGGACTTCATTCTTATAACAAATTGAGTTATCGTCACTGATCCATGGTTTAGACCAGTCTTTAACAGGTTCACCAGCGGATACTTATGTAAGGACATTTGTGCTCAAGAGCTCATTTAGATCCAAAACCTCCATTTTGGTGGAGAAAAGGTGGGGCTGTGATGTGTATTTATATGATTTATTAATCATTAATATTGTCTGATTTTGCCAGTGACTGAAGCACACAGATGAACCCTCTGAATCGCTGAATGGTTCATCGTGTGCTGTGAACATCCTGACCAGTCTTTGAGTTTCCAAATGAGGGTCCTATGAGTGATCCACAGTAGTTACACAATAACAAAAGTAGACAATGCAGATTTATCTTTAACCAGGTCGCATCAAAACTTTACCAACACGGGTTTAAATTCATAAGACATGTCACTAGCTCAGCATCAAACAGTGCGATTGCAGTGTAGTCTTTCTGTCCACAGTACCCAGCCCTAGGAAGCCCACCTAAAGCATTAGAGTGAAAGTGTGAAAATAAACACGACTGACATGCGGCTCTTCCTTCGACCCCCACTCTGCTGTGTCCCGGCAGGCTGTGCTGATCCGGGCGCTCCTGGAGCACTGCCAGGGTCCCGAGCAGAGACTGCTGTATGGCCTGGCCTTGGTGGGCGGTATTTTTCTCATGGAGCTGGCGCGCTCCTGGACCATGGCCCTCATGTGGTCCATGAACTACCGCACTGCCACCCGCCTGAGGGGGGCAGTACTCATGTTCGCCTTCCGGAAAATCTTGCATCTGCGCAGCACCAAAGACATCAGCCCGGGTGAGGTGAGGTGGACGCTGTGCATCCAACCGCACCCAGCTTCCTACAGCATGCACTCACTCACTGTGTGCATTCATACACCTGAATTCTGCTACTCTCACCTGCTGTGAACAGGGTGCTGAGAACACATTTCTTTCTTTACGTTAACGGGGAATATTTTGTGAACAAATGCTAGTATTTGTAAAAATGAATGAAACCTGGAAGGTGATAGTTAGTATTACACAAATCAGACGAGTTGCAGGTCAAAATTAGCCTTGCTTGATAGCCATTTGAGCATGGATGGCTTGTTTTTAGATTAAGTATTCCTTTAAGGACAACATGCAGGAGCCATTGTTAGCCCCAGTAATGTAGGAAGTGCCTGTTATCCGACAGTGTACATGGAAGAAGTCTTCATAACCTCAGCATCTATGCCCATGGGCGTTCATCTCCCCATGCTACTGACCTTGACTGGTGTGTGTAAGGACCTGGGCAGGTGCCGAGTGCCTGATGTTCTGCTCGGAGTGTCATCGTAACGTTTCCCTGCAGCTGATAGGGACACTGTTGTTTCCTCAGCTGGTAAACATTTGCTCCAGTGATGGCCGGAGGCTCTTTGATGCTGTGGTCATGGGGTCCCTGATGGCCGGGGGGCCACTGGTAGCCCTCCTCAGCATCTCCTACACCACCTACTCTCTGGCACCAACAGCGATTGTGGGCTCAGTCATATTTATCATCTTCTATCCCTGCATGGTATGTCAAAACACATGAACTGGTTTACAAACTGGACACACACAGACTGGTTTATGAAGGAATTCATGCTCTGAATCAGATGTGTTAGAGAGAGACAAACTGCTAAATTCTGGGCATACAGCTGGTATACTCCTGGGCACACAGCTGAGGTACTCCTGGGTGTGTCTGGACATTTAGAAGGAGAACAGGATGACTACTTTTTAATGGCCAGTGCTCCACTAGGAATGCAGGACAGGAGATTTGTGTTATTTTTATGTCATGAGTTAGCATTTTAGCCATTTTCTCATGGTGATTTCACTCATAGGTATTCCTACTGCCTTATGCAATGCCAAACCACTCCCATGATCCAGTGTGTCCTCTCCAACTTACCCCTTACAAATCATCCCCTTCATCTTGCCCCTTACAATGTACCCTCTCCATCACGCCCTATTTAAAGTACCCAGTTTAGTTACCCCATCCAACTTGCCCCCCACTCTTTACCCCATTACCTCCAATGTGCTCCATTCAACGTAGCTCTTTGACGTATGCCCTGCAACATACCCTCAGTCAACTTACCCCTTCAACTCGCCCCTCCACATATCTCAGACACCTTACCCCTCCAGGACACCACATTCAACTTATCCCCTCCAGTTTTACCCTTTCTTCTTTGGTGTACCAAGTTGAAAAAGATGGGTTTTGGGGCCAAGGTGAGTTGGAACAGACATATCAATCTGTTTTGATCAACTTGCTCCCTTCAAATGTTCACTTATCACCTTCAACGTGCCCTTTCCAAGTTGGCCGATCCGCCCTCATTCCTTTCCCCTTTCATTTTTTTTTTGTCTTGCAGATGCTGGCGTCCCGTCTGACTGCCTACTTCCGAAGGAAGTGTGTGGCAGTCACGGACCGGCGTGTCCGACTGATGAATGAGATCCTCGCTAGTGTCAAGTTCATTAAGATGTACTGCTGGGAATCAGCCTTTGCCAGCAACATCAGTGGTAATCCTCACCCCCATTCCCGTGTAGACAGTCACCCCTGCTCTCACTCCCTGCTCTCACTCCCTGCTCTCACTCCCTGCTCTCACTCCCTGCTCTCACCCCCTGCTCACTCTCACAGCTCATCAAAGAAAGATGGTTCTCTCTATATAGCTCTCTCCTTTTCTCTCTCTCTCTCTCTCTCTCTCTCTCACACAATATTCTGTCGTTTAGACTTACAAGACTCCCTGAACTTTGTTAATTTATAAAGTATTTTAAACTATTTCATACTTGATGCTTAAAGCAGGGACCCCACGTCGCTTAGTGCTTAGAAAAGAAAGTGTTTGTAAATGTGGTTTTTATGGTAGACTTGCATCATTCTGCTGTTTTAATCCTGAACCTAATTAGCCTATTCAGTAATACATTATCTCATCATCTGGCATTTCATGGATCGCTCAGGCACCAATAACAAGTAATGGCATCGCCTGTGAATCTAATTAACTTTCCCCCTTGAATTTGCTCTCCGTTGGTAGGCTGTCATTCCAAGCACATACCTTGGTCCGCACCGCCTTGCATTCGAAATACAGAAACTCATCAGAAGTGCACTGGGGGGCATCGCAGGCATTATGGCCGCAGTTCTGGGATGTTATTTGAAGGGACAGGGGGATGCGGAGTGACTCTGCTCCATCACAGCCGTCGGGGTGGCACGGACAGGGCTGTAGGGCATTTGGCCGTGGGCAGCGACCCTCTTCCTGAGCCTCATCCAGCACTTTAGAGCCTCGGGCGATTTGGGCCGTAAAGATCAGCCTTCGTCCTCCGGTTCCTTCTACCATTGCTGACAGCGTTGCGTTTGGGGGGGAACAGAGGCGAGCACAACCATTCCAGGAAAATGTCACTGTCATCTCTCTCTCTCTCTCGCTCTCTCTCTCGCTCTCTCGCTCTTTCTCTCTCTCTCGCGCTCTCTCTCTCTCTCTCTCTCTCTCTCTCTCTCGCGCTCTCTCTCTCTCTCTCTCTCTCTCGCTCGCTCTCTCTCTCTCTCTCTCTCTCTCTCTCTCTCTCTCTCTCTCTCTCTCTCTCTCTCTCTCTCTCTGCCACTCTTGGCTCATGCATCCAGAGGTCCGTAAAGAGGAGAGGGGGATATTGGAGCAGGCGGGCTATGTTCAGAGTCTCACCACAGGTGTAGCTCCAATCGCGGTGGTGATTGCCAGCGTGTGCACGTTCACTCTGCATATGGCCCTGGGCAATGAGCTTACCGCAGCACAGGTACGGCTTTTCCTCTCCAGCAGACACACAGAGACGGCAGCAGATTAAAGCTTCCAATTAACCCCTGTCTTCTCTGCCCTGCTCCGTCCTATCATTTTCGCTCTCTCTCTCTTTCGCTTTCCATCTCTGCATCTGCCTCCGTGTGTCTGTCCATCCCTTCTCTAGTTTTATTTTCTGTCTGTCTTTTTCTCGTGTTGACGCCCTCTCTCCGCTCCGCTGTGTCTTCAGGCCTTCACCGTTGTGGCCGTGTTCAACTCCATGACCTTCGCGCTAAAGATCACGCCCCTTGCCGTGCGCTCTCTATCAGAGGGCGCTGTCGCCGTCAAAAGATTTCAGGTGGAAGGCAAACGTTCCAACTAGATTGCGTGTGCAAACACCTGGCAAAAAGTCAGAACCGGTGGCAGCGATTGGTCGAGGCTGTTACATGTAAGCCTTTTCATCCCGCCCACATCCGTGTGCCTACCCAATGCCCCTCCTTTCTCTTCGTCCCGTAGAGGCTGTTCATAATGGAAGACCGAGAGACGATCCCGGCCAAGATGGAGGACCCCAAGAACGCCGTGGAGTTCCGGGACGCCACACTAGCGTGGGAGAGATATCGCCCCCCGCAGGTCAAAGACAGTGGCACACAGGAGGGGTGGAGAGGCAGGGGCATGCGCAGGGTGCTCCGCAGGGAGAAGCTTAGCCTCCACAACACCTCGGAGGAGGAGAAAGACAAAGGCGAGGGTCCCAATGCCGAGCGCCTCCTCACACAAGTGGAGCAGGACATCCCGCAGAGCACCGTCTCCTCCGACCAGAGCTTCTGCCCGCCACTCCACAAAACCCTGCAGAACATCCACCTACGCCTCCGCAAGGTGAAGCCACCGCTCTCACACTGGCACCACCTGTGGTTGTCATGGATACGCAGCCGTGCGAGAGATTAGAGCTACAGTACAAACCCTTCCCATGGGGCTTCCTCAGACACCTGATGTTGGTCCGTCAGTGAGACGTGTTTAAGGAATGCTGCGTGGTGGTTTGAAGACCTGCTGCACGTGGCATTTTTGATTGTTTATTGATCATTAATTTACCTTATAAATGCAGTTTTAGAACGTATAGTAGAAACTTACATTTACATTTATGACATTTAGCAGACGCTCTAAAAGTGCTTTGTCATTTACTCATAGAATACATTCTAGTACAGTACAGTAGGTTAGAGTCCAAGATACTGTGATGCTGCTGCTGGCCCGACTGCCACAGGGCGAGGGGCAGGACGCACAGACTCCCTTGACAGAAACAAGGCTACGGCTAGAATACTCAGGACTGACATAAGTAGCGACAATGACCAACAAAAGGAGCATGCACGGACAGGGGACAAGACATTTAACATTAAACCCTGCGTACGTGTGTGTAATCCAACACAAACAGTACATGTGGATCACCCTGCACGTGGTGGGCTGTACCACGTGACTTAGGGGGGAGGAGCAGTCCATGACAGAACCTCCTCGGCCCAGGCCCGGTAACCTCAGCCCCCCCCCAAGAAATTCCTTGGGGTGTTCCCCTCCACCTCCGGAGTGGACGCAGACACCGGTCGCGGTCCTCTACCCAATATCCTAGGATCTAGGCGGCAGTGCTAGGAAGTCCGTCCTTCGCCGAGGGAGTAGGCGTCCTGTAGTGGTTGGTCATTCTGTAATGTCCAGAGTGCCGCGGGGCGTGGAACAGGATGCACAGACTCCCTCGACTTTGTGCAACATTTAATGACATTAAACACACAGGACAATGGTGGCACTCACACGTAACATTAATAGTGAACATGAAGACACTTAATGCTAACGATTAACGTTGGTTAGACAAACAAATACAATGGCTACACAAACCTGGATACAAACATACAACTTCAGACGCTAACAAACAATGACCAACCGGCGCACGCACCGGTGGGGGTTTAAATAGACTGACGAAACGATTAGCCCCGTACTGGTGTGTGACATTATGGGGGTGTGGCTAAACCGGGGGGGGGGGGCCATGACGGATACCAAAGAACTAGAATACTGTTGAAATACAGGGATCAATGCTGATGCCTCAAAATACATATATGCTCTATAACAGACAACAATAAATGTAATAAACAATAACTTGGAGAGAAAGGTTTTTCTCCAACTATCCCAACACCTCCCACTTACAGAGGAACCTACAGAACTTATCAAGTGCCACTCCTGTAGCATCGCTGCTCCAGAAAGCTGTTTCCATTAAGCAAATCAAAATGAACAATCAGTTAGTTGAAATTCCGTTGTTCTATATAAATAAACATTGCTATCTAGTAAACTTTACTAATAAAATAAACATCACTATTGATTATCTCTTGAAAAAAATGTAAATGTCCATACTCCTCCTGACCGCACGGCTGCCCGTGTCTTGGTGTGTGTTTGTGCAGGGTGTGCTGGTGGGGGTCTGTGGTGGTGTGGGCAGTGGAAAGACCTGCCTGCTCTCTGCTCTCCTGGGCCAGGTGAGAGATCACACTCCACACCTGAAACTTGAGCACCCAAGCGTGGGTGAACGGGGCAGCATCTGTAGCAGTACCCCCTCACCTCTTCCTCCTCCAGATGACCCTGCTGGGTGGGGCGGTGGCTGTGAACGGGGGCGTGGCCTACGCAGCCCAGCAGGCCTGGATCCTCAACAGCTCCCTGCGGGAAAACATCCTGTTTGGGAGAGAGTACATCAAGGAAAAGTAAGGCCCAGATCTTTTAGGGAAGCTTCACAGACGCAGATAAAACTGCCATTGGCTTTGACTTGGCTTTGTGCTTCCTTACGTTCAGGTACAACAGCGTTCTGGAGGCCTGCTGTTTAATTCCGGATATTGGCGAGCTGCCGAATGGTGACATGACGGAGGTGATTACACGTCGGGAAGCCGGAAGCTCATTTTCTGGGCTTCACCATAATTGGTTTAATTGTTAAATTAAATTGTTGATGTTTGGGTTTCTCGATCGGCTGTGAACGGCTGCAGATCGGTGAGAGGGGCGCCAACCTGAGCGGAGGCCAACGTCAGCGGGTGAGCCTGGCACGGGCGCTGTACAGCGACAGGCCCATCCTACTACTGGACGACCCGCTCAGCGCCGTGGATGCCCACGTGGGCACGCACCTCTTCCACAGCGCCATCTGCAGAGCAGCTGGGGAAAAGACTGTCATCTTTGTTACGCACCAGCTACAGGTGAATATGTTCACAGAGGGCATGAGAGAGGAAACGTGGGTGTGGGGGTGTGTGGGTGGGTGTCACTGTTTTGGAGATTTTCATTAGTTTGACTCATTCTTGGCCTTTTCATATTCCTTCTGCAATTACATGTATCACCAGTATCAAGTACTGGATGAGTTTAAATGTTCAATGCAAATAAGACTGATGTACTAATAATTGCCTCAATGGTTTTTTAGCGGTACTTACTCTAATATAATTCTAATATAATGTTTGATATTTATTGAGTTCAGGTAAAACTCTCACCAAATGTTCAAACTCTCGGGTCATTTCTGATTCCTCGTTATCTTTTGAATGGCATATTAACCTATTAGAAGTACTTTATAATTTCTTAAATATCTCCATTACTTAGTAATGCTGTAATTTCAGTGATGCTGAAATTCTGGATCGTGAGGCTGGATTATTGTGGTACCCTCTTCATTGGTTTGCAAGTTAATCTCCTTGCTATATTGCAGTATGTACAAAACTTAGCATCATGACTTATAACTTACGCCAAAGGTTCTACCCCTATCACACCTGTTCTTTATAAATGACATCGGTTACTTGTTTCCAGTTGTATTCAATATAAACTACTTCTCTTGACTTTCCAAGGTTTTGCACCTCCATATATAGCTCCTTCACCCCTGTACTTAAGTTCCTGAGGTCTTTTGGGACAGGGTTGCTTCAGGAGCCCTGAGGTTGAGACTGTCCTCAGCTGACAGTAGAGCATTAGGTGATAGGGCTCCTAAACTCTGGAAGTCACTCACTTTCTCAAAATTGATGTGATCTTACCTATATCATAGAACTCAAAACACAATTTAAGACTCCACGCTATACTAATTGTGTTTTATTTGTAATGGCTTGTCAACGTGCTTATTCTTATCTCTTGAGTGTGAGAAAGGCACTATATAAATTACATTTGTTATTTATTATTATTATTATTATTATAAACAACTATTATACACTGAGTTGCCAGTTTATTAAGTAGAACGTCCCGGTCACACAAATTGTGATGTTCCTGTCAGCAATGTTACAGGCATATGTGCTCACTGGCCAGAACTGGCCAAATGAGTGACCAGTGTGGTGTTGAACGTGTCATGACAGGTGGTGCTAGGTGCACTCGTCCTACCTCCTGAGCTGTCATGCTGAACTGTCATCCTGAGCTCTTTACACACTTCACTTCATGGATTTACAGTGAATGGTGGGAAGAAAAAAAAAACCCACTAACGGTGATTGGCAGTCCTGTGGGCAAAAAAAAAAAACAGCTTGTGAATTTGAGAGGTCAAAGGAGAATGCTGAAAATCGCGCAACCTGTTCTGTACAAGCCGGATTGACCCAGAAGGTATTCATCCTAACAATGACGGCTCACGTATGTTTGCAACGGATTCACTTTAAAATCATGTCAGGTGTTGAAGTTGTTAATGACAGAACATCTCCACAGGAACATGCAAACTGGACAGCAGTGGAACCACACTTTTAGCTGGACATGTTCCTGATTGGAGAAGCAGAATTAGGCACCACATATTTCCACAGAGCCATCATGTTTGGCGATGGCTGTGTGATGGTTTGAGGAGCGTTTCCAAGGCGCACAGTAGGACTGCTGTTACCCACTGAAGAACAGCTGATTAGCACAGCATGTCCAACAAAGTTCCTCCTCATAGCTACAGAGTATTCACACTCAGATGGACGCCCCACGTTTGACGTCACAAAGCATGTATTGTCTCCCAGCGCTCAGAAGAAGATGACCAGGAGTTTTCACAGTCCAGGATCTCAACCCTATCAAGCATTTATGCCACGAGGTGGAAAGGGTAGTTCACAACTCTGTAACAACTGCACACCGGTAGCATTTCTGCATGGTACATGCGATCCTGCGTAATTCATCCATAATGCATCCAAATCCATGCCCAGATGAACCCATGCTGTTCTGGAGGGCAGTGGAGGCTCAGTACCATACAAGATTGGTACGCCTAATAACCTGGCGTCTCTGAGCTGTCGAAGCTTGTCCCGGTAATGTCATTCTAATGGTAGGACATACAGGGCAGCCCACAGATAAGTGAACAGAGACAGTTTCTGTAGGTGTGAATGGACCGAAACTATGCCTGTAAAGTTACAGAATGTTGATTTTAATTTAAGGGTGAATCATATAGGAGCTACAGATCTTTTCACATGCAGTTCCTCCCAGTTCAAAGGACAAATGACAAATTTAACATGATCTTAAATAAAACCATCATCTTTACTATTTTCCATGTTTACTGGCTTTTGTGCATTCTCTGCTCCCCCGATCCACGCCCCCCTTGCTGGGTGTGTGTGCTGCAGTACCTGGAGGAGTGTGATGAGGTGGTGATGATGAAGGACGGGCAGGTTGTGGAGCACGGCACGCATGCCCAGCTGTTGAGCCGAGGCCACGACTACGCCACACTCTTCACCAGCGTCCAGCAGGAGGTACAGCTCTCCCCATACCTTCCAAACCCAACCCCCCCACCACCACCACGGTCACCCGCTTACAAATCGCTTGACACCACCTCCTCCAAAATTCATGAACCACAGCAAGCGCAACGACTGCTTTTCAAAAAGTTTGCTCAAACCCCGCTTCTAGAATTTATGAGCGCGTCCATCTACTCGCGTGGTGGCTGCAAGACCTTGTCAACAGCTGCGGTGGCCTTTGCTCAGGCTCCCGCGATTTGTGCCTCTTGGTGTTCAGCCATCCCTGCCTCCCATCTCTGTCTGCCAGAACCTGGCATGGAGAAACCTGAGGAACCTGCAGAGGGGAGATGAAGACAGCTCGCCGCTCCGTGACCCGACCTCCACCCCGCTGGGCGCGTGGCCGACTGAGGGCAGCAGCGGAGGTGAAGACTGGGTCATCTGAGGACAGTGCGTTCGGAACACTTTCTGCAAGGGGATGAGTCACATGCCTTTTGTTTGTTTGTTTGTTTGTTTGTTTGTTTGTTTGTTTTCTTCTTCATCTGCGCAGCCCAGGACCAGCTCATGCAGGCTGAGG
Organism: Electrophorus electricus; assembly: GCF_041902795.1. Lineage (NCBI taxonomy): Eukaryota > Metazoa > Chordata > Actinopteri > Gymnotiformes > Gymnotidae > Electrophorus > Electrophorus electricus. Next base: position 26,876,602 of record NC_137500.1, read on the forward strand.
AGAAGCGGATGGGCACCGTCACCTGGGATGTCTACGGCACCTACATCAAGGCGGCGGGAGGAGCCCTGGCCTTAATTGCCAACATCCTACTCTTCCTCCTCACCACAGGCAGCATCGCCTTCAGCAACTGGTGGCTCAGCCATTGGATCAGGCAGGGCAGCGGGGTGAGCGGGGTGAGTGAGGTGGGCACCCAAACAGGGCTGATCGAGATCGCAAGCGCCAGTTTCCAGTGTAAGTGGCGTGTTGGCATGGGGTGTTGCGTCAATGTGTGCTTCCTTAATATTTCCCAAATTCCAGTTGTATTATTAATTAACTTTAAATAGAAATTAAAGATGCAGGCTCAATAATTAATTGGAGAATAACAGGTCCCGTGTTTGCTTTGCTGTTCAATATAACACAGAAATGAGGCACAGTCCCAGGAGGGCGTGATCTTCATACACTAGTACATTTCAGGGTTTCAACCATTATGTCCAAATCATACATTATTATACCAATTAGAGTTTGGCACTATTATATCCAACTGTAAACTGTTATTTTTTTAAAACATGAAACATGTATTATTTTTTTAATACACGAACTGTATTATTTTTTTAAAACGTGCCCATCATGATAACATTGTTCCTTCCAGTGCCAGGCTGAGACGTCCCGGGCTTAGACCGCGGTCGACTGAGGCCTTGCACTGAAGCCTGCACAGGCTTTTTCCTACATGAACCCAGTTTAAGTTACATCATCCACATTTTTCTGCTTACAATATCAGTTTATTACCTCAAGTGCTGCTTTTGCAAATGAGGAAAGTTGTTTTCATCTGTGCTGCTCGGCGCGCCGTACTGGTGAGCAGAAGTGCCACAGTGAGCTCAGTTTGCTCTAAGGAACAAAACGTCGGGTCTGATGGAGCCTTCTGGGAAACTAAGTTTGGAACTGACTCCAGCATCTGCATTTGCAGGAGAGGGGTACCTGTATGCACGAGATCCTTGTTTCTAAAGCCATTTGTGTGTGTGTGTGTGTGTGTGTGTGTGTGTGTGTGTGTGTGTGTGTGTGTGTTTAGAGCGTGACTGTGCTCCAGGGGAACGTGAGCGCCGGGTTGGATAGTATGAGTCTGAGGCACCATGTCCACTACTACTGTGGGGTGTACGCTCTGTCCATGGCAGTGACCCTGTTGCTCAAGGCCGCGAGGGCTGTTGTGTTTGTTAAGGTAACTCTGCTTCCTTCATTTATTACCCTCATAACAGGTTTCTTATGCCTGGCCCTGCTGAAAAAAAAACATAGGGTCATTTTCCTTCAGTACATAATGCATACAGAACACTGTAATTTAATTTTATAGAATTTTTAACATATGTACTTCCAACCGAATAGTAATTTTTGGGTTCCACTAGGGCAAATGTAAAGCGTTTTTGAATGCAGTGCTCAGCTGGGGCTTGTTGCCTTTCCATTCGACTGTGTGCCAGACTGAGTGAGTACCAGTCAGTCTGTAAATCCCAGGATGATCTGTCAGTATCCGAGGTTCAGAGGTGTGTCACGTTTATTTCTCCCATGAAATGCAGTCCGGGACACCAGTACAATATTTACTCTTCAGCTATGTCACAGCGGGGTCAATAGAGCTCTAAGATGAAGTTTATATTCCCCAGCTTAGGAGACATCCATTCCCAGAAGTTACCTGTCCCGGTCTCCCCCGGAGCTCTCTCGCTCAGCTGCCATCGGCTCTGCTAATTGGCTAGCCTTCTCCCTTTCATCCATCGTGTTTCTCTGAGTTTTTTTTGTTGTGTAATTGAAATTGCCCACAGGCTAAATCCATTAATCTGTCCAGCGCTGGAGCTCTCGGCTGGATACAGTTTGTGTGTGTTTTGTACCTCTGGGTCTCTGCAACCTTCTTCAACATTAAACACCCTGACAGCACATTAGAAAGGTCGTGGATGGGTCATGTGACCTTTGTAAGTGACAATAGTATTTGCTCATTTTTAATTCATGTTTATCTTCATATTTATTTTTTCTACCTGAAAAATTGGAGATCTTTAAATAATCTATTAGTGGAAAGAAGTTCTCTACTTGTGACACAAACTTTGTCTTTTCCAAATGGGGCTGCCAAATGGGGATGCCTCTCCTGTAACCCAGGATTGCTGGGGTTTAGTGGACATGCTCTCCCGTTGTGGGATACACCTGAACCACACACCTCTGGTCATAAGTATGTTAGATTGTGTGTGTGTAGGAGTATAAACCGCTAGCAGACTGGGGTCATACTGAGCCTCTCTTGGCCTCTCTGAGTGTATCTTGTCCTCTCTGGGCCTCTCTGAGCGTCTCTGGGCCTCTCTGAGCCTCTCTGGGCCTCTCTGAGCCTCTCTGGGCCTCTCTGAGCCTCTCTGAGCGTGTCTGGGCCTCTCTGAGCGTATCTGGGCCTCTACGGGCCTCTCTGGGCCTCTCTGAGTGTATCTGGCTGTATCTGGGCCTCTCTGAGCGTATCTGGGCCTCTCTGAGCGTATCTGGCTGTATCTGGGCCTCTCTGAGCGTATCTGGGCCTCTCTGAGCGTATCTGGGCCTCTCTGAGCGTATCTGGGCCTCTCTGAGCGTATCTGGGCCTCTCTGAGCGTATCTGGGCCTCTCTGAGCGTCTCTGGGCCTCTCTGGGCCTCTCTGGGCCTCTCTGGGCCTCTCTGAGCGTCTCTGGGCCTCTCTGGGCCTCTCTGGGCCGATCTGGGCCTCTCTGAGCGTCTCTGGGCCTCTCTGAGCGTCTCTGGGCCTCTCTGAGCGTCTCTGGGCCTCTCTGGGCCTCTCTGAGCGTCTCTGGGCCTCTCTGAGCGTCTCTGGGCCTCTCTGAGCGTCTCTGGGCCTCTCTGAGCGTCTCTGGGCCTCTCTGAGCGTCTCTGGGCCTCTCTGAGCGTCTCTGGGCCTCTCTGAGTGGATCTGGGCCTCTCTGGGCCTCTCTGAGTGGATCTGGGCCTCTCTGGGCCTCTCTGGGCCTCTCTGAGTGTCTCTGGGCCTCTCTGAGTGTCTCTGGGCCTCTCTGAGTGTCTCTGGGCCTCTCTGAGTGTCTCTGGGCCTCTCTGGGCCTCTCTGGGCCTCTCTGAGTGTCTCTGGGCCTCTCTGGGCCTCTCTGGGCCTCTGCTCAGACTCTGCCCAACCTTCCCACTTCATATCTTTCTCCTCTAACAACGTCTGTATTATGGTCGCTTTTGTTCTTTTGTACCATTTGTGTGCATTATGGATTTGTTCTGATGATTTATGTTTGAATGATGACTCATTTGTTAGTGTTTATACTGTAAATGACTGTATGTATTATTAATGTGTGTGTGTGTGTCTGTATGTTGCAGTGCACCATGCGGGCGGCGTCAAACCTGCACGATAAGCTGTTTAAGTCTGTCCTCTTTTGCCCCATGCGCGTGATTGACACCATACCCCTGGGACGGATCCTCACGCATTTCTCCAAAGACATGGACGAAGGTTAGGCCTCGTCTCTGCTGCCCAACATCCTCCTGCTACACACTGCTGGACGGGGATGGTTCAAGTCTCCCTCCCTGCTCTGTCTGTCCCCCTTCCGCTCGCAGTGGATGTGCAGCTGGCCATGCAGGTGGAGAACCTGGTGCAGAACCTCACGCTGGTGCTCTTTTGTCTGGCCGTAGTGAGCGCCGTGTTTCCCTGGTTCCTGATCTCCATCGTGCCTCTCGTCGCCTTCCTCTACACTGTCAATCGCATCTCCAGGTCAGGACATTACGGGTTCATGAAGGGACACTCACAACATGCTGCCAGCTTGAACTGCTGGTCACGCCAGATGCAACAACTACTGTGGAAAACTTTTTAAAACTTTGCTAGTTCCCCTGATCTGAAGAGATTTTTTCTAAAACCACTTGCTTAAAGTAGCTTACTTAAAGTAAAATGACTGCTAATAATTCTGAAATAGAAAAGCTAATAAGTGTGAAATGTAATAAAATTTACTGTCAGTAAGATATTATGTAAATATGTCCATGATAACTCATTTAATTAACTTTACTGTTGGAGTATTTTTAAGTTATTAAACCTGTTCATCTTTTAATGTTGAGGATAAATGCATATAGAGAAGTTATGCTTAAATTAGCAGGTGGAACTTTTAATGTTCAACTGTACCTACACTTATACACTTTTCCAAGCATTAGTTTTAGTTATTTAGTGGCTTTCATAATTTTCCTGCTCACCAGCCGAGCAGCATTAAACTCGAAGAACTTTCTTTGTAGATATCTTAGAGGGCTCTCTCGCCTACAGAAGGCTGCTTTACTGCTGTTTCCTTTCTGAAGCTCATCCTGCCTTAGTCACTGTGTTTTCTGTTTTATTTTTGGGACTAAAAGTAGGAACCACTGTGCCTTTAGCCAGCAAAGGTCTGTGTATGACGCTCATGCAGGCCCGCACTGCCGGGGATTAGCAGTGACAGCTAACGCACCTTAGAAAAGGCCCCGTTGATGGGGGTCGGGGTGTCGGAACGACTTTGGTTTCTGCCATGAATCTACTCTTCCGTGACACGCTCCTTGACCCCTCTGGACCTCTGTCTGCTAAGCCGCTCTTCTGTCACAGAGCAGGTGGCTCACAGAGATCTAGAGCCAGACAGCTTTGATCAGACTTCACTCGCTGCTTAACTGGGAACGCTGTGACTTCTGTGACTCCGTGATGATTTTGTGGGATTGTTGTTGTTGTGTCACTCCTGTCCCCCCCAAAAAAGGGTTCTGATTCGTGAGCTGAAAAGGCTGGAGAACATCAGCCAATCGCCTTTCACCTCTCACATCACCACCAGCCTGCAAGGTCTGTCCACCATCCATGCTTACGACAGGGGGGCGGACTTTCTGCACAGGTGAGCACGCACAACGTCTGACGCCTGTGTGAAGGCCTATTTGGGCGTTCCAACGATAGCTGTGAAGATTTCAGTAAGGCTGGACTTACACAATGAATCACAATGAACACAATGCATCACATCTGTTTGCTTTTTTTTTTTTTCACTGAAAAATTTACAGATTTGATTTTTTTTTTTTTTTTATCATAGCAGAAAAGCACCTGGGTTCTTATTATGGCTACCATGTGACCACAAACAGTGAATACTGCTAAAGTATGGTGGATCAGTCCTCCAATTCCAGTTCTTCTGTAACCGTGTACTGCACATTTAAGCAATTTCCCTGCTAAAACTCACCCATTTTAAACTCACGAAGGCCTTATTAAGTAGCTGATGAGTTGTATCAACTCTCTTGGGAGAAGGGAAAACGCTAAAATGTGAAATGTAATCAAAAGTTCAAAGTACTCTACAACGAGCTCTTGGAAACATTGATGTAATGTAAAAAAAAGTGAGTGCACTGCTAATTAAAAAAAATTACTGTGTGTGTGTCCATCTGTCCTCAGATATCAGGTGCTGCTGGACACTCAGCAGGCGTCCCACTACCTGTTCAGGTGTGCCGTCCGTTGGTTGGCTGTTCGTTTAGACTTCATCAGTATCGTGCTCGTTACCGTGGTAGCACTCCTCATCCTCTTCACGCATGGGCATATCCCTCCAGCCTATGCTGGCCTTGCCATCTCCTACGTTGTGCAGGTAGGCACTTTATGCATGTGCACACGCGCGTGCACGCACACACACACAGACACACACACACACACAATAAGAGCTTATTGTGTTGGCTCATTGTTTCGCTGATTGCTTGCCTTTGTATTTGCAAAACACTTCTTGTATCTGTTATTTATTTTACATGTGAATGAGTGGGTTTAATTCCTTGCAGCATTGCAATTGTCCAGAATCAATTTTTGTTTACTGCGGACGTGTGAAGTGCTGTGGCATAGTGCTGGGGTTTATTAGTGATTACAGTCCATGTTTCTGTCCAGCTCACAGGCCTGTTTCAACTTACTGTGAGGCTTGTGTCTGAAACAGAGGCCCGCTTCACATCAGTGGAGAGGATCAATCATTACGTAACGGTGAGTGTGTCAGTGATGTCAGCAGCACACGGAGAGGAGCAGAGCGGTCACTAACGGATCGGCATGGCAACCGGAAAACGGCAGCTCACTTCACCGCTCAGCATGTGCCGGTTTCTGCCGTGTTCCCCGGCCTGTTCCCTCTCAAGTGCTCCAGCACTGCCAGGGCTGCGCTCAGGAGTGCCAGCGCCGAGAGGAGCGTCCCTCAGCTAGCGCGAGGTGTTTACGACACGCCCGTCATCTCCACCTGTGTAGAACTTGGAGACGGAGGCAGTTCGGCAGGTGCACGGCCCCTCCGCTACTGCGCCTGGCTGGCCACAGAGGGGCGCCGTCGCCTTCCGGAACGTGGAGATGCGCTATCGACCCGAGCTCCCCCTGGTGCTGAAGAACCTCTCCTTCAGCATCCTGCCCGAGGAGACAGTGGGCATCGTCGGCCGGACTGGTTCAGGTATCACCCGTCGCTTTTTTTTCGCTGTCTTGGTTTCTGATTTATAAAGGAGCACAACGTCTCAGGAGCGTGGTGGTTTCTGATGTAAATAAACGTGGACTTTGCCGGCTGGTTTGCGCAGGAAAGTCTTCGCTCGGTGTAGCGCTGTTCCGGCTGGTGGAGCTCAGCGGAGGATCCATCGTCGTTGATGGTGTCAACATCGCTCACGTGGGACTGGAGCACTTGAGAAGCAAGCTGTCAGTCATCCCCCAAGAGCCGGTCCTCTTCGTCGGCACTGTCAGGTGTGGTCCTCGTCAGAGCCGTGGCTCACACGTGCACGTCACGCTGGGATTGAGCGCTGGTGCACAGCTCACAAGCTGGTTCTCTCCCAACCAGGTCAAACCTGGACCCCTGGGGACAGTACACAGATGCACAGGTCTGGGAAGCCCTTGAGAAAACATACATTAAGGACATGGTGAGTGAGGGGAGCATGGCTGTAGCGTTGGACAAATAAAACCAGTCGTACAAGTTCAGTTCCATGAGATTTGCAGTTGGTTCTCATTGGGTGCGAAGGGTGGTTTTCGTCTCTTCCTCTCATTTCAGAACAATGCTAGCCAATCACAGGCATCCGTTAAGTCTAGTACTCAGCGCTGGGCAGTTAGCACCCTCATACTCATACAGAAGTCCTATGCACTGTGTGAGTGACAGTTTAAAAAAGATTGTTGTGATTGGCTGCATGTGTGATGGAGGAGGGACAGGTTGACCCTCACCCTCCCAGGTGAGCTTCAGGCTGCCTTTTGCCTCCTAATGAACCCAGTATGGGGTGGACCTGCTCCTAACCCTGCACCCTTCCTGACAGGACTGAGGAAAGCCAGCCATTAGGTTGTGTTTCATGCTCTTTGTGTTGATTTTGCAACAGTCTCGTCACGCTGCCGTTGTTTGCAGGTAAGCCAGTTGCCGAACTCTTTGCACTCAGAGGTGCTGGAGAATGGTGAAAACTTCTCAGTGGGAGAGAGGCAGCTGCTGTGTGTGGCCAGAGCCCTGCTCAGACGCAGCAAGGTACCTGAATCCAGCCCACCTGTGCGTGTGTGTATGTGTGTGCTCACACTTACCCACCTGCTTCTGTGTGCTCACGCTCACCCCCCTGTGCATTCGTGCTCACGCTCACCCCCCTGCGCGTGCGTGCTCACGCTCACCCCCCTGCGCATGCATGCTCACGCTCACCCCCCTGCGCGTGCGTGCTCACACTCACCCTCCGAGGTTTGCAAGTGTGTCCAGCCAGACCCTGCACAGTCAGGCAGCATTTCCAATAGAACATGTGCTATTCCAAACACGTGTAGTGGACTGTTTGACAACAAGATATTATATTGGCATGTACCCAATTCATATACTCTAAGATATATGCAATTGAAACCAAATGTGTTATGGATTTGATTGTAATGTTTCTTTAACAGAAGCCCGGTATTGAACATGTGAATCATGTGTGGTTGACATAAGGCATTAGATTAATTTGCTTTGTACACATGTTGTTCAGAGTTCTGCGCTGTTCTCATCTTCACCAAACACACAGAGCAAGTGGTGTTCCACCATACACTGCCTCCACAACGGTGAAACATTGCCACCACATGGCTAGAAGCTGGCTAGAGGTCTCCAGGACAAAAAAAAATTAAAAACGATAAATAAAACGATGGCAAAGCAAAAACGTAATCTGTAACCTACATTTCTATGATCTGATCTAAACTGGATTGCAAGAAGTGGGGTCAGAATGTCATGTCTGTGAGATCAGTCACATTGTGCCCTCTTCCTCTGAAGAGTGCGATGTTTTTTGTAACTGGTGCACACGCCTTTTTCAGATCCTGCTGCTGGATGAAGCAACTGCCGCCATCGACACCGAGACCGATCGGCTCCTGCAGGAGACCCTCCGCTCCTCGTTTGAAGCCTGCACCACCCTGGTCGTCGCCCACCGCCTCAATACTGTCCTCAGCTGCGACAGAGTGCTGGTTCTGGACCAGGGCCAGGTCTGGCACCTCACGCGCCTCCTCTCCCATTGAGTAACGACTCGTCTGTTTGGATTGGGCTTCGTGGCTCATCCTTTTTTGATAAAGTGTCATTAGTTTAACGAGAATTCACCTAATACCACACATGCCTGTTTCACTCGCTCTAAATCAATAACGCCCAGTCCCTAAAATTAGATTGACTGACTAAGCGCTTTGGGTTTTCCTTCCATTTTTTGATATAGATCCTGGAGTTTGACAGCCCGTCAAACCTGCTGGCGGATGAGCGCTCGCATTTCCATGCCATGATGGAGGCAGCAAACAAGAAGTTTGGAACCTCCGAGCAGAAGTGAGCAGAGCACAGATCGGAGCAGGCTTCAGCTGCTCCGCCAGACTCCCGCAGTGCGAGACTGAGCTAAGCGTTCTCCTAAACCTGCTGAGAACACTCAGCCCAGTCATAGCATAAAACCCCCTTCTACAAGCGGCTCGGTGCCAGGATGTTTGCGTTGTGCTCAGACCAGCAACTGGATTCTTGTTCACCACAGTCCTGGTCCTAAAGTGAACCAGCATTGACCAGTTGAACATTTTTCCTAATTAAACTCCTGAACGGCTTAAGTACCTGATTTGTTTAATCAGGTCTGCTACAGCAGAGACATTAAGCTACACTTTGCAGGGGGAACTCAAAGAACTGTGGTTGGGAAATATAATTCTAGTTCTAAATAGTTTGTAAGATATTGAAGGCTGTAGAGTAGCTCACGTCCATCTGTTCTCTGGAGGCTGGCCCTAGGGTCTAGGATGGTGCCAGTTGGGAGGATAAGGTCCATTGCTGGCACTTTTGTGCTTTGTGTCATGAAGAATGGAGATGTATCAGAAATGAAGAATGGAGATGTATCAGAAACTCCTAAGAGTTGGCACTGTTTAGTAGCTCACTGATACCTACATTTACTTTGAGGTGGCACTCTTTTCTTTGCCTGGACACAGGTAGAAGTAAACTTTGCACACTGAAATTTTAAATTTACCCATTTGCTTAATCTTAAGTAATTATGAAGTGCTTTTTGGTGGGCCTTTCTATGGGAGATTATACAGAGTTGGGGAGATTTGCAGTTAACGCGAGGACCTTGACTTCACAAACAAACCAAAGATTAAAAAACAAGGCACAGCTCTGTGACTGTTGAGGTCAAGCACAACATAATTGTCTTTTGTTCATTTTTTCAAGTTACACCTACAAACAAATGGATTTTATGTGATAAACAAAGTAGCAAGTAATTGTGAAGTAAATGCATGGTTTAAATTTTTTAATAAATAAAAACATTTGGAAAGTGTAGCGTGCATTTGTATTAATCTCCCCTGACTCAGTACTTTGTGGGTCCACCCTTCACTACAATTCTTTTGGGGTCTGTCTCTACCAGCTTTGCACATCTACAGGCTGAAACCTTTGCCCATTCTTTGCAAAATGGCTCAGGCTCAGTCTGATGGGGAGGATCTGTGAACAGCAGTTTAAGTCTTGCTACAGCTTCTCAATGGGATTTAGGTCTGGATTTTGACTGGGCCATTCCAACACATGAATGTGCTTTGTTCTAAACCATTCCACTGTAGCTCTGGCTGTTTGTTTAGGTTCGTTGTCCTGCTGGAAGGTGAACCTTCACCCCAGTCTCAAGTCTTTTGCAGCCTCTAACAGGTTTTCCTCCAGGATTGCCCTGCATTTAGCTCCATCCATCTTCCCCATCAACTCTGACCAGCTTCCCTGTCCCTGCTGAAGAAAAGCATCCCCACAGCATGATGCTGCCACCACCATGTTTAAAAGGTGGGGATGGTATATTCAGGGTGACGTTCAGTGTTAGTTTTCCACCACACATAGCGTTTTGCATTTAGGCCAAAAAGTTCAGCTTTGGTCTCATCTGACCAGAGCACCTTCTTCCACATGTTTGCCCCTGCATGGCTTGTGGCAAACTGCAAATGATAAGCATTTTTAGAAGCAAGCCATAAGAATGTTCTTCTTGCCACTCTTCCATAAAGGCCAGATTTGTGGAGTACACGGCTAATAGTTGTCCTGTGGACAGATTGTCCCACCTGAGCTGTGGATCTCTGCTGCTCCAGAGTGACCATGGGCCGCTTGGCTGCTTCTCGAAGTAGTGCTGTCCTTGCCTGGGCTGTCAGTTTAGGTAGACAGCCATGTCTTGGTAGGCTTGCAGTTGTGCCATACTCCTTCCATTTTTGGATGATGGATTGAAAAGTGCTCTGTGAGATGTTCATAGCTTGGGATATTTTTAATAGCCTAACCCTGCTTTACATTTCTCCACAACTTTATCCCTGACCTGCCTGGTGTGTTCTTTGGTTTTCATGATGCTGTTTGATCACTAATGTTCTCTAACAACCTTCCAAGGGTGTCACAAAACAGCTGTAGTTATACTGAGAATAAATTACACACAGGTGGACTCTATTTACTAATTTGGTGACCTTTGAAGGCAATTGGTCAGACTGGGTGTTATTTAGGGGTATCAGAGTACAGGGGGCTGAATACAAATGCATGCCACACTTTCCAGATTTTTATTTATTTAAAAATTTGAAAAACATGTATCATTTTCTTTTCACTTCACAATTACTACTTTGTGTTCGTTTACCACATAAAATCCCAATAAAATACATTTAAGTTTGTAGGTGTAACAAAAAATGTGGAAAAGTTCAAGGGGTATGAATACTTTTTCAAGGCCCTGTACATGTTATTTTAAATATTGTGCCTCTGTACAGACAGAATCTATGGGTGGAGGACTCTTGCCATTTAAATCTCTTGGGTGTTCACGCTGTCTCTGTCTAACTCCAGAGCGGTTGGGAAGATGTGAGACTGCCCTCTTATTCTAAGTTAGAACTGCCGCAGCCCTTAAATGTGGTTGCTAAGTGGAGGAAGAGTAGAGTTTATAGGGACTTTATCAAGAATTCTGCTAGAATCTTTAATGATTGCTGCAAAAAAAAAAAAAAAAAAAATAAAAAATAAAAAAATAAAAAAAAAAATTAAAGCCTGACTCAGCCTTTACTGAGTCATATTTGGCATACAAATGTACACAGAGGTATAATCATATGGAAATTATGCTATTGAGATATTTTATTATGCCAAATCTAGATTGGATCTTGAAATGAAGTGCAAATATAGGGCAATAGGTTGCATATGTGTAGATGCTAGAGTCATAAAAAATTATGAATTCTCCCATCATAATTTGGCATATTCACTTAAGATTGCCCTGTGTGGTGCCTTGATAGAAGCTATGAATGTCTAATTACGATGGAAAAATGAATGTTTGTTATATATTTGTTGTTTAGATATATTTCAGTTAGATATAGAAAGTTGCCTTAATGAACTGAGATTGTATATTTTTGCTGCTATATCTTTTTGTACAATTGTTATAAAAATGCTCTGTTGATTTAATACATAAAATGGTTTTATCTCATTTTAGCGCCTCAAAAACTCCTTACTAATGTCAAAATTAAACTAAAAACTGATTGTATTTCCATAAAATGAATGTATTTTCAATCTGCAAAGCCTACTTCACAAACCTTCCATATCTAAATACCATTTTAAGCAAAGAAAACTCAGTGAATCAGTGAATTTGTTCAGAGTAGTCCCTGATACCTGTTCACTTATCAGTTGAAAAAAAAACGTCATGCTCTTTATTGCCTTATGTAATCGTAATTACGTTTTGCCATGTGTTTTTCTATACTTTTCTATATTTCTGAGGGATGAAAAAAATGGTAAAAATAAATCCGGTCTCCGTTATTGCTATCGACAATTGACATTCTGTCAACACAGCTGGCTAAGTCTCTTAACTTGTCGAGTTTTTTCCCCACAATTCACCCTCACCGGAAACAGACTTTTACTCTAGAGAAAAGGCTGCTGCCAAGAAACTGCTGGCTTGATCAATCCGAAAGGGGACAGACTGGGCTGCTATGCCGCTGGGATGATGGCTGCGTTTGGGATGTTGAGTTACGAACACCGGCCCCTCAAACGGCCCAGACTTGGTCCTCCTGACGTTTACCCTCAAGACCCAAAGCAAAAAGAGGTTAGCGCTCTTTCGCGTGTGTCGCTGAGCTACGGGATAAACCTGAACTCAAGTCCTGAAACGAGCACAAAGAGATGTACTGTGAGCTAACCGGAGCTAGCTAGGCTAACACCGTCAGTAGCTCGGTCGGTGTGCAAGGGACCGGACCCCTCACCGAACCCCCAGGCCGCAATAACAATAAACCAGAAAACGGCTCCGCAAGCAGTCGGCTTGCTTGTCGGGAAGCCGTTGTGTCCATCGCTTCTTAGTACGCTGACGTTACATGGCGTATAAGTAAAGAGTTAGCTATATGTATTGGGTTGTTTCGTTATAGCTTGCTGAATCTGTAGCTAGCTAGACAGCTAACTGGTTGTCATGAGTTTTTTCAGCGCAGTTGAGCTGCACCCGAACCCCGGCTAGCCATCTGGCTGAGTAAAAACGGTCAATAACATTCGCGTTTAAACGGTACGGCATTTCGTGGAAGGCTCCGAGGTTTAAAATGAACAGCTAGATTGTAAACAAAGTGCGAACTAGTGAACCTATGTTGGCTAGGTAACTGTTTTAGTTGGGTAAATGTTTTAAGTTGCCTGGTTTGTGGGGCCGAGACGTGTACGGTTGCTGTTTGTTTACAAGAAAGTTGACCAGGCTGCTAACTAGCTGACTAACTAGGCTAGTTAGCTGACGTACATTTTATTAGGCTAAAAACGGCACTTTTAGTTTACTCGGTAATTATCAGGACTAAATTTAGAGAGGTGTGTCGTTCCTAAATTCTCACTTTGCTGGGTTTAAAGTTGTAGATTTTAATAGAAAAAGAGGTAGGTTCCTGAATTAGTTGAAGAGAATAGCTGGTCCCGTACTTTATTGCAAGTTAAAGATAAGATTGAGGCACCCTCCGGAGAATGTCTGAAGGTGCGCAGGAGTTTGTTTATACACCTTTTCAGGGGCGATTAAGTAATGGCCCCGCCTTTTTTACATATTGATCTCTGAAGTTTCCACCGTTTTATTCAAATCATACATTATTTACCATTATGCAAATTGATATTCAATACTTATACCAGTTGGAGTTTAGTACCATTACATTCCAGTAAGAGACTTATCCTTTTAACAAAAATTAATAAATAAAAATGACTTCATCTTGCATCATCTTACACCTGCAAGATGTTTGTCTGCACCGTCCTGTGCCTGATGGAGGGATGGTCCACTTTACACAGAGGCCTACCCAGAGCCCTTTGCAAAGGCCTACAGAGGCCCCTGCTCTGTACATGGAACATTTTATGATACAGAAGGTCTTTAATCCTTTGTTTTATGTTATCAATATTTCTAAATTAGTGTTTAAATCTCTTTTTCCCCCTGTAAACACACTTCATCAACGCAAGTGCTGTACTCTAGAATGTGGAAAGTGTTTTGGCCTTTATTAGTTTGTTTAATACCTACCACAGTGACCGTGTTTAAGTGTATTATGGCAGGGTATTTAAATGACTGTGTTTTGTGTTGAACCCTACACTTAGGTGCACTTTGTTTAAATGTCAGTAAAATGGTACAATTTGTGTGTTTAACCTTTTGAATAATCAGAGTTGTTTAAATAGGCTGGTAGTGTCGACCTTATTTGTCATGTTTCATATGCCACTTTCATTTATATGCACAGTATTTCAAATGTTGTTTTTCTTTTTGCTTAGGATGAACTGACTGCATTGAACGTCAAGCAGGGATTTAATAACCAGCCAGCTGTATCAGGAGATGAGCATGGTACTGCTAAAAATGTCAACTTTAACCCTTCTAAGGTAAAACTCTTAAAAGCACCGTGCACGCATGCCATATCATTCACACAGAGACTGGTTCTGGATAGAAATTGAGTTTAAATTTATGACATTTAACTGACGGACTTACAATTATGACTGAACACAACTTCAATAATTGAGGGTTAAGGGTCTTGCTCAGGGGCCAAACAGTGGCACTTGAACTAGCAACCTTCTGATTACTAGTCGAGTACCTTCACCACTGAGCTATCCCTGCCCCCCCCTCCCCCTGGATTCTTGTCCTTTTTAGATTAGCTCAAACTTCAGCAGCATCATTGCAGAGAAGCTTCGTTGCAACACGTTCCCAGACACGGGGAAGAGGAAACCGCAGGTCAACCAGAAGGACAACTTCTGGCTGGTCACAGCGCGATCACAGAGCTCCATCAACAACTGGTTTACAGATCTGGCCGGGACCAAACCTCTCACTCAGCTCGCCAAGAAGGTTAGCCTTCATCCACCATGCAGTCTTGCAGCAGACACAAAAAAACGGAGTCTAGCAGACTTGCTTTCAGAACTTGGGCCCGGCTAACGAACAGGGCTCTACTACACAGGTCAGGTGTTTCAGTTTTATGTAGTTTTGGTTTTGGCAAGTGATGTCTGTTTGAATGCATCAGGTCCCCATCTTCAGTAAGAAAGAGGAGGTGTTTGGCTACCTGGCCAAGTATTCCGTCCCTGTGATGCGTTCTGCCTGGATGATCAAAATGACCTGCGCGTATCACGCCGCCATCACCGAAACTAAAGTCAAGAAGAGGCATGTCATTGACCCCTGTATAGGCAAGTGCAGTTATTTAATACGTATTAACATTTCAGACCAAGAGTGGGCACTTCTTATCCATGCAAAGCCCCAAGTTGAGGGAGATGGTCTTTTGTGGTTGGTTTGTTTTTTGTTGAGGTGGTTTTTCTTAGATTTGATTTGTTTTTGTGTTCCCCACAGTAATTGGGATCTGTTATTGAAATGTCTCTCTGTCTCCCTGACACAGAATGGACTCAGATAATTACGAAGTATCTCTGGGAGCAGCTCCAGAAGGTGGCGGAGTTCTACAGACAGTCCCCCAGCCAGGGCTGCGGCTCCCCTCTGCCCGCCCCCCCGTCTGAGGTGGAGACGGCCATGAAGCAGTGGGAATACAACGAGAAACTGGCCATGTTCATGTTTCAGGTCGGTTCCTCTGCTCTCATGGATGAGGCGCCCTTACAAGGTTCACAGGTTTATCTGACCTGATGTAGGAAAGAGTCGGCAGTCGAGTGTGGTCTGAACGCGTTCCTCTGTCCATCATTGGTAGGATGGCATGTTGGACAGGCATGAGTTCTTGACGTGGGTGCTGGAATGCTTTGAGAAGATTCGTCCAGGAGAAGACGAGCTTCTCAAGTTGCTCCTGCCACTCCTTTTACAGGTTGGGCAACGCAACTTTGTGATCTTGTAATTACTAAAACATGTTCACATTACCTAACAAGCCATTTGTGTTGCTACCTTCTTATTTTAATTTTTTTACTTTCACATCACATGTAATGTTGATATCACCGTCGTGGCATTCATAGTTCTTTTAACTTTCCTTTTCTAATGTCTCCTGCTCCCATTTGTCCCCTCTCTCTCTCTCTCTCTCTCTCTTTCAGTACTCAGGCGAGTTTGTGCAGTCAGCCTATTTGTCAAGGAGGCTGGCGTACTTCTGCACACGCCGGCTCAATATGCTGATAAGTGATGGGAGTCTGGGGCCCAGTGCAGGAGGGCACCCGCCCCACAGCATCACGGGCCAGCCGAGCAGTGCCCTACCCCCCACCCCCACCGCCCAGCCCACTGGGGGCACCCAGCCCCAGACACCCTTTACTGATTTCTACATCTGCCCCCAGCACCGGCCAGTGGTGTTCGGCCTCAGCTGCATGCTCCAGGTAGCATAAATCACAGCTGCACTTCTAATGAGAGCAACTTCAATTACCCTGCTATATCTGAGGGAGAGTCTCCTAATGTCTGCTCACGGCTAGTAGTGCATTTGTCATCCCAGGAACGCTAATTAAGTTCCTGATGAATGAAAGCACGTTGGTGGGGGTTCGTGGGTATGCAGGTGGCTGTGTCGGCGTTCCTGGCAGATGCATTTTTCCTGAATGCAGGCGTGATTATGGAGGCATGCTCTAACTCTTCCTCCTCTGCTCTCTAGAGCATTGTGCTCTGCTGCCCGAGTGCACTGGTCTGGCACTACTCGCTAACAGACAGCCGGAATAAGACGGGCTCCCCACTCGACCTGCTGCCCATCGCTCCCTCCAACCTGCCCATGCCAGGGGGCAACAGCACCTTCAACCAACAGGTACGCCCTTCTCCTCCTGTACTTCAGCCCAGCCACTTTCACTCCACCGCCTCGCCGTTGTGCAATAATCGTCTTAAATTGCAAAAGCCAGGTTTGGGTTCTATTTATTTACTTATTTATTTTTGCAAGGAGGCAAACGTAGAACCCCGACGTCTGAGGTTGTTGCCGAGGAGCGTGTGTGAGTGTGCTGTGCTCCTCGTCCCTTCCGCAGGTCCGTGCCAAGGTGAGGGAAATCGAGGAGCAGATTAAGGAGAGGGGGCAGGCCGTGGAGTTCCGCTGGTCTTTCGACAAGTGTCAGGAAACGACAGCGGGTAAGTTTGCCGAGAGGACGCAGGCAGTTTGGTGGCAGCTGGGGGGGGGGGGGGGGTGCAGTACCTCAATTCTCTGAACTGGCTCTGCTCTTCTGAGTTCTCTCCTTTAATCTGCCTTTTTAGTCAGCCGTGTGGAGCTCTGAGTCTGACCAGCTCCTTATTTTACTGACTAACTAAAGCAATGAAAAACGTTAATTAAACATGAGAATGAAGTGATTTTGCTTTCCCGTCCTGTCTCAGAGGATGCTTTGTGGCTTTCTTGTGTGGCATGTTGTGGGGGGGAGAAAGTCAACACGTCTCTGTTTGTCTGCCTCTCGTGCAGGGTTCACCATCGGCCGAGTCCTGCACACGCTGGAGGTTCTGGACAATCACAGCTTTGAAAAGTCTGACTTCAGCAACTCGCTGGACTCCTTGTATAATCGAATCTTCGGGTCAGGCCAAAGTAAAGATGGGCACGAGGTAACGATGGGCACGCCCGCTTTTGTGAGAAACGCCCTGCTGTGTTTAGTGCCAGAGCTAGGTCTGGTGCAGCAGACGCCAGGAGTCTTTGTAGTGATTAACTGGAGTGTTTACACATGTTAAAGTTCACGTAATGATTTCCTTCTCATGTTCCGTGTGTGTTTGTGGGGCAGATGACTCCAGACGACGATGCTGTGGTCACCCTGCTGTGCGAGTGGGCCGTGTGCTGTAAGCGCTCGGGCAGACACAGGGCCATGGTGGTGGCCAAACTGCTGGAGAAGAGACAGACAGAGATCGAGGCAGAGGTGGGGTGAAAACACTTGCTTCACTTGGCTTCTGGTGGTTAACATTTATTCGTTTACACAGTGCTGAGTGGCGCCAGTCAAATTTCAGTTCCGTTCGCGTTTTGGCTTGGGTACAAGGGGTGGGGGGGGGAGTTTAGTTTTTGTGTTAAGTGGTGCAGTACACTTAATGTATATGTGACATGTTTGCGATAAATATTGTCATGGGATCATCTGTCTGTCTGTGTGGGCGTGTACCCTCACAGAGGTGCGGGGAGTCAGAGGTGGTGGATGAGAAGGGCTCCGTGTCCTCTGGCTCTCTCTCGGCTGCCACTTTGCCCGTCTTCCAGGACGTCCTGCTGCAGTTCCTGGACACGCAGGCCCCTGTCCTCAGTGAGTCCCTGACCTGTCCAGAGTTGCTAAATGCATGGAAGGCTGTTTATAACACTTGCAGGCAGCTTATTGGAGTCATGAATAAACCATCAGCTTTCTTTTTCGCTGCCTGAATGCCTGTCTGTCTGCCTCTCTCTCTGTCTGTCTACCCCCCCGTTCTGTCTGTGTCTAGCTGAGCCTGGTAATGAGAGTGAGCGTGTGGAGTTCTCCAACCTGGTGCTGCTCTTCTGCGAACTCATCCGCCACGATGTCTTCTCCCACAACATCTACATGTGCACGCTCATCTCTCGCGGCGACTTGGCCTCTGAGTCCCACTTGCCCCGCCCCCGGTCTCCAAGCGACGAGCCCTCCGACGAATCGGAGCGCAAAGAGCAGGATGCGGGCAACGGCGTCAAAATGGAGGCACGTCACCTCTCTCTGCCCTTCACTGGGTGTTTGCTGGTGGCATTTCAGGTGCATTATTTGAATAAATCGTTTCTTTTTCACTCCCCTCCCAACAGGACACCGGTCTGTCCGAGCCTATGGAAATAGACCACAACTCCAGCGCAAACTTCGATGAGGTAGGAACAAACACTGCTGGTGTGGTGTAGTATCGAGTCACCTCTCCTGCACTTACCGTATGAATTTATTCCTCGATGTAGCATAATCACACCACGGACCGTGCGTCCCTGTGTCACACTCCCCCCCCCCCCCCCAGATGTTCTCCCCTCCTATGCACTGTGAAGCCAAGGGAAGCCCCTCGCCGGAGAAAGCCGTCCCGGAGCTGGACGGGAAGAGTGGCATTAAGGAGAAGGGAATGGACCCAGCCTTCCCGCAGGTGTACGAGCAGCCGAGACACATCCAGTATGCCACACACTTCCCCATCCCGCAGGTGAGCCCTTCCTCGCTCTCTGCCCTGTGGCCTGCCATGGGGGTTAATACGGTAGTTGTGGTTAAGTGGGCACATGGGTGTCCGTTTTCCTGACTTCCTGCCCTCTCCACTGATGAGCTGATGTGTCTTGCAGGAAGAGAGTGCCAGTCATGAGTGTAACCAGCGCCTGGTGGTCCTCTATGGAGTGGGCAAGCAGAGAGATGAGGCCCGCCATGCCATCAAGAAGATCACCAAAGACATCCTGAAAGTTCTGAACCGCAAGAGCACAGCTGAGACCGGTACTGAGCTCTCTCTCACTCACACACACACACGCACACACACACACACACACAGACACACACACACACTTTTGAAGGTGTTGAACCGCATGAGCACGGCTGAGACCAGTACTGGGCACACACACTCACTTTCTTCTAACAGTTATTCACCCTGTTATACACACAGCTCCTCAGATGGCTCTGGGCTGTGCTTGCTAGTGTTTAGTAGTGTTAACATGTATTAAGCTGTAATTGATGTCTGTTGATGTGAAACTACATGTGACCTACAAGTGGTTGGGACAGTGGTGTCTGAGTGGTTAAGGTACTGGACTAGTAATCAAAAGATTACCAGTTCAAGTCCCACCTCTACTAAGTTGCCACTGTGGGGCCCCTGAGCAAAACCTTTAGCCCTCAATTACTTAAGTTTTGTTTAGTCATAACTGTAAGTTATAATGATGGCCATTCGGAGTCTATTTTGTTGTTATTTAGGTGATTACTGGATATGTACCATGTTGACTTATGCAAATAACTTCGCTGTATTGCTTTGGGGGTGGATTTCTGAATTCCATTAGTCATGTTTTCTGTGTGGGTCATTGCTTTATGCTGCTGCATGATATAGACAAAATGTCACACTAGTTATGTTTCTACATTTTTACAATTTCCTTGAAATTTAATTTAAATAAATTGGTCATTGGTGAGTGTTATGAGGAACATTCACTTCTTTGTGGGAACGTGTCCTGATTTGCTAAAACACTGACTTGAATATTCATCCGAGGACCCGAGTTTGGTCAGGCGGTTCAGTGCTCATATTTGCATATTGTGGTCTTCTGCAGATTCAGCGTTGCAGCGTGTTGTCCCAGTCTGTGCCACTAATGAGGGCTGCTTGTTTTCTCATCTTTCTCTCCAAGTCTTCATCGGTCTCCTCTACCTGTCTCACTTCGACTTTTCCTCCTGTCTTTTTGAAATGCCTCGTACATTTGTAAAGGAAAGCGAGCTTTATGAAAAATAGTAGTGCATATATTATACATATAAAAGGAGAAGTTATGGATGAAATGATAAAAAGAATTATTTGTTTTTGTTGTTTTTGCTAGAAGAAATCGACATCCTCTGTTATTGTTTATGAATCATATTAGCTGCCAGATCTTTGAGTAGTCAGAGAACGTATTGGTTCACATGGGTTGAGAGGACATTTCTCCTTATCTGGTTCACGGTCCACGTCTCTCTCTCTCTCCTTCATTCTCAGGCTCTCTCTCCCTGCTAATAACCAAGCAGTCATGCACAGCACTGACCCGTGTATGCACTCAGTGAAGATACGTACCTGTGGACCTGTTGCTATGCTAATAGCCATCATTTCCTCATTATCTCCTGTCTAAGTTCCTGACCCCAGGAGAGCAGAGCAACCCTGCACCGTTTTTAACTTTTTTAATGGCACTGTAATCGAACAGCGTATTACTTTACTGGGGCTGCATTTAGCCGCACTGCTGACCCGGTGCCATGACCAGCCTGTCAGCACTGCACTGGCCTCTGCCATGTCTGTGGTGTTTAATAATTCACCAGCCTTTTTTTAGTGCTCTTGGGGAACTCATAACCTCGAGAGACTTTCTAATGGCCTGACAGCTGAGTCCTTTTTGTTTAGTTGTTTTTGTTTTTTCCGCCCACCAGGAGGTGAAGAAGGGCAGAAGAGGAAGAGGAGTAAACCAGAGGCCTTTCCCACTGCCGAAGACATTTTCTCCAAATTCCAGCACCTCTCCCACTTTGACCAGCACCAGGTCACCTCTCAGGTGAGGCCCAGAGCTCTAGGAACTGGCCAGTGATGCCGCAACCCAGAGGAGGAATGTTGAATAACTACTATCTAATCCATAAAACCTTTCAAAACTGTGGGCTTGTTTTTGTTTGGTTTTTGTTTTTTTGTTTTTTTTAAAACCACTTTGTCATTTTGAACAGGTGTCGAGGAACGTTCTGGAACAGATCACCAGCTTTGCCTTAGGGATGTCCTATCACCTGCCCTTAGTCCAGCACATACAGTTCATCTTTGACCTCATGGAGTACTCGCTCAACATAAGTGGTCTCATAGACTTCGCCATTCAGGTACCAGGCAGCAAAACCCTGTGGTTATTTAATTGCTACATTTATTAGTTTCCCTCTTTTTTGGTTGTAATGCATGTGTTGTGTGGGTCTGAACATGTTGATTTAGTGTACGCTTGGGCTCAGAGCACACAGTGGTGAAGTCCGTGTACTTTTACTATGCTGTTATGGGTTGCTTTTAATAGGAGCCCTTTCTGATGTAATGCATGAGTCAACCATGGCATGTAATTCCACCATGGGGTGTGTGTGTGTGTGTGTGTGTGTTAGCTCCTGAATGAGCTCAGTCTGGTGGAGGCCGAGCTCTTGCTGAAGTCGTCCAGTCTGGCGGGCAGTTACACAACCAGCCTGTGCCTGTGCATCGTAGCTGTGCTGCGACGCTATCACTCCTGCCTCATTCTCAACCCTGACCAAACCGCGCAGGTCTTCGACGGGTACGGCTTGCTATGTGCGCCTTAGAACGCACAAAAAAAAAAACCGCAGTCTAACCCGCAGTTGTTAACATGGTTAGCTGTGAAGTCAAGATCATCATATCTGCTCGATATTCTTTGGTACCCACTATAAAACAAGATGCACTAATTTTTATGCATATTAGCTGGGTTTAAATATTCTGGTAGTCTTGAACATGGCTGCGAGTGTATTTTGGATATGTAATGTCAGTCTACGGTGTGCGTGGCAGGCTTCGGATCGTGGTGAAGTCGGGCGTGAACCCTGCAGACTGTTCATCTGCTGAACGCTGTATCCTAGCTTACCTGTACGACCTCTATACCTCCTGCAGTCATCTGAAGAGCAAGTTCGGAGAGATCTTTAGGTGCGAGGCCTGAGCCAGTCCAGTCAACAGCCATTTTCTGCCTGTGTGTTTGTCTGTTTAGCAAAGCCATTTCTGCATCCTTTTTTTTTTCTTTTTTCTTCCCCCTTTTTAGTGAGTTCTGCTCCAAGGTGAAGAACTCCATCTACTGGAACATCGATCCATCAGACTCCAACATGCTGTGGGACCAGTTGTTCATGATTGATGCCATAGCCAACCCTTCAGCGCACAACCTCCACCACTCCATGGTGGGCAAGATTCTCAACGACAGTCCGGCCAATCGGTACAGCTTTGTGTGTAACGTCCTGATGGACGTGTGCGTGGACCACCGCGACCCAGAGAGGTGAGCAGGTTTCTGTGTCCAGGCTGATCCTCACGGCCCCTCATTAAGGCCTCACCTCCCACCCGAACTTGTAGTCACGGGCTGTAAGAAACGTTCATTACATGTGTGTTGGCTACAGAATAACATAAAAACGGTCTCCAGCCGGGCACTCTGAGCCTTTCTGGCAAAGCGTGCGCAGTATTCTGGTGTGCTGATATTGATACAGGGCTTCCTGCATTCCTCATCGCAGTGTGCAACACTATCAGAACCTGTTTCCTTTTGAAGCCACTGGCACTGAGTTTGTATTTGTCCCGTGTGTGTCCGTGTGCAGGGTTAACGACATCGGCATCCTGTGTGCGGAGCTGACGGCGTACTGCCGCTCCCTGAGCGCCGAGTGGCTGGGCGTGCTCAAGGCTCTCTGCTGCTCCTCCAACAACGGCAACTGCGGCTTCAACGACCTGCTGTGCAACGTGGATGTGAGTGATGTCCTGCATCTGCAGCACAGCACACCTCCTGGCCGGAGTGCCACAGGGCACACTCACACTCCCAAAGTGCCCGCATCGCTTGTGTTCCCTTGCAGATTATGAGACTCCGCCAGTTGTACTGAAACTGAGAAAAGCAAACTTGTAACAAGATCAGATGAATATGTGAAATTGAAAAATGAACCCCTACAGGCCAGCTGCAAACAGAGCTCTCTCTGAGGGACTTCCCATCCCCTTCTCCTTATTTAACTGTGTGTGTGTGCGTGTGTGTGTGCGTGTGTGTGTGCGTGTGTGTGTGCGTGTGTGTGTGCGTGTGTGTGTGCGTGTGTGCGTGCGTGTGTGCGTGCGTGCGTGTGTGCGTGCGTGCGTGTGCGTGTGCGTGCGTGCGAAATGATTGTGGAAACACCTTGCGTGTTTACCTTGCGGCCAGCGACATGTCACTGCTTATTAAAAGCTTTTGACGCTTCCTGCTACGCTCTGAGCAGGCAAGTCGTTGCCAAGAAGGTTTTGAACACTTTTAATAAACAGCGACTGTTGTTGGATCCCACTGCTGGCGTGTGAGGCAGTGGGTAGAGCTTCATATTAACCCGTGCTGCTGTAATGGGAGCTGATTACTAAAGGGGGGTCTTTAAAAAAAAATTTTAAAATTACATTTATTTAATAAACCTTCTGTTCATTAATTTAAACGTGTATTCATTCTGACTTCTGTCAGACACCCGTTCTATTACATATTACACTAATTATAGGTTCGGCTTGGCCTGTCGGAGTAATTATGGGTGTGTAGTGTCCACCCCCCTCCCCTGCTCTTAGCCTACAAGCTTTGACCAGAATTAGCCATTGGATACAAAGTTGGTTCGTGTCGTTCATAAGGCCATTCTGTCTTTCCCCTGTCCCACAGGTGAGCGACTTGTCATTCCACGACTCCTTAGCTACGTTCGTAGCTATCCTCATAGCTCGTCAGTGCCTCCTGCTGGAGGATTTGGTGCGGTGCGTGGCCATCCCATCCCTCCTCAACGCCGGTACAGTACTGACCCATCCTGGCATACTCTCAACAGTGTCTCTTAATGTGATTTGGGAATGTTTTCTGTGCGGATTTGGGATCTAGTAGTCATGACGGACGTCACTGTCAGTGCCAGCGTTGAATCCTAAAACAGGCTGCTGTCCTCTATTATGAAATTAACAGAGGCTACCGTAAGAATTAAGCACACACGAACAGTGAGGATACTAAAGGCAGTGTCACGCAGCAGGGTAGAGGGCTTGCAGACAGGACATTCCAGGACACACTGGCTTTTGGACTCACCACTAGCTGAACAACTCTTGTGCAGCAGCCAGAGAACACACACACACAATTTTTCTCTCAGGTAAATATGACTGCAAAGTCTCAGGCAGCCCATTCAGTGTTAGCTATGTGCCGCGTTCTTTTTTTTTTTTTTTGATATGGCAGCTACGAAAGTACCATGTTGCTGTGGTGCACTTCAGAGAGACACTTACACACACTACCTGGGCTTCAGATGCCGCTCTGTATCCAAGAGTCACACTGACGCTACTTATGTGGGAGTGCGTCAAAGCGTTCTGGAGCAGTCCGCCCACTACGCTGCGGTGATCTCTGAAGGACGAAATCATGGTGTGACACCACGTTAGACTACTAGTGTGTGTGTGTGCAGCATGCCTGGTTCCTTACGTGTGTGTCACTGTACTGAAAAATGGTTGGGCTCTTCTGAAAAAGAAGAAATTATATGCAGTTAAGCCGATTTTATTTATTTTTATTTATTTATTTATTTTTCCCCACATACATGTAATTTGTTGTGGAATTTGGTTTGGGGGTGTATGTGCGCGTGTGCGTGCATGTCTTACACAGCTTGTAGTGAGCAGGACTCTGAGCCTGGAGCCAGACTGACCTGTAGAATTCTACTACATCTCTTCAGAACCCCTCAGAGAAACCCCTGTCCACAGGACGGCAAAACAGGTCACACACACAACTTGAAGCTAGTACAAGTGACTATATTTTGTTCTATTTGCAAGTCTCTCAACTGAGTATGGTTCTGATGACCTCTTCAGATAAATCTACAGTGGGCATCAGGTCATCGTGTGATCGCCATCTGCTGGCTGCATCGCAGAATAGCATCGTGGTGGGTGCAGTCTTTGCGGTATTAAAGGCTGTTTTCATGCTGGGTGAGACATTTTAAAAGATTGTGAATTTATGCATTTTGTAGTGTTTCTGTGAGTCTTGTGTTAGATAGGAAATGGCTGTAATTGTACATATAGCTGCTACCGAACAGCTGTGCCTGTATGCTGCAGAACAATTTAATTTGGGCAATGCAGAATTATTGTGACAATGTAGACACAAGGTACAGAATAAAGACATTGCAGTAGCTTTTAAATGCCTTTGAGATTTCTTATTTTGAATCAATAAATGCAGTTATAATGAATAAATATAACTTTTTTTCCCCAATAGTTCTTGCTGATGTCATTATAGATCCTTCTGAGATGTTAATGTATAACGTAAGCATTATGTTACTGTTAAGGTCTGAGAACAATGAATGTTCATTTGGGTGTTGTATACTAATGTGTGTGTGTGTGTGTGTGTGTGTCTCCCAGGGGACGCTGAGCTGAAAGGTTCGGGCTTTTCCCATCCTGCTGGGCTGGATGATATCGGAGAAGACGACATGGGGTCCAAGAAATCCGGAGGCCGTAACGTCTCCATAGAAACAGCCAGCCTAGACGTTTACGCCAAGTATGTGCTGAAAAGTATCTGTCAGCAGGTGAGGGGCTTCCACGGGCTTTTTCATCTTCCCCTGTCAGTGTGGGCACTGTGATCTCCTGCGTCACGTGCTCTGGGGATCAAGGGCGGGGGCTTTTTAAATGTATTTATTTTTTATCATGCCTCACATATTAAAGCTTAGATGATACTGTATCTGCTCCTCCTTCATGGCACTAATTGTCTCAGGTGAATAGAATGCTGTGTTTAGTAATGTTTTCGGCCCTGACGTTGCCTTCCTCGGCTAAAATGGAAGGGTGGGACTTGGTAGGTTTCAAGTTCCTGTCAGAAAAAACAGATTTTGTGGCTCGTGGTCATTAGCACTGAGAAGGTCTTAAAATATCTACAGGACTCGTCGCACACGGCTGTCCAAACGAAACCATTAGGCGCTGCCAACGTTGCGTTTTTCCTTTGCTTTCCCCGCGTGACCCAGGAGTGGGTTGGTGAGCGCTGTCTGAAGTCTCTGTCGGAGGAGAGCAGTGCCCTGCAGGACCCAGTGCTGGTGAACATCCAGGCTCAGCGGCTCCTACAGCTCATCTGCTACCCACACAGGCAGCTGGACAGCGAGGAGGGGGACAACCCACAGAGACAGCGCATCAAACGCATCCTCCAGGTCCCCACACACACACGCACACTAGTGAGACGCAGAGTTACAGCTTAACTCTGCGTTAAGTTTAAGTATTGTGTTCTTTTAACACATACAGGCTGTAGCTTTAAATAGCTCCGTGTGCACGTGACTATATGCACAAACTGAACACTTGACTGTGATGGAGCCCATCTGTGCCTGCAAACCCCTAAGGGCCCAGTGTGTGTAGCCAACATGTGGACCGTCCTGCCACACTGTCTGTCAGGGCCGTGATTGTCGCGTGAACCCCAGGCTGTCCTGGCTGGCACGTCCATGGGGTCACAAGTTATGCTGCTTCCTGTGGAGGAGTGTGAGGTGTCCTCAATGGGGGTCTCTCTCTCTCTCTCTCTCTCTCCCCTCCGACAGGGTAGCTGTCTAGGTAGTTGACCGTGTGTGTGTAACTTTTTGGGTCTTTACAGCTGTCAAAGATTAACATCCAGTCATCCTGTGATTTTTTTTTTTTCAGGGGGCAAGGGGCCCCTTAAAATAAATATCCATCTGTATTCACTCACTCACTCATTTGTGTGTGTGGCAGTCCTTTAATGCTGTGTCTGGTTTCTTTCGTACAGAACATGGACCAGTGGACCATGAGACAGTCTTCTCTCGAGCTTCAGCTTATGATTAAGCAAAGTTCAAATAACGTACGTCAGCCAAACGAAGTTAGCATGTGTTCAGCGTTCAGAGAGCTGCTAGCACGAGACTGTTTATCACTCACCTCTACTTCTCCATTAAAGTTTTTCTAAAACATGGTACGGCATTGCTCACTTGTTTACAGATGGGATGTTGATTGCTATACACTGTTCATCTCTTCAGGAGCTGTATTCCCTGCTGGAGAACATTGCCAAAGCAACCATCGAGGTTTTTCAGAAGTCTGCTGAAATGAACTCCAGTAACCCTTCTTGGAACGGAGCCGCTGCCTCCAGCAGCTCCGTCTCCCTTAGCAACAATGCCAGCAAGCTCAAACCAGTGCTCAGGTGGGTGACCCCAATCAGGACAGAGCAGAAGCCCCGCCTCACTGCGCTTTTATTCGACAGTGCCGATGGATCTTTATCGCTGTCGCGACGCCCTTCTGGTGACCTTTCTTTATGTTGCAAGAGTGAGATTAACACTCCTCGGCGTTGTGGAGGTTGTAACCGGAATGGCGTTGTGTATCCAGCCGCCGTGCAGCATTGTGTGTTTGTGTGCAGTTCGTCGGAGCGCTCGGGCGTGTGGCTGGTGGCCCCGCTGATCGCCAAGCTGCCCACCTCTGTGCAGGGGCACGTCCTGAAGGCAGCAGGCGAGGAGCTGGAGAAGGGCCAGCACCTGGGCTCCTCCTCCCGCAAGGAAAGAGACAGACAGAAACAGAAGAGGTATATAAGACCAGGGGGGCAGTGGTGGCTCAGTGGTTAACTGGTTATGGTACTGGACTAGTAATCAGAAGGTTGCCAATTCAAGTCCCACCACTACCAGGTTTCCACTGTTGGGCCCCAGAGCAAGACCCTTAACCCTCAATTAAGTTGTGTTCAGTCACAATTGTAAGTCGCTTTGGATAAAAGCGTCACAAACGCTGTAAATGTAAATAAACCGTCCGGTAAGTGTTCATTTGTGTTCGAGGGACCAGTCGTATTTTGCGCACGTTAATGGCGATTTGTAACATGCTGGTTGGCTGGGGTGTGTTTGCAGTATGTCGCTCCTGAGCCAACAGCCCTTCCTGTCTCTGGTTCTGACGTGTCTGAAGGGCCAGGATGAGCAGAGAGAGGGCCTCCTCACCTCCCTCTACAGCCAAGTCCAGCAGGTACAGGAGCCTCCACCACCACAGCACACACAACCCCCTTCAAGTGTTTAAAAACCCCAAATTATTATTTTACATAAGATCAAAGGTACAGGAATCTGGCAGGATGGATAGAAGGTAGTTTGTCGTTCGTCAAACACTCATGCTCCACACACCCCATTTCAGTCTCCTCACCAGAATGCCTTAATTCACAGATCCAAATCTATTCTACTCATTATGTCCCAAGGCCAACAGACCTGTGGTGCACTGGTGAAGTGTTTGCCTAATAGATTCCTTGGGTGCAGATTGTCACTAATTGGCGCGAGGACCAGTACCAGGACGACTGCAAGGCCAGACAGATGATGCACGAAGCTCTGAAGCTCCGACTCAACTTGGTACGGACGCCAACCAGCCTTCCTGTAGAACGTTTTGCTCTGTTCTCCTCGTCACGTGTTCTCGTCGTGTGTTCCCGTCACGTGTTCCAGGTGGGCGGGATGTTTGACACGGTGCAGCGGAGCACGCAGCAGACCACAGAGTGGGCAGTACTCCTTCTCGAGATCATCAGCAGCGGCACCGTTGACATGCAGTCCAACAAGTGAGATCCCATCACCTGTTCGTGAAACACGAGGACGAGCCGTAATTCCCGCCCCCCCGTCTCCCTAATGCTTACAGCGTTAGGGAAGAGAGGTCGTAACTCCTGAATCTGAAGTGGTGTTCAGTACACACTGATGCTTATTTCTCTCCAAGACCTAGAATGGCTGTGTTTGTCGTCTTTCTATTACTGATATGTGCACGGGTTACTGCGTGAATAACCGGTCGGATGTCCATAAAGCGCTATTGGAGGTTCCACGCGGCGCTTTGGGTCCGGGCTGGTCTCGCTCTCTCTCTCTCTCTCTCACTAGTGTCCGTGTGTATTGTGGTCAGTGAGCTGTTCACCACCGTCCTGGACATGCTGAGCGTGCTGATCAATGGGACACTGGCGGCCGACATGTCCAGCATCTCGCAGGGCAGCATGGAGGAAAACAAAAGAGCTTACATGAACCTGGTGAAGAAACTCCGGGTGAGATCGCTAGAGCGGTTAACGTTGGCACGAGCTGATTTATAAACCGCCAAGTCTCCTACTTCTTATTTTTTATCGTCATCATTCATGGTGATGGATAATAGTCTTCAAATACCAGCATAGTTTGACACATCTTTTGGTGCTAGGCGCAGTGACGACCATGTCCTGTTTTTCTCTGCAGAAAGAGCTAGGTGATCGTCAGTCAGAGAGTCTGGAGAAAGTTCGACAGCTGCTGCCGCTACCCAAGCAGACCCGGGATGTCATTACCTGTGAACCCCAGGGTTCGCTGATAGACACCAAGGGCAACAAAATAGCTGGTTTTGAGAAAGAGGTACACATGGTTCTGCTAATATCGGGTTCTTGTTTTTAAGGTGCTTGCATTAAGCACTTTGGAATTTTGTTGGTGTTTAAAAAGTCACAAGACTCGCCTCCAATTTGTGTCTATAATTTGCACGTGATCCTTAAACGGTTCATGGGCGGTTTCGGGATTCTTGTTGCAGGGTCTGCAGGTGTCGACGAAGCAGAAGATCTCTCCGTGGGACGTGTTTGAGGGTCTGAAGCACTCGGCACCGCTCTCCTGGGGCTGGTTCGGGACAGTGCGTGTCGACCGCAAAGTCACCCGCTTCGAGGAGCAGCAGAGACTCCTCCTCTACCACACCCACCTGAAGCCCAAACCGCGCAGTTATTACCTGGAACCCCTCCCCCTGCCCCCGGAGGAGGAGGAGCCTCCCACGCCCGTGCCACAAGAACCGGAGAAGAAGATGGTGGAGCCGGTAAAGACCGAGAAGACCGTGCCCAGCGTGACTGCCGATCCCACCAAGAAAAAGTCCAAAAAAAAGAAAACTCCTTCCACGAGTAAACCGGAGGTCAGTAGCATGAAGGCTGTGCCTTCATGTTTTCCACACACAATCCTAAAAGTAAAAAGTAAAATGTTGTAAAATTCTCATAATGATGACTTGGAAGTGTCCTCTGAATCTGTTTTAATATGTACGTGTGAAACTGCTAACGTACATGTCTTGTCCAGGACTATACGGCACGTAACCCAGGTGTGATGCCCTATGGAGCAGGCATGAACTCTGACCTCATGAACATGGGCCAACCAAACCACCCTTACAGGCCGTTAAACTACACTCAGTCGTCGATGCTGTACACCCAGAACCAGCCTCTCCCTCCAGGTCAGGATGGCCAGAGATCCCCACCTCCGCAATCCTGCACTTATTATGCCTTAGTTATTCGCCCATGCACGTATATTTAGGCTGGATATCTTAGTGAACCTGCTGACTCAAAATACAGCCCTTGATCTGAAACTACCCTTGGTTCTTTCATGGATTTTCCCCCTCACAGGAGGTCCGGGCCTGGAGCCACCGTACAGACCGCGCGCCATGCCCATTAACAAGATCATACCCACGCGGCCCAACTACCCTGCCATGATGCCAGGCATGCAGGGTGGCATGGGCATGATCCCCATGGACAACAAGCAGTACCCTATGGGTTTCAAACCGCAGCCTGCCATGCCACAGAGCCAGATACTCCGACAGCAGCTGCAGGTCAGACTGGTGAGTATGAGCGCAGGGGTAGAGAGTCTGGCCCCATTTAGACACCGGCCGAGGACCGGGGACTTCCGTCTCAAGTGTAGTCTTGCTCCACGATGAGCGCGTTGTCCGTACGAATGCATGTTTGGCAGCGGCCATCATCTTTCCGCTTTTGCGGAAAACGGAATGTCGGATGGGGTTTGGAGCGGGGCAGGGAACATGTCTGCTCATTACTGGTGTGTTTTTCAGAACCAGAGCATAATTGGACAGATGAGGCAGATGACACCCAATCAGCCATACACGTCAATGCAGCCCGCGCAGGTAAGTGTTTCCACGGCCATTTCCGTTCCCTGCAGCTCCCCGATAAAGGTCTCGCATGGACGCCAGTAACGCAGCCCTAGTTCTGCAGTTATCGATGCATTTAACTAATTATGTATGTTAAGTTACATCCAGATGAACCGTGGCCGTGATCGTGCTCTCTCGCTTGCTCAATAATCGAGGGCAGTTGCATGTAGTGACATTTTAGGAGTTTGTTTAATGAGTGTGGCTAGTTTGAGATGTTAAAACAAATCGCTCCCTGACGTGGTCCAGGAAGCTGTTGTCTATTTACGGAAACACTTTTTGGTGCGGTTCTGCATTATCGTGACGGCAGGAGAGTTCAATGAAATTACACCGTCACTCTGCATTTTCCGTTTATTTATATTGGGATTGGGTATGTGAAAGTGGGTTACCTACTGGCTGTTACCAACAGTGAAGCTGTGTAAAACAGTCCTTTTCTGCCCTTTAGAACATTTCACAGGGTTATACCACCTACGGCTCCCACATGGGGATGCAGCCACACCCCTCTCAAACAGGTGGAATAGTTACTTCCTCGTACGGTAACCAAGGATTTCAGGGCGCCCACCCTGGTACAAACCCTGGGGTGGTGGACCCTCTAAGGCAGATTCAACAGAGGCCCAGTGGATATGTCCACCAACAAGCACCCGCTGCCTACGCCCACAGCATGCAAAACACGCAGAGGTTGGTGAACACACACATCGCCCCCTCTCCTTTCGTCTGCATTGCCCATAATCTGATACAACAGCAGCGCTACCACCACAGTCATAATTCAGGCTCCTTCCCAATCCTGGGTCTAGGTTTTCCCACCAGCCCATGCAGCAGCCCCCCATGATGCACAGCATGGCACAGGGTCACATGGGGGCGCAGGGCGTGCACCCTGGCATGAGACCCAACCAGCAAATGCTGGACCAGCAACAGCCTCCACAGGCCCAGCAGCAGTTCCTCAGGCAGCAGACCCTCCGGGTACGTACCCCCACGCGAAAAAACCTGCTTTGACTTGTTGTGAATAAACTCAACTCTGTAGTCTTGTGTACACCAGAGGTTTTGTGGCCCACTCATTTAACCCTTCACCCCCAGGCCATTGCTGTAAGCTTGCTCAAGCTCTCTCTGTGCATGTTCTGGTTCTCACTCTCTCACACACACACACACCTGTGCCGTTCTCTCCTACAGCAACAGCAGCAGGTCCAGCAGCAGCAGGTCCAGCAACAGCAGCAGGTCCAGCAGCAACAGGTCCAGCAGCAGCAACAACAGGTGTCTTCTCAGCAGGTCCAGCAGGTGCAGCAGGTGGGGGCGGCACAGCCCCCAGCCCAAGCCCAGAGCCAGACCCTGGGCATGCAACCGCTGCCCCCACAGCAGCCCATGGTAAGCATTTGAAGGGAGAGAGGGGAGAGAAGGCCACCTTTAGCAAGTCTGGTTTTTAAGCCAGTTTGTTTCCTGACGACAGCGGTGCACGGCCGTGTGTTTCAGTTCCCTCGGCAGGGCCAGGGCATGCAGCAGACCCAACAGCAGCAGCAGACCGCCGCTCTGGTCAGACAGCTCCAGCAACAGCTGTCCAGTAAGCTCACAGCTCCCCACCTCATTGTTAACTTCCAGCTGTCGTCGTTTGTCATTTGTGAGCACCTTTTGACGGGCATCTATTTATTTATTTATTTACCCCCCACCCCAGACACACAACCTGGACAGAACACCAACTCGTACTATTAGAAGTGGGACTGGGTGCTGTGTGGAGAGGAGGCGTGGCTCTAGCGCTTCCAAAATGGACTGGTGACTTCAAGTCTTCATGCTGTACAGATGTGCGAGCTGAGCACTTGGCAGAGATTCTGAGCCCAGAGAATTCCCAGACGATCAGTCATCCGACCACAGTGCTGTTTCTTGTACTAGAACTAAACCTGCTCATCCTGTGAGGGACTGTGCTGTAAACTAGTGATCATGGAGAACAAATGAAGACTTTATGTAAAGTAAAAAAAAAAAAGGAGAGGAAATTAAGAATGCGATTCCCCCCCCCCCCCCCACTTTGTACAATTTCAGTTTCGTGTATTCTCATTAAAAAAAAAAAAAAATCATGTCAGTTTTTACATGTTGTCCCAGTATGACATTTGCTTGCACCCAGTAATAAAGTGGAAAACCAATATATTACAGGACCTAAAAGGAAGGAAAAGAATTCTACACTGGTTCAGTTTCTTGGTGACATGTACATGACTTTTATTCATAGTGCTTTCTTTCCCGAGGTCATATTACCTGTAATAACATTCCATAAAGTTCAGACACTTTAATCTATGAAATGAGTGTCCAGCCATGAGCATCTGCAACACCAATGACAACTCCAGAATTTGTCCTTTGTTAGTTAAAAGCTTGCTCCTAAAAATTGTCATCACTCTGAAAGGGTCACGATTTCACAACACACTAAACCGTCACACCTGGAAAAAGGACAACTTGCCTCCTTGTTTAAGAGGCAATCATTACAAAGTACACACTTCTATTGCCACTTACTCGTTTTAAGCATTGCCATCTAGTGGTCCATGCTCTTATTGCAATTACATGTCAAGTAAAAGTCTTTCCTGAAATGTAATTGTCAGCAGTTAAGAATGTTTGTTTACTGGGGTCTTATATACCGTCTTGTCATTTTCCTGGTTTCTGGTGTTTTTCTTGCACATTTTTCCTCTCAAGGCGACTGAAAAGCAGTCCCGTGTTTGGACCCAGTGCTCTTCTTTCATAAGGACAGTCCCTGCCTTCGTATCTTGACAGAAAATCAAGCGCATGATCCCAGCTCCTTTCTCCAGGCCCCACCCCCAGTCTGGACAGGATCTTGTCCGCAAGACTTGGCACAGCTGGCTGCAGGAGAATTCCGTAGATCCTGAGGCACTCCATGGACACGTGAAGTACGGTGTCATACCAGAGTTTGTCTTCCGTTTTCCTGCAGTTAAGCTTCCAAGGAGCATGCCGTTGGATAAATCCATTGGTCATGCGCACACACCCGCTGATCGCTTCCAACGCTTTGTACGCATGTAGCTTCTCAAAGTTTTCCTTTGCCAAAGCAGGGAGCCTCAACACTGCTTCCACCATTTTGTAATCCTCCAACACGGCTCTTCCGTTGAATTCTTCCGGTTCTTTTGGAAAGGAGGTGTTGCAGAACTGAGGGTATACTTGCTCTGGATTAAGAGAGGGGGCTGTACAGCGATTGAGAAGACCCCCCAGAGCATCAGCCAGCTCACTATTGCACAACTTCACCACTTTGTCATCGTCGTAGTCGCAGTCGGTGTCTGGAACCCCTTGTCTCAGCAGAAAGTACCTTAGGCCGTCCACCGTGAACTTCAGCGACGTCTCAAGTGGGTCTACCACGTTGCCAAGACTCTTGGACATTTTTTTCCCTTGCACTGTCCAGTGAGAATGAACGTGTATAGCCTGGGGAAGGGGTAACTCTGCAGCCAAGAGAAAAGCTGGCCAGTAAATGGCATGGAATTTTAAAATGTCTTTACCTACAACATGATGGACGACACTCCACCAGCGAGAGTGCTGCTCTGGATACCCAGCGACGGTCAGGTAGTTCACCAAAGCGTCCAACCACACATAGACTGTTTGTTCGGGATCACCTGGAACCCCAATACCCCACTGCAGACGGCTTTTCTGGCGGGACACTGACAAATCAGGTAGATCGCTCTCCAGCCACTGAAGGACAATGTAGTAGAACTTTTCTGGCTGAATGACACGTGGGTTGGACCTCAACCAGTGCTGCAGCTTGTGTCGTAAATCACTGAGGCGGAACAGGTAATTATCCTCCTTCATCCACTCCACCTGTTAAGATTATGCAATACTTTTACACAGTTCAAACAAGCTGGTACATATCAAGGAAATCCTTGCAGCAGAAAATCTTAAGGGAACTAAAACATTTTAGCCATTTTCTGCACCCCAACACACCCATATACAATGCATGATGGGATTGCTATTTGGTTGAGATTAGTCAATGAGTGTTTGAATTGGGATTAGGGAAACACTGACCAATCTGGCACAACAGGGTCGTTGTTGTTTTGTTTTTTTTATCCAATAAGATTAATGATGACACTAATGCAGAAATCCAAAACACAAAACAAACAAAAGAGAAAGAAAGTGGGCAGTATTTAATTTTCACATACCTTATGACCACTCTCTGTGGAAGTCTTGATTGCTCTTCCCAAAGAGTCTGTACTGTCGACAACTTGGGTTTCTGTGAGAAAGCTTTCGTCTGGCACAGAGTACCAGCCTTCATAACTTCCTCTATAGATGAAACCATTGTTGACGAGGACAGTCCAAAATTGTTCAACTGCCTGGCGATGTCTGTCCTCCGTTGTCCGCACGTAGTCAGTGTATGAAATACCACATCTTCTAAAAACATGCCTAAATCTATTCGACACCTCAGTACAAAAAGTCAGGGGGTCTTTGCCGGTAGTGGCAGCCGCCTGCTGGATTTTAAGACCGTGCTCATCCGTACCTGCAAAACAATCATAAAACGTTAGCATAAAACATTCAGAGGTTTTGCTTATTAGGAGTTATATTTTAAGACACACCTGTAGCAAACCTGGAGTTAACCCCCTGCAGTATCTTGTATCTGTGTGAGCAGTCGGCTACCACAGCGGAATACACGTGTCCGATATGAGGTAAAGAATTAACGTAGAAAACCGGCGTGGTGACGTAATACGCGGGCACGGGGGTCCCAGAACGGTCCGTGCACGTCCATCGCCAAATGAGCTTTGGGCAAAATCTCCTCGCTGGACAGACTTGTAACTCTCCACGCAAAGCATAGCCCGACAGCCTCCGGACGAGCATGGTCAAAGCGCTAGATGCACTTTACCTCCGGGTCACGTGTACTGACCTTGACTTAAAGATCTGAGCGCATCGCCATGGCGTACCAGCAAAAAAGACTAATGAATACGGGTTAAGCAAAGGTTCAGAAGATTAAACAGGTCCTAAAATCAGCATTAGTAGTTAGTGTATCTGACTCAGAGATGTTAATGAACGGTGAATTTAAAACAGATCAACATTATTCTGATCAACATCTATCATATGCTCCGTTCCCCTGACGCTCCTCAATAGCAATAATAATAATAATAATTAGTATTATTATTATTATTATTACTGTTATTATTATTGTTATTGTTGTTATTATTATTATTATTATTATTATTATTACCTATCGAAATTACATGCCACACGTCTTGTTGCTCTACCCGGTACATATAGCACCATAATTTCTGGGAAGCATAGAAATTAACGTTCCTCCATGAAATTGGGTCTAGATGTGTCTCGTGTTGGACCTTTTTATGTTTCATGTTGGATCTTTTTATGTTTCATGTTGTACATTTTTATGTCTCATGTTGGACCATTTTATGTTTCATGTTGTACATTTTTATGTTTCATGTTGGACATTTTTTGCCATTGGACATTGAACCGGAAACTATACCCACCAGTAAGCTCGCGACCGGCTTGCCGTTTGAGCGCCCTGAGAAGTCAGGGTGGGATGATGAACTAACGCCTCGCTTCAGACATCAGATCGCAACTCGTCGGTTTGGTCTACCGGACAGTCTTTAGCTTCGACATTTTTTCGTTACCTGTCATTTTTAACGATGTCTGTGGTTGGATTCGATGTCGGTTTTATGAACTGCTATATTGCAGTAGCTCGAGCTGGAGGGATTGAGACGATAGCGAACGAGTACAGCGACAGATGTACGCCGTAAGTTAATGGCCACTCAGTCGCTGAGGCCGCGGTTGCGCTTCTCTTTGTCATTTTTATACAGTCCGCCGTTATTTTAATCCTCATTTTCGTATGAAAGAAACGTAAAGGTACACTAACTAATCCTGGGTAACGTGGATAGTTTGTTAGCCGGGTAGCTAACTAGGTATATAGCCAGCTAACCCTAGACAGTCTTTATGTCTGCAGTGGGCCACTGTAATTGTACCTAACTTACGGAATGTAACTAGAAAACTGTCTTCATCGACCATGTAAATGTTCTGTTTATTATTTGAGGTATCTGGTTAAAAATGTATGTCAGAAAACTAGCTAGGTTAGCTAACCTAGAGATTTTCTTTAGAGCACAGGTTCTAGAAATTTCTGCTCAACCTCTGAGCTAGCTAATGTTAGCTAGCAGATCTGAGATGCTGTTGCCTGCCAAAGCCAAACCTGATAACTACTGTTTAAAAACAAACTATCTCAAAAACCATTCTGTGCCAACTCTCATACAATGGGCTTGCTAGCGTTACTTCGGTCAGTTTCAACCACCCCACCAACTGATTTACACGGCGATTTCTTTATTCCGAAATATCAGATTTTAAGAAAAAAAACAAAAAAAACCCAGCAAATTTACAACCCATTAAGGTTGTGCTAATTAATTTCAATCTCTTCTCATTTCTTTCACGTTTCTTCTTTTTTGGTTCCTCTAGCCTCTCATTGAAGCTCCGGGATTTTGATATTCCTTGATGCTAAGAATGTTACGAGGATTCAAATGTGACTAAAAACATTTAATTGCATATAGCTCACAGTATTTACTTATCTGACCCTGCTGTGTTTTCTTATATGTTGGACCTTGAATTTTCAGACTACAACTGACAAATCTTATAAAGACCGAATTCTACATCTGAAGCAGCAGGCTTCATTTCATACCAATTATCAAGCTGTTGTACGTCTGAACCAGTTATTTTTCATTGTGCCATCATCACTTTGAAAGCTTTGAAAGCTGCAATGACTAATTCTTCTAGAAAAAAAAATCTAGTTGTCTTTCCCCTCGTTTCTGGCCAAGTGGATTTTGTGACAAAGTGCACTGTAGATCCATAACACTACCATGCTGACCAAATGGTAAAATGTT
Organism: Electrophorus electricus; assembly: GCF_041902795.1. NCBI lineage: Eukaryota > Metazoa > Chordata > Actinopteri > Gymnotiformes > Gymnotidae > Electrophorus > Electrophorus electricus. Next base: position 26,914,216 of record NC_137500.1, read on the forward strand.
AGCAAAGGTTAGAGAAGATTAAATTAGTTTTGTTGTTGTTGGTAGCAGACACTGTATTTAATCCATAAACTATTGTTGTAAGGTATATTATGATGATTGTAAATTTAACAAAACAAAATGATTGATTTATTGTTTTCATTTTAATTCCAGAGCATGTGTGTCTTTTGGGCCTCGAAATCGTTCAATTGGTGCTGCTGCAAAAAGTCAGGTATGAGATCGGCGTTCAGTTTTTCCAAGTCCGTGCCTCAGTCTTCAGTTTGCTCTTTATTTCCCCTCAAATTTCATTTTATTTATTTAAAGGTACAAATTGTGTATGAGCGCTCCTCCTCTGTATTGTTCCAGTTAAAAAATGCCAAATGTCTTTCTTCTCATCGAAAAACAGTTGGTCACAAACTGCAAGAATACTGTCCAGGGATTCAAGCGTTTCCATGGCCGGGCCTACTCAGACCCGTTTGTTCAGAGTGCGAAGTCTAAGATCGGTTATGAGCTTTCACAGATGCCCACTGGAACAACAGGAATTAAGGTAAGTGACCCAGCAAAATGTTAAAAGTGTACAAAATGAGCCTGTGAGCAACAGAAGAAACTAAAGCTTGAATTTTGGACATTCCACAGAGATTTGCTGACATACAAATCATTATTTAATGCTCCCCCTCCCCCACAAAATTGTGTAGGTGTATCTAACAGGATCTATGCAAAGTCTTCATATTCTGTTCCAGAAGAATGCAGCCCTATACAGTTTAGTGTGAAAATGATAAAAATGTGCAGTGCTTTGGTGTTCCAGAACTGTGAAGGGAAGAACTTTAATATGAACTATTAACACCAGGGCAAACGTTCCACAGTTACACGCTGTGCAGGCCACCCTGCAGTGTGCGCTTTGTGCTGTAAGCTGCAGCCACTAAATGGAAGACAGAGACCCGTTGAAATCAGGTTTTGTCTCATTTGTGTCACATCTTTTCCTCTCTATTCATACTGTGCAATCTGAAATTGCTAAGCATTGTTTGTGGTCATTGCAGTGGTAGTAGTGGTCATAAGGTAGTATGTAAGCTAAACCAGATATAGAGCATAAGACAAGTATATTGGATGACTTTTTTTGTAGCCCAACTTGAGCAGTTTTAAATCATTAGCCTTATTTTATGTATTCCAGGCACCACAAATTAAGGAGTCACACCCATGGAATTGTAGTGGTCAGTTCACGAGTGCTTGTGCATGAAATACTGTGTAATTTCTGCATGGGCAAATCAGGCCTGGCTCAGTTCACACTGCGCCTGGAAAAATGGTGCAGAATCTCTAGGCTACAACTAATCAAGTCTTAAAGTCTTAGGCACCCCAAGAATGTCATGTTTAAAGCTGTTTATCAGGGCAGTAGGTGTTCATTTGCTCTGAACACAAAAGCAACTCCATGGTGAATTCATAACTGTTTCCTCTGTCCATGTGGTGCCACACAGCTTCAGTTATGCTGAGGTGTTTGATTTTTGTTTGTGGGTGGTTGTTGTTGTTTTTCTTTGCAAGTCAAACTCTGAATGAAGCAATACTTGTGTGGTTCTCACTACTTTCTGGTAAAAAAAAAAAAAGTGCACAAACATTCTTTATCATATTGATGTATTAATGTTTATCTGTTTAATGTTCTCTTGTATTAGTGTATGTTTATATGTTGTGCTGTGTTCCAAAAGCAAATAAACACTACTTTTGAGATAAATAGTTTGTAAATTCTTGGGCTGCCTAGGACTTGGGCATAGTACTGTGTTTGTGTGTAAACATGACCTCCACCGCATGTGTGTTACAGGGCTCATGTAGCACATGGCAGCAGCCAGGCAGCCCTTTATAGACTGACCGCAGTCTGGTCTCCAGTCAGTCTATAGATGTGTACACTGCAGTTTGCAGTGTTTGAATTTTCATGTTTCTGTCTCCTCCTCCTTCGGCAGGTGTCTGCATTTCCTGCTCTTTCCAATGCTGTTCACTGATGTTTCACCAGGTTACATACATGGAGGAGGAGAAGGTGTTCAGCATTGAACAAGTTACTGCAATGCTTCTTACCAAACTGAAGGAGACTGCTGAGGGTGCTCTGAAGAAGCCCGTGGCAGACTGTGTTATTTCAGTGAGTTTCCCCCCACCCCCCTGTTCCTTTTGATGTGGCTAATGATCAATGACGCTTCACAAGCCTTGTTTTGCTAACTTCCCTAGTCATCTTGGTATTTATAAGAAAGGTCTCCAGTACGCATTTAGCTCCGTAGGAGAACGTCTTCAATAAGGGTTGTCATGGTTTTCAGGTTCCCTGCTACTACACAGATGCGGAGAGGAGATCAGTGGTGGACGCAGCTCAGATCGCCGGACTCAACTGCTTGCGGCTGATGAACGAAACTACTGCAGGTAGACAGTGGCCCATAGTCACATAGATCACAGCACTGAAACCGAAGCCTCCGTCCCTCAGTCCTTGCTTACTTGGCGTCACTGCAAAGCTCTATGCCCCTGATTCAGAGCAGTGAAGGGACACGTTTGTTCCCACAGTGGCACTGGCATACGGCATCTACAAACAGGACCTACCAGCCCCCGAGGAGAAGCCCCGCAATGTGGTTTTTGTGGATCTTGGCCACTCGGGTTACCAGGTGTCTGTCTGTGCTTTCAACAAGGGCAAGCTCAAGGTGTGTATTGAAAGCATTTTCACTTTCGTGTCAGACCTTTTGTAGGTATTGTACACTTTGATTAGGAGACTAAGTGATGACTTTTGTTTATACCTTAAAGATTCTTGCTACAGCCTTTGACCAACACATGGGAGGGAAAGATTTTGATGAGGTCCTTGTAAACCACTTCTGTGAGGAGTTTGGGAAGAAGTATAAACTGGAGGTGAAGTCCAAGCCCAGGGCCCTGGTTCGCCTCTACCAGGAGTGTGAGAAACTCAAAAAGCTCATGAGTGCAAATTCTTCTGATCTGCCCCTCAACATTGAGTGCTTTATGGATGACATTGACGTCTCTGGACATCTCAATAGGTGAAATTTGACATTTGTTTTGGCCGTGTTCCATTATCAATTGAATACTTTGATTTATCAAAGAAAGCAAGGAACAAAATAACTTGAATAGTACAATTGAATGCATATCTATCTATCACATACACAGCAGGTGAAATAAGTATTGGAACACGTCACCAATATTTTCATGTCGGATTTCATGTCGATAGCAACTTTTAGAAATATATTTAATCTCAGTATTTGCTTCAATATTGTCTTACAGGGGTCAGTTTGAAGAGATGTGTGCTGACATTCTGGCCAGAGTAGAAGCTCCACTGCACAGCATAATGGAACAAGCCAGTGAGTGACATGACTCTGTTGACCAGTGTGGGCCAGTAGCCAGATTGCTGCTCGTATCTCCAACCTTGCATTCCATCCCACTACAGATCTGAAAACCGAAGACATTTATGCTGTCGAAATTGTGGGCGGTGCTTCCAGGATACCGGCAGTTAAAGAGCGAATCGGCAAATTCTTTAGGAAGGAGCTGAGCACGACCCTGAATGCAGATGAGGCTGTGGCCCGAGGATGTGCCCTACAGGTCTGCCTACTGGCCACGTCCTGACCTTATCCCTCAAGCTCTGCTCCAGAGCCTGACAATGGCTTTCACAGCAAATCAAACTAAAAAGGAAATGCTTGCAGAGTGCTATTTTTGAGTAGCAACCGGTAGAATTATGAAGTTTTACTGATCCCATTTATAGTGTCTCCTGTAGAATTTATGCTCAGTGCTGTTTTCATGCTTCCCCAGTGTGCGATCCTATCTCCTGCCTTCAAAGTTCGTGAGTTTTCCATAACGGATGTAGTGCCCTACCCAGTCTCTCTCAAATGGAACTCTGCTGCAGAGGATGGTGTAAGGTACAACTTCCATGTGCTGTTCCCATGCTTTGCTGGATTGGATATCACTTTTTTTGTAATGGCATCTGTCACTTTTCTAAAGTGTTTACTGTTGGTCGATTTATTTAGAATTATATATTTTTTTCCTTCTTTTCCCCAGTGATTGTGAAGTGTTCTCAAAAAACCATGCAGCTCCTTTTTCCAAAGTGTTAACATTCTACCGAAAAGAACCTTTCTCTTTGGAGGCCTACTACAACAGCCCTAAACAATTGCCTTACCCAGATCCCACAATAGGCATGTATTATTCTCAAATCCCACCTTTTGCTTACAGTAATGATTAAGTCCCACATTTGTCATTTAACATGGTGTGTGTTGCTTGCATTTACTAGGACAGTACATGATCCAGAAAGTGGTCCCCCAGGCCACAGGTGAGAGTTCAAAGGTCAAGGTCAAAGTGCGGATTAACATCCACGGGATCTTTAGTGTGTCCGGTGCATCACTGGTAGAGATGCAGAAGTGTGAGGAGGGCGAGGAGCCCATGGAAATGGAACAGAGCCCCACACAGACCCCAGAGAAGGAGGAAGAGGTACTGCAATCTACTTTCATTCCCTTTCTTTAAAGATTATTGTACTCTATAATGATATTACCAACAATTGACATTTTACGGCATTTAGCTGACACACTTAAGCAACTTACAATTATGACTGAATTATGACAATGATGAGTAATTAAGGGTTAAGGGTCTTACTCAGGGACCCAACAGTGGGAACTTGGCAGTGGTGGGACTTGAACTGGCAACCTTCTGATTACTAGTCAAGTACCAACAATTAATGGAAATTAGTATTAACTATTAATTGAAATATGGAATTTAAAAAATCTAATGTTTATAGTATTGGAAACACACCATTGCTGGGGTGAGCTGTTGTTAGCGTTTGTACCGTCTGTGTACATAAAGCTGTAAATCTTTCTGCCTTGCAGAACAAAATGCAGGTGGAGGAAGATCAGCAGAAGAGTCCTGGTGAAGGGGAGAAGGAAAATGAGGAGAAAAAGGTGGCCACGGAGGAAATGGAGGTAATATGACACCAGGGTTAGTGATGTCCATGTACCACCGAGTCCAAGCAGGCACGACTTAGCCTTTGCCACCAGCTTGGACTTCTGGCCTGTTCTCATGTGTTGACTGTGGTTTGCTCTTTTAAAGATGTCTGCCGAAGAAGGCAAGCAAGAAAAAAAGTCTGATCAGCCTCCACAAGCAAAAAAGCCCAAAGTGAAAACAAAAGTCCTGGAACTACCCATCGAAAACAATCCACAGTGGCAGCTGGCAATTGAAATGCTCAATCTCTTTGTGGAGAACGAGGTATGGCTTCTGCCTCATAAATCGCACCATTTGAACAAATGGTGGCATCTTTTGTCTGTTTGGGAACGGATCTACACAGGGTGCGTTGTGTTCCCCTGCAGGGTAAGATGATAATGCAGGACAAGCTTGAGAAAGAACGAAACGACGCCAAGAACAATCTGGAGGAGTATGTGTATGACATGAGGGACAAACTGCATGGAATGTATGAGAGGTTCATCAGTGAAGGCGTGAGTACTGTGCCGAGGCTGGCTGGGTCACTCACACTTAACAAGACAGCAAATGTTGCAGTCAAGAGCTTACGGATCCCAGACGTACAGGTCCAGATGTTGGATCTTATGCTCTAGAGCTCAGGAATTATGCTCAGGAAGCAATATATTGGTCTGAATGCTCCTAGGAAATTCATATAACAGTTCATTATTAGTAAGTCTTACTTAAAAATCACAGATTAAAAATTTTATATCAAGTATCTGATGTTAATCCAAACTTTGACTTGGATGACTTAATGAGTTATGGTATCAGTGTATCTGATTTTGGTGTGGGTCTTTAACTACAACTATGAAAAATACTTAACATCAAAGAAATATGTAAGATTGACTGACACATTCTTCACAAGGACCCTGTACAAAGAATTCACACCTGTTTTACATAACTGTACAAGTACATGCTTTCTGTGGTTTTGCTAAAGATCCTCGTCTTCCTTCTTTGGTACAGGACAGAGACACACTTTCATTAAAGTTGGAGGACACAGAAAATTGGCTGTATGAAGATGGAGAGGACCAACCTAAACAAGTGTACATCGACAGGCTTGCTGAGTTAAAGGTAGATGTGAGATGTATTTGGGATGCATCACAGTTGTACTGTGTATGCATGTTAGTTAATGAACTTAACTGTAAATGTCATGTTTCACATAGACTTAGTTTTAAATAATCAAGTCATATTTATCCCCTCCACAGATTCCATGTAAACAAACCTATAGTGTTAGCAAGTTTTTTGATATCTGTACATGACACAAGCAATTTTTCCCAACAAATATTTAAATATGGATCATTTCACTTATAATTCCCTATATCATAATTCCATTTGCTCAGATGTTTACATGTATGAAGTCAACTGTGCCTTTAAATAGCATGGAAAATTCTAGAAAACTATCACTGCTTCAGAAGCTTCTGATAGGCCAACTGACATCATTTGAGTTAACTGTAGTTGTCACTGTGGCAGGATTTTAAGGCCTACCTTCAAGGTTTACTTCCCACTTTGTCCTTCTTAAGTCTGGCACATCCTTGAGAGCAATTTCTAAACACCTGAAGGTACCGTCCTCACATGTTCAAACAATAATATAAATGTTTAAACTATGGGACCACTCAGCCGTCATACAGCTCAGGAAGGAGATGCGTTCTGTCTCCTAGAGATGAACAGACTTTGTTGCAAAAAATACAAATCAAAGAGCAACAGCAAACGCCCTTGTGGAGATAGAGGATACAGGTACAATGGTGTCAGTGAAATGTGTCAAGAACAACAGTATCTATGTGAACAGTAGAACATGGCCTATGTCGATATGACCTGAAAAGCCACTAAGCAAGGAAGAAGCTATTGCTCCAAAATCTGCATAAAAAGCCAGGTTACAGTGTGCAACTGCATATGGGGGCTAAGCTCTTACTTTTTGAAGAAATGCCCAGTGGTCTGATGAACCAATAATGGAACTGTTTGGCCATTGTTATGTATGGAGAGGCTGCCAAGCCAAAGAACACCGTCCCAGCAGTGACGCATGGGGGTGGCAGCAGCAGAAGGGACTAGTGCACTTCACAAAAGGAAGGAAAATTATGTGGGGATGTTGAAGGAACATCTCAAGATCGCCAGGAAGTTGAAGCTTGGGTGTAAATGGGTGTCGCATATGGACAATGAACCCAAGCATACTTCAGAAGTTTAGGCAAAATGTCTTGAGGGCAACAAAGTGAAGGTAATGGATTGGCCATCACAAAGCCCTGACTTCAATCACATAAGAAATATATAGACAGAACTAGAAAAGTGGAACCAAGGAGGCATACAAACCTGTCTCAGTTAAGCTACACCAGTTCTGTCAGGACGAATGGGCCAAAATTCCAAGAATTTATTCTGAGAAGCTTGTGGAAGGCTACCTGAAATGTTTGACCCAAGGTAGACAGTTTAAGGCAATGCTACAGAACACTAACCGTGTGTGTGTGTGTGTGTGTGTGTGTGTGTGTGTGTGTGTGTGTGTGTGCGCGCGCGTGTGTGTGTGTGATTCTGAGCTACTGGGAGTTTGGTGAAGGAAAGAAAAGCTGAAATGAATTGTCTCTAGTGTAATTCTGTCGTTTCACTTAATAAAATATAGCATTAATCCTAACTGACCTGCACTGGGATTAAACATCAGGAATTGTGAAAAACTCAGTTTTAATGAATGTGGCCAAATTGTGTGTTAACTTGTGCTTTCAACTAAATTGTTGTGTAGAAATTGGGTCAACCCATTCAAGACAGATACACAGAGTTTGAGGAGCGGCCAAAAGCTTTTGAGGAGTTGGGAAAACAGCTTCAGCAGTACATGAAGATTGTGGAGGCCTTCAAAATGAAGGTAAAATGTGTGGATTTACCTAATATTTGTCTTAAGCCTTTTTATTGGCCATTTAATTGAATTGCGCTTCACCAATGATTGAATCAAAGGAGGAGCAGTACGAGCACTTGGATGAGACAGAGATTGAGAAAGTGAACAAGACGGTGAGTGACGTCATGATATGGATGAACAGCAAAATGAACCAGCAGTGCAAACAGTCTCTCACTCTGGACCCAGTGGTGAAAGTAGCAGAAATTGCTGCAAAAACACAGGTGAGCTGTATTCTCAGCCCCAGTCCTGTCAAGGCATGCATGCGCGCGCGCACATACACATACACACCTATCACTAGATGGGTTAAAGGGATAACTTTATTTGGATAAAATAATAATGGTAACCCTGAATTGTCATTGTCATGTCAGGCAATATTAACTTCATCTATCTTTTTATTCAACCGTCCATTCTGCGACATGGTCAGATAACTTTTTTCCCTTTCAAGCAGTTGTTTAACTAATCTGTGATTTTTGGTAATAACGAATCACCTTCAGCTCGTGTGTGTCCAGTAACGGGTCTAACCACTTGTACCCTCAGGAGCTGTTTGCTGCTTGCAATCCCATTGTGACCAAACCCAAACCGAAGCCTAAAGTGGAGTTGCCAAAAGACGATGCACCAGCAGAACAGAATGGACCGGTCAACGGGCAGGAGAGCGCCGAAGTTGAGACCAGTGCCAACCAGAAGGACGCAGCGGAGAACACCGAATCCAAGCCCGATATGGATCTGGACTGAGTGGGATGTGCACCTCACCCTGTCCCGAATCTCAGTCACTGCTCTAGTCATTCCTCCTTCCCTCCCTTGGGGTTGTTTTGGCAGGCAGAATGATTAGTGACTGCATTGTGCATGTTTTCTTTTTGTTTAAAAAATTAAATAATAATAATAATAATAAACAACTGAAAATACAATGCAATAAGCCTGCTCATTGACATCAATGCTGTGTGAACGTGGTCGAGTATCTGTGTAGTCCAAAATATTTGGGTCTGTGCAACTATTGGATTTTAATAAAAACGAACTTTAAAGTATCACTTGACCATTTTTCCACCCTAGATTGTGTTTTGTTTTTGTTTTGTACATCTGCTAACCATTAATTTGAAAAGGTATTCCGTTGTGCTACCACACGTTTCCGACATATCTTCCTATAACTGAATCTGTTAGCTCCACAGTTCCACTATGAATCACATGACTCTCCGTCTGGGCGCGACGGAAACGGATCAGCTGATTTGGCAAAGCGCTTCATTCACGTGCTTGGTCCTCGCGGAGCACTGCAGCGCGACGTGTTTATCCGCAGTGAAGTCCAGTACCCTGACGGTCCGTTCTGTCTTACTGTGCTTCACACTCTTAACAACACTGTGGGTGGCAGGGATTTGTAACTTCTTCGGGCAGCTTTCTCCCTTTTTACTGCTGACAAACTGATAAGAGCACTTCCGGCTGCAGTCAGCCACTTTTTATGAGGTTAAAGTCTGGAGAAGGCAGCGATATATTTAATTCTGTAGCTTATATTTTTTCTTTAGAGTTCTGCTGGTTATCTACTGACTTTAAGTAGTGAAAAACATGAAACTGATAATACTCAGCGACTACGATGAAGCCAGCGAGTGGGCAGCAAAGTACATCAAAAACAGAATCAATCGTTTCAGTCCGACTCCGGATAAATTCTTCACTTTGGGCCTTCCAACGGGTATGTTCTTTAAATACAGCTTATTTATTAAACACGACGTGCTGCGATAAAAGCCATCACTGAAATGTATTCGTGCTCGTATATGTTTTTAGGGAGCACCCCCCTTGGATGCTACAAAAAACTGATTGAGTATTACAAGAAGGGGGAAATCTCGTTTCAGTATGTAAAGACTTTTAATATGGATGAGTATGTAGGTATGTATTCCACCTTTTTGTTTGGGACTTGATTGTGATTTACAAAATTGTCGCATCGTCTAAAGCCCTAGATTTCAGACACCATTGTCTTTGTGCAGGTCTCCCAAGAGATCACCCAGAAAGTTATCACTCTTTCATGTGGAATAACTTTTTCAAGCACATTGACATCCGGTCAGAGAATGCACACATACTGGATGGCAATGCTCCAGACCTGCTGAAAGAATGTCAAAGCTTTGAGGACGAGATTAAATCTGCTGGTGGGATTGATCTCTTCATTGGTGGTAAGACTGTAAATTGAACTCTGACCTTGTCATGTAGACAGATATGACACTTTAAGGAAATTGGGCCCCTTTTGGTCCAAATAGCATGGGATTAATAGCTCTGTTCACGGTGCAGGTATTGGACCTGATGGTCACATTGCTTTCAATGAACCTGGTTCCAGCCTTGTGTCCCGCACCCGGGTGAAGACATTGGCTATGGACACTATCCTGGCCAATGCTCGCTTCTTTGATGGAGATCTGTCCAAAGTTCCTACAATGGCTCTCACCGTAGGCGTGGGCACAGTAATGGATGCACGGGAGGTATGCTAGCCTTTAATGACATTTAGACATTTAAAACATAAGTATTAAAATTGTAAAGAAAACAAAAAATATAATACAAATCACAACCACATCTTTCATTGTTCTTTACATTGTTCTGTTCGGTCCCGTGTTTATTCTGGTTTGGATGCATCTTTTCTCTTTTCAGGAGATAAAACTAAGTCGACATCTCAAATTACAGTGTTCCACTCTGTTTGCATGTTTACTAGGTGATGATTCTCATCACCGGTGCACACAAAGCCTTTGCTCTTTATAAAGCCATCGAGGAGGGTGTGAACCACATGTGGACCGTCTCCGCGTTCCAGCAACACCCTCAGACTATCTTTATATGTGACGAGGACGCCACCCAAGAGTTGCGGGTCAAGACGGTGAAGTATTTCAAAGGTAACAAATAGGTAACAAATCAGGGGTCCATTGCTTTTCCTGAAGCTGTACGTTTATAAAGAGTTCAAGTAAATTTACTCAAGGTAATGTTAATGAGTTCAGTTTTAAACTGCTTCAGACATTCCTGAACACATTCAGTATCTGTATTAAGTAAGACGGATTGGATTGGAAACTAAAACTCTATAAGGTAGATCTCCAGGAACTGTGTTGGACACCTTGGCCTGCACCTTAAATAATATAATATATTTTCAACTGTTTTTGTGTTTGTTACAATTAAGAGAGACACTGAATCAAGAAGATGTGTTATATCCCAGTGTGCTTTATTCTGTAGGTATGATGCATGTTCACAATAAGCTGGTGGAGGAACCATAGTTTACTGTAGTCAGAAGGAGAAAGGACATTCTTGAAGTCTTGAAGATACAACCATAAAACCTAATTAATATATTGTACACTTATGTATTTTATTAAATTAGGTTATTTTAAAGTTCTGTTTTGTATTTGCAATAATGCATTTAAATCAAATGTTTATATATCAGTTTTCTGGTCAGAGAGCAAGTGTATGATGTTCTTTCCTTAGTTCTGCATAACTTGTCATTTATTTTGTCTTTCAATGCACTGAATATCCCAGTAGAACATGTTTTGGTTTTTTTTGTGGGATTTTAATGTGGTTGCTAAAACTCATATCAGCTGATTTCCAGCTCACAAATACATAAGCCATGCTTTACTAGTTTCAAGGGGGAAACAAAACTAACTATTCCACTTTATGTACTCTAAAGTGGAATCGTTTATGCATACATCTTAATGCCCTCACCATAAATGCTGTAACGTTGTCGCTGGCCCGAGCGCCGGTGGCCGTGGAGCAGGACACACAGACTCCCTCGAGGTGAAACATTTATTAACATAAAACATGTAGAACAATGGCACTCACACACAACACTAACGACAGACATGACTTATACATTTAACTAAACATAGACTACAATCACATTTAACAAATGACTATCCACGCGCTGACGGGGACACATTAACACGTAACCCGTACAGGTGCGCGTCTTCACGGGGGTGTGGCTACAAACATGGGTGAACCCCCCCCCCCCCCCGAACGCGGCAGGCCGTACCACGTGACGGGGGGAGGGGCAAATGCTCTCTTCAATGTTCAACAATTACACTTATTAGTGATGCCTCTCTATGAAAAAATACAATATAAAAATAACAACAAGAAGAATTAATTTTAAACTGTTTACAAAATTACAATTAAAATTCATTTATGGTAATATATTAATTGTATTTGGAATCACCATCTCCAGTAGTATTAAAACCAGAGGACTTATTGGGACTTTAATTTAAACGTTACAATAATAACAGCCTACAATGTCCCTGCTCCTTGTTATAAATGACAAAACTTTAATGGCGATAGAAATAATCGATGGTTTTAAAGCCTGCGTTTATTCATTACATAATAAGATGTGATTTTAATCTTTGTACCGATTTGTAGAAGGTAGGCGGGGGAAGTAACTACTTTACTGCGCATGTGCAGTAGCCTTTTTTTGTTTTGCTGTGGTTGCGTTTAATCAGAGCACTGCCTTCACTCCTACTAGAAGACGTCTTCGAGTAAAACTAACTCATCAGTAAAGGGGACGGGAATATAACGCGTTAGCAGCAAGTCCGCTTATTTTTCTAGTTACACGAGTAATCGTAGATAGCTCGATACGCACATGATTTAGCGACTGGTCAAGACTACTGAAGAATGGCTGAGCAAAGAAATGGATATCGGCAGGTAGCTAACCTAGCTAGTTTACTTGTCTTGTTGCTTATATGATTACTGAGAAGTAGAACTGCTTAACTACAGTAAAATATTTCGGAAACTACAACAATACTGTTAACACCAACTGACATCGAGTTTAGAGGTCAGGCAGCTGTTGCCCCATACTCTGTATTAGCAAGCTAACGCTCACTATACTCAACAACATCGCCTGAGTTTAACACGGCTAACCGCTAGCTGGCTAATGTCGTAGGCCCACTAGCTAAATATTTGCTTGGCAGGATTTACGGCCTGCTTGCATGGTTTCATTTTCTTCCCTTCGTAGCGTGGTATAGCCAGTTAGTTAAGTTAAGAGCCGGTGTCTTGCCTTAGTTTCCTAATCTTGTAATTCGGCCGTTTTCTGGTGGTATTAGCTAGTAATACCAACAACTGGACTGCTCTTGGACCCATAACTGTTAGCTTAGTTGTACGAAGCCAGGCTGGTACAAATGCAAGGACAAACTGAAGTATGGGGCATTTCTGATATATTATTATGATAACATGTGCAATGCTGCATTATTAGTTAATATGAGCTTAGTCTATTAGCTGCACTAGTCAGTAGCCCTACGGTATAAGAATATATGGCTTGGTAGCTAGCCTAACTAGATATATGGGATATGGTTGAATGGTATTTCCCATACCCTGTCATTAAACAGCCCCGATCCTACTCCCTGCTGTTAAACGTCTACTTTCGCTCGAAACATTCTGAAAGAAAGTGGGACTTGTATTTGGTATATTGTTGTCTCATCTGCAGTTAACGAACGAGGAGCAAAACCCCGAGGTTCCTCCAGAAACAGCTGATGCACCTCCGTCCTACAACAGCATAGCTGCTGGGGCAGGTAAAGGCATCTTAACACAATGGACAAACCCCTCAAACAAATTCAAAATATCGATCTACGTTCTGTATATTCGAAATAGTATTCTACAGTGCAAAAGAAATATTGTTTCTCATCTATCTCAGAAATAATCTTTCACAAACATAAGTTGCAAGTTATTTATTAGGATGTGAAAGGCTTGTTCAGTGCTTGTACGAGAGAATAATTAAATTCAGTTCAGTTTCATAAAGGGCCATTTTCCATTAGTTGTAAGACTAACTATTAACAACAGTGACAAATTTGATGAGCTGCAGTCTTCCTTCATACAGGTTTCTTTGGTTATAAAGAAGACAGCGGGAGTTACCCTAACCCCCCCTCATACAATGTTGCCACATCTTTGCCATCGTACGATGAAGCAGAGAGGACCAAGGCTGAGTCCACTGTACCTCTCGTCACAGCCAGGGTGAGGATGCACCGGCCCCATTTCTGGGTCTCTGCTCTGGTGTTTTGACACCCTTTTACATTTACATATACAGTATTTAGCAGACTCTCTTAACCAGAGCGACTTACAAAGTGCTTTGTCATTTCCTCATAGAACACATCCTAGTACAGTACAGCAGCTTAGAGTCCAAGATACCAATGAACTAGAATACTGTAGAAATACAGGGATCAATGCTGACACCTAGAAGTACAAAATACATAAGGTCTGTCATAAACAATGACAAGTGCAATAAACAAGTACTAGAGTTTGTTAGACAACATCAGTGTAATAAACAATACCCTATATGCACCCTTTTCATGCTCACATGTCATCCTTTCAAACCCTGATGTGTGACAGGAAGAGGATTTCATTTCCAGAGATGACTTTGAGGACGTTGACCAGCTGCGAGTTGGGAACGATGGCATATTCATGTTGACCTTTTTCAGTAAGTTCCTGAAGAACGTACACAGCCTGCAATCCTTAGAAAGATGTCTGTGGGAGACAAATGAGGCTGTGCTAAGTATGAATGTGATGATGGGCTTGTATTCTTAGTGAATGAACCCCTGTGGTCTCTTGTGTCCAGTGGCTTTCCTTTTCAATTGGATTGGGTTCTTCTTGTCCTTCTGCCTCACCACTTCAGCAGCGGGGCGCTACGGGGCCGTGTCTGGGTTCGGCCTCTCCCTGGTTAAGTGGGTCCTGATTGTCAGGGTAAGACACTGAAAACTGGTTATCTACTTGACTTGATTATTCTAGAGGATACAGTTTAGCATATAAAAAAGCATGCCTCAGTTCAAGAACAGGGACACTGTGGCAAAGAGGGGCAGCAATACCAGTTTCCTCCCTGTCGGTGTGGCATAAAAGCTGCTTGGAAGATAACAGTGCCCTCTTGTGTGGACATTTTATCCAACTAAACCTGAGTGAGGGTGAAAGTTACCGTGCAGGTCCGTGCTGGGCTTGGCATAAAAAATTTCATAAATACCTTGAGGTGTAGTAGTTATTGTTCTGTGGCAGAAGGACTATAATTTTGAGGTTGGTACTAATCTAATACTATGTAAAAAAAACTTGTCCAAACCTTTTACGAGGTTCAGTCCAGAAAAGATGTGGCCGTTGACTTAACAGCACTACAGACTTGCAATGCATGTCTTTCAGGTTTCGTTACTGGGAAAAGCATTGTGTTCTGGTCTCTTCCAAATTTGCTGGAATAATGAATTCTAAATGTGTTAAACATTTATAACTAATGTAAGTAACTTTTTTTTGTTTTGTTTTGTTTTATTCCTTAAACCAGTTTTCCACATACTTTCCTGGATACTTTGATGGGCAGTACTGGCTGTGGTGGGTTTTTTTGCTTGTGGGTAAGTATGCGTTTCAGAGGATGTAGAGAAGGATCTTTCATTTTCCAATGTTCATTTAGTGCATTAATAGAGGGGAAATGCTGGTAATTCTTTGTGTCTGCATCTGGCTGATGCTAGATTAGGTGTTGCTCTTTCTCCACAGGGTTCCTGCTGTTCTTCAGGGGGTTTGTTAATTATTCTAGAGTGCGCAACATGGCTGACCATTCCTTCTCATCTCTTCCTCGAACCAGAGTCCTTTTTATCTATTAAATGTAAGTATAACTTCATTGTATTTACACACGTTGTGTGTGTCTGTGTGTAAGTGATATGTAAAAAATTATTTTTGACTTAATAGTGGCCTTTAAAAATAACATGTAATATCTTCATGCTGCTATGTTATAAACATGTGCTCTGTTTGTGTAAAGATTTTTCATCTCAGGACTACTACAAAATCAACAAAATGACAAGCTCAGCTCAAATCTGCAGGACCTAGAAAGCAGTGAACAGAAGAAAATGTTCACATTAAACATCACCGTACTGCTATTAAACAACTGAACGTTAAGGTACATTTATGTACATCTAAAAGGGTATTAATAGTCCTCCAATCTTGTATTTATAATCAGTAACTAATATCCAGTGCAATTTACTATGGCAACATTGCTTCATTGTCTGTTGCTGGGTGTTTTTAAATTAGCATGCGATGAAGTTTATGCTAAACAGCCATATCTTCAGACACGTAATTCCTTGCAAAGTTCACAGTGTACTCAGAGATTATCTTGGGTAATGCGATGGCCTGTTAGTATTCTCATTAATAGTGCTGGGGGAAAGTTTAGTTTTACTTTGTGAGTAAGTATTGTAACCAAACCTTTTCTGTGTGTAATATACAAAGAATAGATGTATTAGGACCATTATAATATCGATTGTTTCTTACACCTGCACTTTGAAGAGACACTGAAGCTACAGCAACATTCAGGAATATACTTGGCCTTACATCAAAATTATGATTGATTAACTTGTCAACTTATGCGGTGGTTGATATATATATATATATTTTTTTTTTTTTTAAGTTTCATAATTAGGACCAAAATGTAAACGCTTGCAAAGCGTTTCAGTAAATGCAAAGCTTTTTAATAAGAAAGTTTGATTTGATTTAACATTTGACACACCTGAACAGTTTATTACTTCAGTGATTTTTGTGTTGAGCAACGGTAATTTGATGCTAAAACTAGCAGTAGATAAACTATTACGTTTTGTATTAAAGATTGTAGTGAAAGGCATGTTAATGAAATAGTGCTGAACAAAACTGTATATTGTGATTTTGTTTGTTTAAACTTGTGCAAGTAAGTTTTAATAAACATTGCTTCAGTAACAGGATTACCTATCTAGTTGTGGCTCTCTGGACAATAACAATTATGTTTTGTTATACATGTTCACTGTTCAGTATACTTAAATTTGTTTTGTTAATGTTTGCCAAATAAATACAAATGAGCTATGATTTGATATAAAGACTTTTTCTCTATCATTTTGCAACTAAATTTAGCACTTCAGGACCTTGACATATTTTCATCGTATGCAGCTCTTATTTCTAAACTTTTTCATTTTCATTGAAAAACATTCTTTGAAGGTTGGATAGAAGTTGTCATAAAAGTAGGTGTTTAAAAATAAACTTAGATAAGTTGTAATAAGACAAATAAGGTTGAAACTTGTGGTCAGTCCAGGTCATTTATAATGGTTATTAAACCACCAAAATTATATTATCCTATTAGGATATTTTAAAGCTAGCTTTTAAAAAGAAACTTCATGTTTTAAGCGTCATGTAAACACACACACATTGAGCAGGTCTAAATAATATCCTAAAGGCTTAAGTGCGGTTAGCTCTGTTTACATCCAAGATCTCTATAATCAAACACCACCACTCCTCTCTCTTCCCGTTCAGTTTGAGTTTTAACGGATACACTTCAAAGAAAGAACAAACCACAACGGGGTCTTCAGTCAAGTCACTGTTCACATCCCTTTCACTCTTCGCGTAAGATGAGCCATCAGTGTAACATTTAGTGAGTGATCTACGTTTGGTGTGGATGGGGTTAGTGAAGTTTTTGCAGTAGCGCAGTCAACATTCAAACACGCAGTCAACACTGAAACACGCAACATCCGTTAGCTTGGACTCGGGTTGTCTGCTTGGTCCAACTGTCCAGGAAAGATAAAAAAATAGCCCTATGTCCAGCATGGGTCCTTGAGTCATTTTTGTTTCCGGTTCTTCATTCTGGTATACCAGTTTTGGCCATTTGTTTGGGACTGGTATGTGTTGTAGTGATTCTCCACCTTGTTCTCCAAAAAGTAACTTTTATCTGTAAATGCACCCAAATGACAGTGTTTACAGTGATGATGACAGATTTTTACAGTGGTAAAATGCTTATTGTAGATACTGCACTCACCGAGCCATAAAGTTACCATCCTTACTCAGAGACAGAAAATGTGCTGCTTCCATGACGACCACTCCAGGGCTCACAGCAATTATTTAGAATCCGTCTATAAAAAGACACACACAGTTTAATCTTCACAACAGGATCCTCACAAAGTGACAATTGTTGTATCGTCAATTAAGTTCACGCATTTGGCTTAAGAGGAAACAAATGAACATATCACAACATGGAAATACAGAATTACATTATGGATTCACATATTGCCATACATATGGTTTATACTTTTGTTACCAAAAAAACGCATGTCAAACTGAAACCTATTACTTAGTAAATAAAATATTAGTTGTTTATCTGACATCAAGACATACTACCCAATGTCCCCCGCAGTAGGTCTCACTCGCCCCGGTATCAGTAGCCTCATTTATTTACTGAGCTGGCTATAATTCAATGTTTAATATTACTGCACAGGTCATTTTTCATCCCTCGTTCCACCCACTGTCCCATCTGGGAGGGTTTGGAGATGATGTCCGCAGTTCATGCAGTACAAACGGGTAAGATTTTGGTAATCTGGCGAGTTGAATCCGAATTTCCCAGATGCTCGCGAAAGCGCGGTTGTGTGTTCCTCCGTCACTCCCGCGAGGCGATCCCGGACAGTGACTGTACCGCGGTGCGTTCGGTGTTAAACCCCTCTGAGACACCAGAGCTCTGTGGTGTGTGCTTGGACGCTTCAAATGATAGTTTTGAAATAAGGCACATGGCCTGATGTCTGTTCAGACTTTGATGGTGTATAATTTACGTATTTTGTTTTTAAAACGAGAGACATTTAACGTTTGTAATAGGCTAAGAGATATGCTATTGAGCCGCATGTAATTTTGAACCCAGTTTTGAATTTCATACTTCAATAATTGCGGCGGAGATGAACTGATTTAATATTTTAGCTACATTAGGTGTTATAATTTTTAAGGTTTAACGTTTTGAACCTTTCCCTCAGGAATGCTTGTTTAATGAAGCAACACAGAACAACTTCGCATGCTCACCCGTGGTTATCTAGTTGCCATAGGAACAGAGATCTACCTGCTCTGTTCTTCGGGCCTTCTCACACAACCCAGGACCCCAAAGTCTTGCCCCCATTTATTGGTTTGCTATTCCGAGTGTTTCCTTCGCCCGTCTTGTGTCTTTTGTTTGTTTTTACCTCTGCTTTGTTTCCGTACCTTTTGATCTTGGATTTATCCTGTTTCGTTTCGCCCCCTTGGATGTGTATATGGGATTTTTTGTTATTGTGCATCTCTAGTAACACTGCACTTGGTTCCTCAAACTCCAGTCCAGTCTGACGATTTTCACACAGTGCTGTCGCTCAAATAGCATCATCAAATAAGGCATTTATAGTGATAACAGTCATTATGCTCATATACAGTCAAAAGATTTTAAATGACTCACCAGGAGGCAGAGGCTGAATGGTTGTAACCTGCCGGGGGATTGCTGGCCTTCGGGAGTTGTAAAAATGCCCAACAAAACTCAGAGCTCTACCAGTGTAAAAATTACTAAATTTATATAGCTCTTACTTAAGTACTTGCTCTCTTTAGGCCTTGTATGGAACACACTGGCAAAAAGAAAGATTTTGATTTTGCAATAATTAATAAAGTTGTACTGTTATGGGAATAAATCAGCATCCCAAAACCCAATTATGATAGTTCAGGAATTTAGGCCACATTATCTGCACAAAATGTAGATGGATGCACTAAAATTAATTAATGATTTTACAAGATACACAGTACACCTACAAGTTATTGATCCATCCATCCATCTTGAAATCAGGACTAGGTCCCCCAAGTCCCAAAGAACCCATAGAATACCTGGGAACACTATGGAGTGTGGTTGTGAAAAACTGTTAAGAAAAGTACTGTTAAATCCATAAAGGATCGATAGTGTCAGGTTAGTCAACACCAAAATGAGAGGGACTAGATATAATCTGCTCTTTTTATTCATGTATTAAACATGTAATAAGCTTTTACAGTGGGAAATGAAAAATATTCCATGTCTTTTTTTCTCCATTATCTGTTCATAACTTTTGACAACCTGTTAAGACAAACACAGTTTTCAGATTCTAACAATGATTACACTTTTGGCACAGAAAGAATAGGTTACATCAAAAGAGGCTTGTAGAAATTCCCCGAGAAGTGAGTAGTGAGGCTAGCATGACGCTTTCACTGGTGCGGTTTATTTGAGAAGTGAACGGGAAGGTCGTTAGCACTTGAAAAAAACCAAAAGGGTTACACAGATTAAACAGAAGAGTATGAGCTGAAACAGACACGGAGGCATATAGTACTGCATAAGGAGCAACTGCCTTCGGCTTAAAGAGTTACCACCAATTCATCTAGGCTGTGGCCTGAGTTGTCATGGCAAAGTTTAAATAATTAATTTATTCATGTACATAGAGCTAATGTGTAGATATGATTGTACTTTATTTAATTCTTTCCAATAATAGACATTTTTTGCTTCTATGGAAACTAGGCCACTGGCATTGATACTCGAACTAGCCTGATGATAGTGGTGGAATCCGTGTCCACTTTATTTGGCTGTAATCCAGTGTTTCCCAATCTTGGCCCTCAGGTGTGTCTGTGCTGCACAGTTCAGTGTTGTCCATGCTCATTGTAAACAGCTTTAGTAACAGGTGCATTTTACCTCACAGGGAAAACACTAAAATGTGCAGTACACAGATAGTCCAGGACCAAAACTGGGGAACACTGGTACAAGGGTCAAGGTTTTTACTTCAATAAGCCAGGGTCACCAAAACGAAACACAAAAAACCCCCAAAAGACCAACCTGATCTTAGATAAGAACTATGACTCACATTGCATAATTCAGATTAACATGGTTAATCCAAACGTTAAATTTTATGTAACATTTCTTTAAAGCAATCAATAGGAGTGCAAGTACTCAAATTGCATTTTAGTCATAATCTAATACATCATTGAGTTTTGCAGATTATAAACCACACTCCTGTTTTCATTACCATGGCAATAAGGAACGCTTTAGTTCCCACAATGTCATCATGGAGCTGCCAAAAACTTAAACAGAGCCATGATAAAAAGGAAAAAAAAATGCCAGTGCAAGTGGGTATAAAAATACAATCAAATACAATATCTAACGTGATGATGCAAAACTCTCAGCACACTGTTACAGAGATCTGCTAACATGGGCCAGACTTAAAAAAGGCACAGGGTTTCCCTTTTGCTATAACTGTGCAATTCCTTTAGCAGTTAGCAAAAAATATGTGAGCTTTAAAATAGTAAGGATATGTTAAATGTGAAAGTATTCAATTTTCCAGCCAACTTCAACCAACGCTAAAGCCATTTCACTGTACATATTATTGAAACAAGATGTGCATCGGATATATCAGATGAAAAATTCTTTGTTTTTGACTGACAAAAATTAAAAGTTCAGAAAATCTAAAATGTTCTCTACATTGAGAATATTTAACAGTAAGTGCTGTGTTGCCTTTGATTAAAAAACAAAACCAAACTAAACAGATGTGTGGAAACTATACAAATGACAATCTCAGAGAAATAGCTTTATTTTTCTTCCTTACTGTAATTTTTGAGGATCAAACACCTGAGACAACATTTATAGTCTTTTTTTTGTTTGTTTTTTTTAAAACCACGATAGTATTATAGTTATATAATTACAACTGTATAGCTATTTATCCTATAACTGTATAGCTGTATATCAGGAACTCTTTTTTGCGTTCTTTTACCCGTCTAAGATCACCACTTGCCCACCATGGTTTTATACTGGGTTAGTTGCATACTCTTCCCACCCACTGCCCCTCTCCCTTCTTCTATCAATCTCTCTCCCTCTTCACTCTCTCACTGTGCTTCAAACTCTCCCTCCCTCTCTCTCTACCTCGCTCCCCCCATCCCTCCCTGTGTCTCACCGGCCCTCTGTGTGGTTGGCAAGGGATTCTGGGTGATGTAATGTTTTAAGGCATGGTGTCCTGCTGCCAGCCCGAGGGCTGTTTCTTTTTCCTTCTCTTCCTCCTCATTTCTGGTGAAAGAGCAAAGGTTTGACACTCCCGGCTTTAAATTTTGGTAATTGGTTGCTGATGATCTCAGCGAGCATCTCAGGGAACTCCACACTCAAGGACTTGTTCACGAACGTGTAGAAGCAGAAGTTCAACAGTCCTCCCACCATCTGCAGAGGAGGCGCGAGGAAGGATAAGATGTCAAAGAGATGTCGAGAGTCCCACATGTACATGCTGATGTGTGAAGCACATTTCCCCACAGAAAGGTCAGCCTTGGCAGGGCCAATGCCCTGGGGCACTAGAACCCTACAACCTAGTCTTAAGATCCCTGTACTGTATAGTTTATCACAGCTAGCTTGGATGACCAAGAGCTTGGTCACTGTAATAGTTGTGTTCAAGTTCCTGGCTTTTCCAGGAAAAGGAATGGAAAATTATAAGTGAGAACTTGGTTTTCAGGTCAATGGGATAGTAACAAACTTCTGCGCTAACAAGAGTACATGTAGCGGACACTGCTGTAAAGTGCATATTTAACAACATTTCATGAGTGATTGTTTGACACACTGAATGATCATCTAACAATGTAAGAATAACAGCATGTACTTAAAATGCTAACTTAGAAATGCAAACCAGTTTCTTTACCTTTAAAAAGCCCAATATCACATTATATTTGCCACTTGATTTATTCAATTTTCTCCAATCAAATCTTCCAATATATAACAAAATATATATTGCTGTTTTTTTTTCTGGAAGAGTATGTCACACCAAATTTTGTTGTACTCAAATGTAGTGACAATATAGTTTCTTATCTTAGCACATGCTCTGGGAAAACCAAACACTTTTTCCATCTAGGATAAAAACCTTGGAATCTTACATCATGCATGGAGTCCAGTAGCTTAGTGAGCTGGTAGAATCTTTGCCAGTTCTGGCTGGAGTTCTCCTCTCTCCGGACAATGGCTTTTCCCAGTTCTTTGATGTAGGACATCCTGATTTCATCGAACACAGCCTGGCTCTTCAGACCATCCTTTGGCACTGAGGATGAAGAACAGGGACACAAACGCACACAGTAAATTAGGGCTGCATGATATGGAAAAACAAAAAAAAAACAAAACAAACAAAATTCACTGTATTGTGATATATAGCTACTGGTGGATCCTTAAAGGAACATTAGTAAAGGACAAATTGCATTATTGAGACCAAAATTATTTACATTTAATAGGTCATGTGAATGTTGTGATCCTTCAAAACACTAATAGAATACTCAAGTGGGCTTGGTCAGGATGCTCACAGCACACAACATAAAAAGTGATTATTATTGTTTTTAAAGAGGGCTCATATGCATATTACATTCTTCTGTAATATCAAAACAGCAGAGGGCAATACTGCCATAATGATTAACAAACATTATTTTTTGTATCCCTACATTCAATCCTATGCAGATATGAAAATGCTCACTAAAGCTAACCAACGCTTATGCCCGTCTGCGACCACAGCAGTGTGCATGTATTCTACGCAACAGACAGCAGGGGGCACGTGTGAGCTCTCACCTGTGCTGAGCAGCAGAAGCACCTTCATGCACAGGTACTCCTCATTGGACACCTGCAGCCTCACAAACTCGTTGGAGATCTTGAGCATCTGTGCACACTGGTCACCCATGTAGGGCAGCTTCATCCTGTCCCTACATACATGTTCAGAAGTCAGTCATCAGAGGAAGACCCACAACACACTATATACATATTATTTATGTACGTGTGTGTTAATATAAAATGACACACACCCACTCAAAAAAAAAAAATAATTAAAAAAATAATAATTATATACATACATACACACACAATAAATAAATAAATAAATAAATATATATATATATATATATATACATACATACATATATACGCACACACACATATATATGCACATATATACACCCACACACACCCACACACTCAATAAAAAATAAATAAATAAATTTTATATATATATATATATATATATATATATATATATATATATATATATATATATATATAAAAAATACACACACACACACACACACACACACACACACACACACACACACACACACACACACACACACACACACACACACACACACACACTACATTTCAGTCCTCTGTTGCATCTTCTATCAACAGCACAGAGCTTCACTGAGAGTGAAGGTACATACTCATTTATCACCAGGTCTGGGGCAAAACAGAGCATGTTGCCATTGCACTGCTGGTAGGACCTCCATCCCAAACTGAAAGACATCAGGAAAAGCCAGGAACACTGCAGCAAGGTCATCTGGTCATCCAGGTGAAGGTTCCGGAAACCTGCGTATAAAGTTAGTAGTAGTTTAGATGCCTCCTGGTCAATATCATGTATTAATGACCATCACTAAAGGCTACAAATGAATGTCAAACAAGAGTGAGACTAGAACTGCAACAAATGACTTCTTCAATAATCAATCAATAAATCAATCAACAAATACTTGATTAATCAGCTTGAATGTCAAGCAAAACTAGCAAGCTATTGTTTTTGAAAACGATTTTTCAATATTTATAAAATCACCCCCCAAAATCCAACACGTTCAGAGTAGGACTGGACTATATACATTTAACCTGATACTGCGCAACATATTTAACCTGAAATGAGATATTTCATACATCATGATTTGTTCTCAGAAGACCTTAAGCCTTAAGTCAGTTCAATGTCATTTTACATTATGCAAGTTTTTCATACGGAGACCAAAACCTGCTACCTTTAATCACAATATCTTAATATAGGAAGAGAGTTAAAAACCCCCCAACATTTCAAAATTGTATCTATAATTTTATGAGAAGTATCTTGAATAAACTAGTGTAAAAATCAATAAACACATTTGGTCTGTTTCTCTTATTTAGCAGGTTCTGGTGTATACATGAACATACAACACACTGTCTGCCAGCCACTCATATAAGGCAAATCTCTCCTTATATCATCAACAATACAGACAATTAAAGTGAATCATTGTTATGACACCTTATAAATAAAGAAGACAAGGGTAGAGGTGTTGTAACATAGACTGGTACTAATCACAATAACATTAAAGCTCTCTGTCAACAGTGTGCAACTCCCACCCTCTCTCTTTCTCAGCACCTCTCCTGACTTATCAGTTTGCCTCACTCACACCTTTGAAAGTTTTACATGCATATTGACTTTTCCATATTTTTTTTTCTGATGTATATTCCAGTGACTTGAGGCACATAGCGTGATTAGTAAAAGATCAAATCCAACATACTTTTGCCAACTCCTTATCTCCAGCATCTTAAAGCCTCCACTTCAGTCCTCCTCCCACCGACGCCTTTACCGGCTGCTTTTGTTAAAGGCATTAGCAATACGACTAAAGGGAAGCACTCAGGACCTGGCAAAGCTTTAGCCCACTTCACTGCCGAGACGAACTGCCGCCCACCCAGCCTGTTCAGGGTGGTCATGAGGCGAGTGGAGGTGTCGGTCAGGGTGCTGTCGTAGCCAGCGTAAATGGTCTCGGGCTCGATGGCTTTGAGAAGGGACAGCATGGTGGGCACAAGCTGGGGCATAGCCTTGGGCACCAGTGCCCGCGTTTCTGGCACGGGGGCAGGGCCCAGCTCGGCCGTGGTCGACTGCTGCACACCCTTTAAGCGGTTCAGCTTCTTGGCCTTACGTGCTGGGGCAGACAGACACATACAGAGAGGATTTGTTAAAGTCAGTAGTCATATCTTTCTGAAATAATATGGCCTGCTTTCTAAAGTTCTTACATACACTACAAGGCTCTTCGCAACGTCTTTCATTTATACCTTCCAAGTTCATGCCGGCCATGAGGCACTTGCGGAAGCGGCAAGCGGGGCAGTTCTTCCTGCGGATTTTATCGATGATGCAATCGTTCCTTCCTGCGCACAGGTAATTATGTTGCCCTGTGAGGATTCAAGGTAGAGACAACGATAGTGATGAATAAACAGACCTGGATTCTTATTCAGAAAGAACACAGCTGTACTGGATGTATAAAGACATTCCCCCCACACAAAAAGGAAACAAAGCCACAAAAAAGCATGTAGCAATAGAAGCCAAACAGAAATAAAATGGTTAATTTTTCAAAGAACAAAACTAGTATCTTCAGCCATAGCTACTGACTACTCTCGAACGATTCTCAATCCTTGTCCTGGGGGGGACCACTGACCCACCTGGCGGTGTTGTCCTTGTTCTAACACGGTTGACTAAACTCCAGTTATTTGATAATTAACTGCTGATGTTGTGATGTAAAAATGTCCCCTACTCCACCCATGTTTGGTAGGTCATGAAAGTGAAAGGTAGTGGCTGGCAGTAGTTTGGTGAACACATCTGCTCTCCTGTTTTTCACGTTAGTAATTTCCTAGTTATGAAACGTGAGATTTAAAGCTTTTTGTAAATACTTATGATTTGTGTTTACAATGATATAATAATTGTCTAGAATTCGATTGTGCTAACATTTTATTGCTATAGTAGCTAATGCTACATTTGATATTTTTGGGCCACTTTGCACAAAATGGATGCACACTTTGCACATGATGCACCAGTACAGGAAACTCACTGCTCTACAAAAAGGAATTTATACTTTACAGTTCTGCTTGTGCTAGACTGCTCCGTTGCACCATACTTGTGCACTTGTGTTTCCTAAGTGTGAGGACCTGGAGGAAGAAGGAGATCGCATCGACTGAAAAATGCGCAGTTTCTGGCTGTTCAACTAATCAGTAACTCTGAGATACCGGCAGCTCTCACTTGTCAGAAATGGAAAAGTACTGGTGGAAAGCAGAAAGGAAGGGAATGAAGACCTGGAAAGGGTTCAAGGTTTCCTTCTTAGGTCTTTTTTGCCTGACTGAAACCAAGGAAAGGCATTAATGACACTGGAGATATGTCACTGACAGAAATATCTGGGAAAATTATGTCTCAGTATCAAACCATATGTCTCAGGTCTCAGCATAACTATGCTGGAAAATGTCCTGTTTGTCGTGGTCTCCTCCTTTGGGCGTCGCAGTTCCCATGACCCTAAGCTCCATGTGGTTTTGTTTTCATTTGTGTTTCAGTTTTGTGATTTGTGTATCTCTGCCCTTCCTTGTGGTCACCTGTGTTTTGTTTTCCCCTAATCATTCGACGTATTTATACCCAGTGTCTCTCTGCTGTAGTTCATCAGTCACTGGCTGTAAATCTTCTCGTATTCCGTGACTTCTGGTTTTTTCCTCATCTTTGGTTTCACTGTGTATTCTGGTTTTGTCTCTCAATCTATTGGCATCCCAACCATGGACTGTTCTGTAGATGGTGAGTATTGAATTAACTTTGAGTTAAGTTTGCTTGCCTTAATGGAACAAATAATTGCCTCTGGGTTTAGCTCTCCTGTGGTCAGCCAGTCCTTGTCTGGCCATTTAGGGGAGACTGCATGCCTCAGGGGTTCCCAACAGTCTCTCTGCTTTGTTTCTGCCCCCAGCCTTTATGAGGGCCCAGTTGTCAAGCTTCCTGCCTCCAATGTTGAGGGCACCACCTTGCGTCCCATCTCCATCGTGGAAGGTCCTGTCCTATGACGCTGATGTGGAATCACCACTGAACCCTACTCCATAACAGGTGCCATCCCCACACCCTGCACCAAAAGAAGGCACAGCTCTGGTGTTCTGTGTGTAGTTGGTACAGGCAAACAGACCTGGAGTGAAGGTGGCTACCACAGACCACCCATTGATACGTGAGCTCCTGGACCTGCCGGATCCCTTCAAGGATGCCATAGCCCCTTTACTTGACATGCAATTTTGCAGTCTCTTGGATCTCCCTGTTGCCTATAATGGCCCTCCTCTCTGTGACCTCCTGGACACACTTGCCACCTTCACATACAGTGGTATCCTGTGAAATCCCACCATTCTGGTGTCCTGGACTTGCCTTTAGCCTTCACGGACTCTCCTATTCCTGTCCCTGTCCTGATCTCTTTCCCCAGTGGTCCCTGGTCTTTTACCTGTCCCACACCCAACACCTGTCTCATCTCTTCCTCCTATCCCATTCCCAGATCTTACTCCTGTCCCTGCCCCCATTACAGCTTCCAACCTGACTCCTGCCCTGGCTCTTGAACCGGCTCCATTTCTGGTTCCTGGCCCTGACCCTGCTCCACCTGAACCTCTGTCACCTGACACTTAGGTGAAGGTACATCGGCAAACCTGGAGTATCCAGTCCTTGAACACTGCTGTAGGTTGAGTTGGCAACAAGGATGTGGTTTTACTGTCCAGTAAAGGGAAAGGTAAATGCAATGTCATGCCTATTGAGCCCTCCCATATTGATTAAAAGCAGGCACATGATATGCTTAGCATTGCCCATGAAAAAGGGGCTGATACTTCTCAGTCAAAGAGGAAGCCAAAAGAAATCTCCCCAAAAAACCCAACCCCAAAATCAGAAGAACGTCTTATTTCTGCAGGCTTTTTAAAAAAGTGGTTTGAAATGCTTCCTCTCAGAACTACTGGCAAGTCTAAAAAGTAGTCCAAAAACCATCCATCACCAACAAACCAAACTCTCAGAACACACATCGGAGCACACACTGCAAACAGCACAGATGATTCCAGAATTTTACTTTTGCCATCTCCAAAGGGAAAGGGTTTTATATTTACATACATGTCTCTGAGAAGTAAACTTAGCGGTCTGCTGAGGAGAACTCTGAGTCAGCCCCCAAACCCAGACCCACAATTCTTACAAGACTGTTCAGAGTTAACAGGATCTATTACACGTGGTCTGTAATCCCAGGCCAAACAGGCCAAGCCTGTCTAGGTGAAGTCAGACACACTGTCTTGCTGCTGTTGGTTTTGCTACACAAATATGGAACCAAATGCATCCAAACTGGTTACAAGTGCTTTAACCTGAATAAACAAATTCATTCATTTATTTATTTGATTTCGTGGCGCAGCATTACAAACATTCCATCATTACAACATTCCATTTTAAATATATTGATGAAGTGCATTGAGAACCTGTGTTCCAAATTTGCAGTGTTGGGAAAACTGAGCTTTAATGTCCCATATAGCTGCACGTAACGTTCTGTGATGGTGCTTTGGCTTCTGTTGGTGAATTTGACTGTTTTATGTCAACAGGCTTGCCACTATTAGTACTTTTCTTTCCATGGCATGCCCCAACATGTCGGCATCCCTGTCCACACTGATCTTACATTATATTAGATTTCACGTTTGCTTGCCTGGCTTCCACACAGAGGACTATTTTGGGAATTGTTTTTATTCTTTCTTTGTATTTCTGTATTACTGTATTTTCTTTACATCATAAAAGCAGAGAATGTGTTTCCTGGTTTAGCGCTCCTGTAGAAATTGAAAGGGTTTTGCTGCAAGGTAGGCACTTACTTGATGAATTTACGAGACCAGATGTTTTGTGTGCTTCCCGAGAGAACTCCTTCTCTTATGATTCTCCTGCTCTGTGTGACTCCAAGGAAGTTTTATTTAACACCACCAGCTACTCTGTGCCTTCTCTGGGAATCTCTCTTGCCTGTATGACATTAGGGAGGGGGCACAGTTCTGGTAATCAGGAATAAAGAGCCACCCCACAGTTGCACATTAGATCTGGAACTGGAAACGACTGGGAAGCCCTAGATCTGAACCTGTGTTGAAGACAGATATCGAGCTCAATCTCCAGATTCTCCTGACTCTTTCCTCTGCATAGAAGAAAATTCAAAACAATACATACTCCCAGTCTAGGATATGCACTACCCTATAGCTGACTCAGTACTCTGCGTTACAGTTTATGCCTCAGCCATTAATAATACTGGGTACAGCTGAATTTTTCTTTTGCTTGGTCATATTTCTCGCTGCCTCCAAACTATGGTAAAACTGCACTAGCCAATATTTTTTGTGCTGGAAATGTAACACAGCTAGTGTACAACCTCACTCACTAGGGCAGGACCAGACATGTTACTGGTGTGAGCACTGTACTTGCACTCAATATGGAACCAAAGACATTTAGAATACATTTTGTTTGTATACACGCACTTGGGCAATGTTAGGTTTAAGGGCTGGTATCGATAAACCTTTGATATACAACACCTTGTTTCACCACTCACTTTCATGAATAATATCCATTTTCAGCAGGTACAGTTATCCCCCTAGTGTCCCCAGGACACAGTCTGAGAACCTCCTCCCCAGATGGCATTCCATGCACCAACTGAGGGCTTTCTATTCTACCTTATACTTGAATTCCACGTGTTGTGGGTACATTAGAGCACAGTGAAGCATTTGTCAGTCAAAGCCACACCGCTGGGCAGAAGCGGTAGCGTATTCTCTGACTGAGCACACAGCTGCACCAGGGGCTACATTCCCAAGCACAGATTTCACTGTTCAGTCAACAGTGCATCAGCTGTTTTCAGTCCATAACTAGCCCTAATCTGTGTTCGTGAACGCACCGAGGAAAACTGAATTAAATATTTCTGACCTTTTTTGGTGTTTTTCTTTCAACCACAAAGTAAGTCAATATAATTTAAATTGAATAAAGAGTTACAGACAATTTAATTTAAATGCTTCAATATTGTTTAAAAACTGTTTTCGTTTTAAAGCAGAATTAGTTATTAATTTTTATATTTTAAGACATCTAGATCAAAAACCTAAAAACAGCTCCTATCGCTGTCTGCTAGTGATGCACTGCAAAGGGGTGTTGTGTTCTGTTGTTTAATGAAAGGTTGAACCAGCCGCGACACACACATGCACTAGGCTGTCACACCATGCTCATAATCTCATCTTAACATGAGGAGGAGGAGGAGGAGAGAGGCAGGGCAGAGCGGCAGGAAGTGAGGAAAGGCAGCCTTTATGGAGTTTAGTTACCATCTGTGTTCTGTCTCGAACGCCATCCTTCATCAGTGCAAGGAAAATGAAGGGAAAGCAACAATAACAGGAAACAGGGTCTTACTGTCCTCAGACAGCACACCAAAGCAAACATACACTGATCCACATTCTTGCAAAAGTTACGATGAACATCTCAAGGGCAACTAAGGCCACAGTATCAGTATCGGGCACAAAATGGCTACTGAGCCCAAAGGTAGGAGGTGCAGGGTAGGAGAATGGTGGCATGTTGTGAGGGACGGTTGTGTTACCTTCCACCGCACGTTTGAAGAAGACCTTGCAGCTGCCACAGGTTAGCACTCCATAGTGGCAGCCAGAGGCCTCGTCTGAACACACCAGGCAGATCTTGTGTGTGCTGCCGCTGGGTTTCCCTGTGCCTGTGGACAAGGCGGCGCTGGACTCCAGCCTGCCCGTGGAGCCACACACACACACACACACACACACACACACACACACACACACACACACACGAGAGAAGTTATCATGATGATTTATTTAAATGAATCAGTTTGTTTCTTTTTTCCCTTTGTACCATTAGAGCATTCCATTTGCGAAATAAATTATTCAGTAAGGTCTAGGAGATAAACACAGCTCTGGCAGACATCTCATTCCTTACTCTTCCATTATTTCAGCTAAGATGTATTGCACAACAAATGCTATAATACTGGACATTTTACCATTTAGATGTATGCTGGTTTTCCAACAGAGAATCTCTAGAGTTTGTCCAATCAGGGACAGACTGATGTCTATACAGGAAGGGAGCACCCAACTCTACTGAATATGACTTTACAGAAAAATCAGAAATTAGTTTGGCCACCAGGGGGCATCTACCAACTGCTGCATGTGTGTTGTGCCCTGCCCCACATCCACAGTACATTTACATTTTATGGCATTTAGCTGATGCTTTTATCTAAAGTGACTTACAATTATGACTGAATACAACTTGAGTAACTGAGTGTTAATGGTCTTGTTCAGGGGCCCCCACAGTGGCAGCAGTGGGACTTGAACTAGCAACCTTCCAATTACAAGTCAAGTACCTTTAACCACTGAGCTACCACTGTCACAGTAGCAGCATTCTGACAGCATGCAGCCATATCAGCAACGCCCCCACAGACAGAGAGAAGAGACAAAGACAGAGCGAGAGCAAGTGATATAAAGAGGGCGACACGGTGAGAGTGAGATATAGAGAAGGGAGACAGACACAGCAACACAGAGGCTGCTATGTGTAAGCACACTACCAAATGGGTGGCCTATAGGCAAAACAGCCAAACAAATCAGTGAACAATTAGGAGAGAAAGGGAAAACAAACAAACAACAACCTCCTCAAAATATGCCTGAGCCATTGTCCTATGCAAAACTGCTGTCCAGCAGGAGAAGGCATGCTCCTGGGTCCTATAATCTGCTTATTTTCTCATGTCTTGTTTATGTGCAGTTACATAAGTGCAGGATGGCTTTCCTTCACCACCCCTGGGCCTGATCCAGACATCAGCCAAGCCAGCCCACTAGTTGGCACTGCTGATGGCCTTTGGAGTGCGTGCCATTACCCAACACGAGTTCAATGGGGAGACCAGCGGGACAGTGTTGGACAAGACGAAACTAAGTCCTCTGAAGTGCGATGACTGAGGAAGACTGGGACCAAGACTGGGACCAAGAGAAGTCCCTCATCAGATTGTCTTCTTACCTAAAGGTGAGAAGCATCGCCTCCTGATGTCAGACACCTGTGTTAATAACTCTGGATTAAGAAAAATGTTTGAACCACAAAAGGTCACAACGGGACATAATGTAGAGGTTCTTAGGTCCAGTCTGAACACACCTAAGCCAGGTAATACTTCCACAACAATAAAGACATTTATATACATGCAGGCAGATCAATATCACTATATGAAGTATATTCCATTACATGGTATATGTATATTTTAAGACAGGTTATAGTAGAATTTGATGGTAACCAATTACGAAATTGAGCTTGGTATTGTTGAGAACTGGTGAAACTGGTACCTTGATTTAATACCAGAGTTAAACACCACTACTCAATACCTTTTTGCATGGGAGCTCACTGTATTTTTTAATTGTCTAGTATGGAATATCATCTGCTTCTACCAGCTTACCTGTTCCTCAATTTCTCACATTTTGTTTACATTGCCTCTGGAGTTGTAGTTTGTCTTATGGCGCCAAGCCTACACATAATTCAGCAGAAAAGGATATTTAATTTCTCCAACATTTCAAAGGAGCCTGAAACATCTGACGCACGCTTTGAAGCACCAAGCACGGATGCACTTTGGCTGGCGCCAGCGACGCGGTGAGTGCTGTGCCATTGGGGGAACCGAATTTCGATGCTCAGCTTTACTAAGGACCCACTACTCAAAGTAGTCAGATGAGAGGTGTTTGGAGAGCAGAGTGATGCTTTATTCACTGACTGTCATCAGTAACAGCCATCTCTGCTGTGCCAGTGCACTGCGGCGCAGGCTATGATGGGATATTATGTTACCGAAGCCGGTGTTTATAAATAGGACTGCAACAATCATCTGAGCTGGATGTGTAATAATACTCACAAGTTATAAACACAGGGTCCAGAATTAACTTCTCGATCCATCTGACGGTGACAGCTTAACTGACAAGATTTACCAGGTAAAATATTTTACCCACCACGAAACTGCATTATGTACTGTGCCGTTAAAGGTAAACGCTTTTAAATAGTTCTACTTCCTGCTTTAGGCTTTACAATTCTATGGTCATATTATCCATCATAGATACTACGTGGGTCATATTATCCATCATAGATACTGCGAGGGTCATATTTTACTTCACAGATACCGACTTAAGTCCACCATTAGGATACATTGCGATCCCAAAAGAACAAGATTTCTGAACAGCTGAAACATCTGTTGTAAAAAGCACTTTACAAACCAGCCTACCAGACACTGACTGGCGAATCTGTGTTCATTTTCCTCCAAATAAAGTCTGTGTATTTGGTGACTGCCTACTGTTAACATTGATCCCAGCAAGGCCTGTGAATGGAACCATTTATCTAATACCAAGGCTGTAAATGCATGTCCAAATAGTACTGTTATAGTGAACAGTGCTTGTTTTTTTATGGACTGCAGCACTTTTGTGATTTTGGCCATTTTAACATATTGAATTTCTTCTGGCCCCAGCCACTCCCTTGCTGCTGGTTTGTTGCAGACCAGTGTCCTGCTGCATGAACCAACTTGCTTTGAGGTTTAGATCCCAGACAGAAGCCACGTGATTCTGCCATACAATTTCCTGATACAACCTGGGATTCTTTGGCTTGCGAGGCAGGAAAGCAGGTCCATTCCATTACCCCTCCACCACCACCACTGGAGGTCTCAGGTCTAAGCCTGGGCAGTGGTGGCTCAGTGGTTAAGGTACTTGATTAATAAGGTTCCCAGTTCAAGTCCCACCACTGCCAAGTTGCCACTGTTGGGCCCGTGATCAAAGACCTTAACCATCAATTACTCAAGTTCAGTCATAATTAAGTCACTTTGGATAAAAAAGTGTCAGCCAAATGTCATAAATGTAAAATAATTTGTATTTCATATTAAGGTTTATATTTAATTTAATTTCTTGAAGTAATTTTAGTAAGTTTTCTCTTTGGTCATCTCTGTTACTACATTGATTAAATTATTTATTTATAATGCTTAGAAAGATTTGCCATATTGTAAAGAAAATGAAATGTGCTGTTCCCAGACCTTGGCTTCTGAGAAACTCTAGTTTATGTTCAGCTTTAAGTTTTATTTGGAATGTTCACCATGAATGAAGCAGAGATGCAATTATGCAATGCACATTCACTTAATTTTGAACTCACTGGACTACCAGCGTGATTTAAAATATAGCCTAAGCTCTTCTTATAGCACCATCTGTCTGATCACATGACCCAGAAGCAGATGCTATGGTCTTAACATGTCTGTGTGCAACCAGGCACACACCATCATCAGATCTCGACCAATTACCAATTTCACAGAGGAACTGAATCATGCAAGTCCAATGGATTTGCGAGCACTGTGAACGATATAACAAGGCGTGACTCATGGCAGCGAGAACAACTCAGCTGGAACCAAACGACACTTTTCTATGCCCAAAAACGAAGGACAAACAGCATGTTGGTGGTAGAGGAGAGTGTGCAAACTTATGGATTTAGGGCCACACACACACACACACACACACACACACACACACACACACACACACACACACACACACACACACACACACACACACACACACACACACACACACACACACACACACACACACCCTAACACCCTAACACCCTAACACCCTAACACCCTAACACCCTAACACCTGCTGCCTTGCCTTTTTTCCACACAACTGGCAAGTGTTTGATGGTTCACATCATTTGAAGGGGTCGTCCCTAAAGCATGCACAGTGAAAAATTAAGCAGCCGAGTGCCAGGTTTTCAGCAAACCGCCATGGTATGTGACACTGAAGAGAAACCGACAGGTGAAAGCGTAGGCAGGCTTACTGTTAAACGGCAGCATAGCCTAAAGCATAAGAACACGGACAGCCAACTCCGGTGAAGCAATTTCATAACACTGCTACTGGTTTGCGGTTTTATCGGACTGCATGTCTCTACATATTGTATACCTCTGCCCAGGCGCAGTAAGATCACATTAAAGACGAAGTTCACCCTTTTCACATTTGATTTCAGCTCGAATAGGGTAATGCCTGGGCACCTGAGATCATTTTAATGTTATTTTCTCAAATAAGTAAAATCACAAGTTTAAAATAAAGCCACACCTCTTCTCCCATAGGACTCAACTCAATTGCAACATCCATATTACACACATTGTACACACGCATGCCTCGGCTGATGCAGACAAAAATGTTCCTCATAACGGCTTTCTCAACATTCGTATTCGCGAGAAGGCTCTCGGGGAAGATAAAGCGTTTATTTTAGTTATTTTAACTGCCTTTGCATGCTTGAACCATACAAATGTATTCCTCTGCCAGAATGACAGCTGGAAGTACTGCAACAAGCTAAACAGAAAAAAGCCAAAGTTACCAAACAGCTTTATAACATTAGTCAAGAATTAAGCTTTGTCCAAAGACCGTAGCTTTGTTCAATGCCATGCCCCAGAGCATGGAAAAACAGCAGGTACAACTCTAGGTTCAGACGGCACCCCCCGCTGCCTCGAAGTGGTCACTGCAGACCTTCAATTATTTTTTTCTTATTAGCTTTTCTTATTAGCTCAATATGTGTAGCCTCATGTAGAAATGAACATTGATTTATACTCTCGATGCAGCCCACAACAATGGACCTCATGTTGCTATGACAGTGAGACCAAAACAAAGTTGGCTTCCAGTGTGATCCGGTGACACAAATTTGTAAAAATAAAATAAAATCAAAAACTATCCCGCCTCCTGCACCCCAAAAACTACAAAACACAGAAGATAACTGAGAAAAATCACAACAGGAATACAATGACCAATGCAAAGAAAAGTAGACCCTTGTTTTGCTTTTATTTGACAGTTTTGTCTTTAAAACTTATGTTTGAGAAAATTTATGTCGAATTAGCATACTTATAGTTGTAAATTCATCTGATTACAATTTGTGTTTGCAAAACAAGCATTAGTTGAGAAAAATACGAATCTTAAAAGTGTACCTACTGACAAAAAAACTACCCAGGGTGATTAGAAATTATTCTGTGTGTGTTTAGGCTCAAATGTGAAAAAGGTTCACTTCTCCTTTAATGCATCAGTGTCTGTCTGAACCCTGCTGCAGAAAACCCCAAACTTCCACTTTAACTTGTTTCATAACATCAATTTCAGATGCAGGATAACATGAAAGGTTAGCGACTTCGAGGACTCATCTTAACATTCAGAAGCTGAACCCCCTCCCAAAGGTGTAATATTCATAGTCAGTTTCTGCTCTAATGCATCTCAGCAAGCTCAGCACTGCAGAAAGAAGGAAATGGCTCTTCCCTGTGGTAAAAGTCTTGACAACAGACCAAGGAAACTGATCATAATGCTTTTTATTGCATTCTTTGCAAACTCCAGACAAGTCACAACAGTGGGACGTCACGATGGCGATGATAATTAGCCTGATGTCTGTGTAAAGACTTTTAAGTCACACACAGATATTTCACTGCACTGCATATCAGAAACATACTTCAAAACTTCATTGGATCTGTCATATTACTGATGTAAAAGTCCAATTCCGCTGTCCGTTTAAATTACATAGCCATTTTGTAGTCTGTATTAGCTGTACTGATATACGGTGTACACGGAGATGTGAATATTTTGTGAGAGATGAGTCATCGCTTAGGCAGAAAAGACTTAGGCAGAAATGTAGGTCACCCTTACACAGCAACCAGGTCATTCAGTCACTCCATACAGAATAAACAGTCACTCCATCCACAATAAACACTGTTCCACCAAGCTTCCTTTATGAATAGTGTTAGGCCTTGAACTGGCCAGAACGGCAGGTTCACATTCTGCCAAAAAGATGTTTTGGCCAAGCCAGTGCAGCAAGCACAAGCACACGCACACGCACAAGCACACACGCATGCACGCACGCACGCACGCACGCACGCACGCACACACCCAAGCACACACCCAAAGGGAGTGGGTGCAGTGGGAGAAGAGAAAGGGGGAGAGAGTGAGGAAAAGAGCAGAGGCGCATTCACAACGATAAGACAATTCCAAAAGGGCTGTTCTCTCACTGAGTTGGCCGCTACCGCCCAGCTGTGCAGCAGGCAGGAAAGTAGGTCAGGCCAGTGGGAGCGGGAGAACTATGGGCCTCCCACTAAAGTCCAACGCTGAGCTGATCTGCGTCTATTATCCACTTCTGCTGACGGGGAAGATTCCTACATGAGTCAACTACGACCCGGAGAAAGCGAGAGAGGGGACGAGGGAGGGAGGGAGGAAGAGCAGAGGCGAGAAGGGACAAAGGTCCCGTTAATAGCTAGGGTGGACACTGGGTCGATATCCTTGACAACCAAGGGGCAAGGTATTCCCAAAGGGAAGTACTAAAGAAAATGTAGCAAATTAATGTTGAAAGCAACTGCAAGGAAAACAAGAAGGGAAGCGCGAAGGCTGGAATCTGAGGGTGGTGACCTGTGGTTTATGTTTAGATTGTCCTGCTAAGACTGGGAGTAAGGCTCCACAAAACCTCAGAAGCCACTGACTGCTAAAAGGAAAATATACACACCCGATTCATATTTTAATCCATGTTGCAAAAACTGCAAATTAAGCATTTTTTCCCAGTCCCAGTTGAAACAGTGATTAGAAACGTAAAAAGTGAACTTCCACTCATTCCATTCTGCTATATACAATTTAAAATGAAACAGTTCAGGTTTCTGTATAGCTTATAGCTGAACAATACTATTTCATAAGATCACTTTTTTGGCAAAAGGGCATGCTATTTTGCAGTTCTTTGTTTTTTGGAATAAAACCCAGTCCATGAGTCAAATTAATCTGTGTAGTGTAGAATTAAGATAGAGCTTTGTAGTTTTAATGGGATTTTTAACATATAAAACATGAAAATCAAAACAGAGCTTGATGTCAGAATTGGAAACTGTACTGAACCTGAAGAGGTATGCACGATTATCCCTGTATTAAAGAATACTATTAATTTAGTTTTATATAAAAACCACTACTTAGCTGAAATTGTCCCAAAACAAAAACATATTCTAAGATTCTACAAGCAGGGACAAAGGCTGAAGTTATGTTTAATATTTTACTATAAAGATGTGCCTGTGTTTAACAAATCTGTAACAAATTTGTTAAGAATTAAGTCAGTCATTCTCTTGTGAACACAAAACATAGCTTGCATCAAATACAAAAAAACCAACAAAAAAAACAAACTATTAAAATGTTAAAAGTTGTCATTATAACGTATGCACAAAACATTCATGCTAATTAAAGAGAATTCGTGGCCATTTTAACTTCCTAGCACCTGAAACACAAGCTTACAGAAACATGGCTCAGTTCAACCTTGACACATTCTGCTACATGGCTTCCGTTAGACGTCAATATAGACGTACTTTTTCATTACGTCCAATCCATGACAAAGGATAAACCATTACAAATGTAATATTTTAACTATAAGCTATATAATTTACGTTATGGTTACTTTATTGACTAAGACCGAGACATCTGCAAGATATGCCAATCACTGCGATGAAAATATAGTCAGATTGCCAGATAGTGTATGTAGTAATAGCATATAGAATTTGCACAATGTACTGAGTTGTTCAATATTCCTAAACTCTACAAAATGAATGAGTGAAAGAATGAATGAATGAATGGAAAAAAACACCCTAATCATCACCCACACTTGCAGTGCGTGCCATGCATTTGTGAAACCTTTATCTAAAAAGTTCTCTTTTCTCAGACAACCTATATTTTATCTAGTCCAAAGTTCTTTAGCCAGGAACTTGTTAGACAGTGTTAAAAATACATCCGTGGGTGTGTTCTTGCCAGGGAGAAAAGCAAGATCGGGAGAGCGTGGGGGGTGGGGGGTGGGGAGAAAAAAAAACACGACAGAGATAGCAGGAAAAAGAGGAAAAAAAAAGTTAGTTATACACATCTGTGAGATGCAGTGCGGGCCGTGGCCATCTTGAGTCACACAAGTATTAGATGGAACTCGTCAGACTAGCTAAGACTAAACAAACGTTTACATGCAAAATCGGAAGCCGATGAGGGACGAGGTCCAGCCGAGAAACGGGGCCTGTGAAACCAGTCGGTCCGATTGCGAGCTGCTTTTGCGTGACAAGCCACAACCCAGCACCAACCACAACAGTTGCGTGAGCAAACAACATGCGCGCGTGAGAGACGGTACATCCTCCTAGCTACGGGCTGGTGTGCTAGTAAATGTCACACAGATGTGACATACACCAGCAGAAATAAAACCTGACTCCCACACAAAACCTACAGGCCACAAAGACCAGATAACCGAGGACACGTGAAAACGGCCAGACGAGCCCCCTCTTCTGTCTCGCCATCTGTTGTTGGTTCTGACTGTTTGCCCCTGTTCCTCCGGCCGGCTGATCTGACCATGAAATACACTTTTAAGGCAACAGTGACATAACCTGCACTAGACCTCTGACTGATGCTGCACAGTGTATTGTTAATAATTACCACAATATTACCTTCTGCAATTAATTATACCCTATGTAAACAAGCCTTCTAACAAAACACCATACTGCATGCTTGAAGAATCCTGTCCCCCACAGATGTCCCTGATGGGCAGTCTGTGGGTATACAGCAAAACTCACCAGGTCCTAGTGACACATCTCAACAAACTATTTATTTCACATTCTAACAGAACGGGCCCAGAGTTACCCACTCCAGGGGTCGTGCACCAAAGCTTTCACTACTTCGAGTGGGCGTCACACGCCCCTCAGGATGTGGGCATGGTGCACGTGCACTTCGCACGGTTGTCTGTGTCAGTGCACCACGGTGAGATTTACACACCGCATTCAGCTGGGAGGGGGGCAGCGCAGGACCTGACAATATTAACCCTTCGATAACCTGTGTGGCATTACTACCACAATGGTCCGTGATTTTTTCCTCTTCCTTTCCACAGTGGCAGAGTTACAGAAGTTCTGGTCTCCTTCCTGGTCTGTAGCCTCATAGAGTGGCTTTCATGTTTATTTTCAGCATTAGAGCCGCTTCATTACTTGGAGGGTGTGTCAGAAATGGCCTGTTCACTCACAGAAATACAAACAGTTCCTTGTTCCTCTTTCATTGTTGCAAATACTTCATCGGTATACAGGATAAACAGTGAATTTAGTGTTCCAAGCTATTTTTTATTCCTAGGAGAAGATGATAGATTTGGTTAGGAGCATAAAAATGTCGAGGTTTTGTAAAAGAATTTGAGTAACTGAGATTTTCTGAAGCTGAATCGTGCATCTGCGGAGCGGTTATATAACTCTTAATCACCCTACAAGCCACAGTTTTTTTTTGTTTTTTTTTTAAACATTCCTAAACTCTATGCCAGCAGGTTGCCACTAGAATAAACGCTACCTGCAATATTTGGAAATGTAAATGTAATATAAAAGTAATATAACCTAAAACAATATAAATAATAATATTTAAACAATACAAATTATATTTTTCAATATTATTGTTTGTGGTCAGATCACAATTACTGGCTCACACTCAAGATCCTAAAGGAAGAAAGGTGTTATAGGATATGGCTTCCTTACCTATACATTTATATTCATTACATTAATCCTATCTTAGAACCTGAGAAGTTTCATAGCATTGGCTAATATGAAGTCCTATACAAATTAGATTTAATTAGTCAGTATTTTTTTTTCTAACCACTGTCACCTACATTATGTTATGTGAATTATATTTCTTTCATAAAATATGAAAGTAATCTAAAGTTTAAAACAATGCAAAGAGGAACCTGTTTGTCTAGTAGTACCAGACATCATTGTCGTGCCTTTGCTGGGAATTTCGGGTCTGCTAATCACGTGCTTGCAGGTAACACTCTCTTACAGTACTGAGCTACGATAAGTGATGCTTCTGTAGATAAGCGACAGAGCTCAGTCGCATTGCCTGGACCAACAGCCAGGCCTGAACTACCTGGTTCTGTCCTCCTCACTGACCTCCAACAGCGGCTTGCTACAGAGCACAGCCATGCGGCAAAGAGCTCTTAGCTCAGGGAGGTGGAACGGAGTGGTGAACATGGAGCATTAAAAGGCTGACATGGGAAACATATCTGGCAGCCTTTGCATCAGGGCCTATTTCGTCTGACAGTTCATCTCTCATTTCCGGCCTGTGTGTGTGTAAAGGAAATGCATTGTTTTTTCTCCTCTCTCTCTGTCTCTCATTTACCACAGATGCCATCATGCATGACTGGTTCGGACCTGTTTCTGTCTATAGCTTGTTGAGTGGGCATGAACCAACCTTTTATACACCACTAAAATATAATTAAAAACAGCTGTCAAACACTAAGTTGATGGCATTGTTGTTCTTAAATTAAAACCTTCCTTTGTAACATCTTCTGCAATATCACCTAATTACTGAAACAGGGACAATGTCTGTGCATGTAATTTGATCCTTTTCTTACCTGCCATAGGCAGCTGTGAAGTTCTGGCTTCCACTAAAGCTGTCAGTGGCCCCTTGTTGTATCCTGGTGACGTTTCCAAATCCTCTCCCCCAGCCATCCCCCGTGACGGCCTGTGGTGTGTATACATTGAAAATTGGCTTCTGATCTTTCTGCTGACCGTTGGTGGCCGCAGTGGAGGTGGAGCCTCCAAAGTGGTAAGTCTGTCCGCTCGAGGTGCTAACGCCACAGATGGAGATGGACGCTGCACTGAGCGGGCTCGACAGCTCTGAACCAGCCATCTGACAGAAGCTCCTTCCAGTGGGGTTCTCCTGTTTGATGATCCCTGGAGTGTAGAGCTGGATCAGGGGTTCTTTCTCCAACTTGACCACAGGGGAAGGGCTGGTTGCAGTGAGGCCAGAAGGACTGGAGCTGGAGGTGCCGTTGACGCCGGTGGTGCCACTGGTGGCACTGGTGCCATTGGTGTTGCTCACGGAAACTGCTGGCTTTGTATCCCTTTCAGAAGTGATGACTCCCAGCAGGGATTCCTCAGACAAGGTGGGAAACTCGTCTCCCACGTAGAAATCGGACGGCGACGCAGCCAACTCAAACTCCTGCAGGAGGTCCATGGTGTTGTCACCAAAGAGCTTGGTGTTGCTAGCATCCACATCTTTCCCAATAGGCCCAAATGGATCCTGTTCCAGATCAATGTCCCCTTTATCCATGGGAGAGAAGTCCTCGTTTTTCAGAGGGAAAAGACTTGGATCCACCCCTCCGATAAGGGAGTCCACCGATGGGGAGGAGCTGTTGAGATCTGCAATGCTGGCCTCCAGCCGTGAGAGGCTGTCCCCAATACTGTAGAGGCCCACCACCGACTGCTGCTGGAAGGCCTGCTGAGCCCTTTGGTCCTTCCCTAACATTTTCATGTCTGGATCCTCCACATAGAGGTCCAGGGAGGTTGGTAAATTGATAGTGAGCTCCTCCGAAGAGGGTGAATTGCTGACTCCATTGGGAAGGTCTCCTGACACAGGCTGCATTAAGGGGCTGGGCGGAGGAACCAGAGAGGTTGGGGCAACGGACATGGTGCTGTGTGCGCCACTGCGGAGAACTCCCTCAACTGAGCTGTCGCCGTAGTCGAGGGGAATCAAACACTCATCTCTGTTTTTGACATTCCTCACACCTCCTTGATCCATCTCTTGAATCTGTAGTGAAAAAAAGAAAAATAAACATTCAAAAACTTTTTTAAAAATAATTAAGAAAAATATATCGAGCCATGAAACTTATGGCATTTTATGCCATGTTAATTTTTTTGACATTCAGATTTAATAAATGTGTGATTTTGCCAAACACCTATTAGTAGCTTTTGGGTCTTCACTGTCAGTTTTTTGTTTTCTTCTTTTAGATCTTAAAACAGCATGTGCATTTACTTCCACAAAAAAGTTTTTTTGTTTTTTTTTCTCACATGTAAAAATCCACAACAATCAGTATATGCAACATTCAACAACATTTTATGTTGTTTTTTTTTTTTAGATCTGGTACATATTAATGTGATGATACCAAAAGTTGGTAAAGATTATATATACACACACACACACATACATACATACATACACACACACACACACACACACACACACACACACACACACACTACTCACTCATACTTAAGATCTTAAATGAAGAAAGGTATTATAGGATAATAATATAATATGCTCCCTATGCATGTGCACTCACGACATTTATCCTCTCTCAGAATCTCTACCAAGTTTGATATCACGCTCCACTGGCTAAAACGAACTCTACTGTTGAACTTTATTTCAGTATTTTCTTTTAAGAAATAATGAAGTAGTATGTATGCATTATAGTATAGACATTACATGTCATTAAAATAAAATAAAATACACGTTATGTTCTACTTTTGCTAAAGTAAATAATAGCAGTTGTCAATATATCCGTAATTCACGAAGTCAAAGGTGGCGTGTCAATTGGTGGTAAAATTATGTTAGTCCTGTCTAGGGTTACATTAGCTAAACTAACGTATAACGGCCTATATTTGGAGCCGTGGTTACTGCACTTGGGGACGTGTACAGACATTTAAGCAAAACGTTAACCGTGTATAAGCCATACACCGGCATAAAAACACATATTTTAAAAGTGTATGGTCGCAATAACAACACACCAATAATGTCCGTATGTCATGGCCAACGCAATGCTGGTTTGCTGTTAGCTAGCTAGCGGTTAGGCAACTAGCTCACTAGCTAACAGCCAGCAATTTAAGTCAGATGAGATTAACAACACAATGCGCTCCGTTTTTCGATGTGTAATATCATGTAAACATTAAATCAAACGTTGTAAGAGTAATACATACCCTTCAGGCCTTAAGTATCTGTTCTGATTTGATGCATCGCTTCACATTGTTTTGTTTAATGTTTCTGTTGCTAACTGTTAGCTAGCAAAACGAAACACTTCAGTGA
This sequence comes from Electrophorus electricus, assembly GCF_041902795.1. Lineage (NCBI taxonomy): Eukaryota > Metazoa > Chordata > Actinopteri > Gymnotiformes > Gymnotidae > Electrophorus > Electrophorus electricus. The sequence continues at coordinate 26,958,111 of NC_137500.1, forward strand.
GTGTCAAATCGAGGTCGTTTGAAGAATCTGTAAGTTGACGCCGCGCAGAAATATCGGGCTAAAATCTAAGACGATTAGTCTATTTTCGCCCAAAACCGCACAAATAAAATAACTCGATAAAACTATTCGATTCCGCCAGTTACTGCCACCACCTGCAAATAGGCGCTAACTTGGCATAAAAACATTCAAAATGGAGATTACATTGAGGTCCGTGGCGACGCTGTTTACATCTAGCAGTGCAACCTATTGGAAGCGCAGGGCCATAACAACCGCTCAACGCGCCGGCGTGGCAAATTCGCGCCTACGGTTTTTAGTGACTTTGGTGGCAGACCGGCATCCTACACTGCGCTAGCATTTTGTTGGAAATATGGAAATAAATCAAGCGATCACTCACTAAACCATTCATTACAGTTCAATAAATAATGTGTAACAAAATGCATACACTGTTTACTTTACATTCATACTAGGTGTTTGTTTATGTAAGTACAAATTATCATTGCATTACCGTACATTTTAAATCAGTATATTGCAGTGGTGTTGTAAAGTAATAAAACAATCAAAAACGACAGAGCAATATTATATAATTTGCTCTCTCTCTCTCTCTCTCTCTCTCTCTCTCTCTCTCTCTCTCTCTCTCTCTCTCTCTCTCTCTCTCTCTCTGGTGCCTCTGTCTATATTATGCAATATATGAATGAAGGAATAAAACTTGTATATTTGTCTTACATTTCAAAGTTATCTATAAGCACTTATCTAGAAGCAACCATCCAGATTTGTTAGTCTCCCTTTTAAAGATGCTCAATGTCAGAATAGCAGAGATGATGAGTTTCAAGGCCCAGGCAGCAACTCCTGAAACACCATAGTGGTTATCAAGCGAGCTATGTCTTGTAAATACTGTATCTGTTCTTGGATATCAAGGGAACACTGGCATTGTTTTACTCAAAAGTACCTGTCAGTTTTGTGACATGTGATTGTTACTTTAACACTGACCTAGACATCAAATTTGTACTTTTGCCTTGGCTAAACATGACAATCTTATTAACAATGGCTCTGTATTTTGACTTATCAGTAAATGATATGGCATGTGAGCTGCCTGCTTTTCTGAAACAACATGGGTCTTTTAGAAAAGGACTCTTAACCTGTTATTCATACCAAGGGTAGACTAACTATGTTTTATTCATTGCTGAAATATTAGCCATATAGTTGCTGTTAATAATTATCAGAGAAATTACAATGTAATTGTAATTGTAGATGTAGAGAAGGGGAGAGAAATATAAGCAACACTGCAATGGAAATTCTGCTTGTGCTATCCTTTACCTCATTTGTACAGTGCCAAATCTCAGAATAATATGTCTGTTGGAAACAAATAGGTATTATTAAGAGACATTAAAACATACATAATACTGTTGTAGTTAAATAGTACTGTTGTAGCTACAGAGTACTGTTATAGTTCTTTCCTTTTAATCAAATAAACAAACTCACATAAATTTTACTTTTAAAACGAGTGTCATAATTATCTGCAAGAAGGCCATACCATAACATAACCCGTTGTCTATATATTTTATTGAAGCCATGTCGCTGCTCTGACATTTAACCACAACCAGAAGTGGTTCCTGACTTGGTGGTAACGTTTACTCAGGTAGAAGTACTTAAATACATTTTGCACTGATTTGTACTAAGGGGTTTCTTAGCAATTCTAACCAAGTATTTGAGTTTTTTATTCTATTAGTGACTGTCACTGGTTGGTCCCTCCTGGTGATCTGTTTCCATGGTTTCCCTGTCTGGTCTCCTTGTTTCATTTTCTCCGTTCTTGTTCCAGTCCCTGTTTAGGTTTTTCGCTCTTTTATTACTTATTAGTTTGACCCTGACCCTATCGACTCTGATCTGGATTTGCCCTTAATAAATGTCGCTTTCCGCAACGTTTGCGTCCGCCTGGTGTAAGTAATTGTATACTAACTGTGCGCCTGCTTCGCCTGCTTTGACATGGGCAGGTCTATTACTGAGTTACACTGGAACTGTTTTCTACTGACTACTGGTGTTAAGGCAGACTCGAATTACGCGTTCTACTGAATACTGCCATCTTGTGGATCTGATCGGGAGACTCAGGGGCTGGTGTTATACTGTAAGGAAATTAAGTTTGTTAGCTCTGGAGCTTTATTTAAGGTTTTATTTAAAACACATCCACTAGTAAGCAGTGAAGCAAGATGAATGATGTTCGCCATAAACTCATCAACTCTTGATCAGCATTTCTGTATGTGAAAATTAACAGAGCTGGGCATTACAAAATATGTTTTAGATTAGTACTTCTCTCATGTATGTAGAATTAATACTTTAGAGTAAATTGCTGTTGTTGTGGTTATTTGCTACTTATGTTTTTTTTTTTCCCATTTACTCGCCCGATGCATATAACAGGACTGAGCGAATGCCACCAGTGGAGGTTATGCAGCTTCAGAAAACTAGATAGTCTATGAACGGAAGTCTTTGACCTCATTCAAAGAAGCCGTATGTATGATAATGCATCGACTTCAGATAACGAAAACTAGGCTGACACATCCTTTACTGTGTTATGAATAGATCTAATCAACGGTGTAATTTAACGAGGCACACAAAGGTTGTTAACTGGGCACTAATGATAAATTGTTAAATGATTTCGCTTACTGAGACATGTTTGCCGCGGGGAGCTGGGCTATTTCCCTTCCCTTCTAAAACCACATCACCTTTGCGGTCTATACAAATGTAAATGATGACAAAATTGTGATAATGGCTGTTATTTGGCACGATCAACACACTGGCATCATCACGTCCAAGACCCTCCAATTCCTGCAGTGTCTGTGTGACAAGAGTGGCTGAAATCCACAGAACAAAAAAAGAAATCTAGGTCAATGGTGTTGTGCACGGAGAAGATAACTCCCTCCCCTGAAGTCTTTGCTCTACCGCTTTATCTGCATGACTGGATAAACACAAGAAAATGCTGGACCCGTCGTCTCGTTTTAGAGATGGACATGCGATTACTTGTCTGAGCAACACGCGAGACCCTCACCAGTTTACCAGGGGCGTTTAAGCGGACCCTTCCGTTGCAGTGTGATCTGAATCACACGGACTGCAGATACGCCTCCACAGATTACTGAATGGAAGAGGAAACTGAGCGTTACTTGACTAGTTCCTTTGCATAACGCCAGGGCTTTTGTTGCAATAGTCACTGGCCGCCAGGATATTTATTTTTCTTGGTCCTCCGTCTTCAATAATTCATGGTCAGCCTACACAGGCCTCTTTTACAAAAACAACAACAACAACAACAACAACAACAAACAAAACGGCAGGATAGACTGCGAGAAATGAAATTCAAGTGAAATCTGTGGTAATGTGAAGCAAGTGCGGAATGCACGCAATTATTCGTGTCGCTTGGGATTAATGTATTTTAGCTGTGTCTAAGTGGACAGACGATTATTGCAAGAGCCGTCAAACGTTGTTTGTCTCATGAGGATAAAACTGCAATGAGTTTGGTACTTAAATCCCACTCGCTTTATCTCCGCTGGTGCTTAGCAACGCTCCTCAACACAGTACACATGAATACCGAAGTAACCCCAAAGCCAAAACACAATACGCGGGCTAAAATAAATAGGCCTATTTTCTGTATCATCTCACCCAACTCCGTATGACCTGTAGCTGGAGCGCGTAATGTTACATTTAGCCTACACTTAAAATGTAATGGAATATTTGAAGTTCTATATGTGTGAGTTATCATTTTTCAAACGTAGAAAATGTCATAAATGTAAATATGTGAAAAATATAGTCATCGACTCATGAAGATCATATAATATTGCACACAAAGAATATGCAGTTTGAAAGATTTCTGCTGAATCTTGGTCAAGGCATAAATGTTTAAAAATAAATTAGAACAGCCGGCGTGCGTGAGGCGAGACCAAATTTGCTAGGATCTATCCATGGTGCTAAAAGAACCGCGCGAGCATAAGCATAGTTCTCGCCAACAACTCAGCTTGGACAGGGTCTGAACACAGCTCGATGCAATACTCATGCAACTTAATTTATCATCAATATAAGTGAAACATAATGACTGAAAACAGAAAACAGGCCTTGATCACACGACTGAGTCGTAATATAACAACACATGTAACAAAGGTGAGTAGTTACTAAGACTACCCACCTAATACATTCAAAAGGATAACATTGACAACCTACATAAAAAATCGAAAGCAACCTCAAAGTGTAACTGCACTGAGCGACAGAAATCTAGTGCATGCATGCATATTTTCACCGCTGTCATTTTCCTTTAAGATGATGTAAGGTTTAACTCCACAAGATTGGTCTCCCTCCCTGCACCGCTGTGGCGACATCATTTCGCCCCTCTCGGCGCGCGCTGCACTCGGACCATGTTGATAATGATTATCTGACCGAACGAGGGTACAGTCGCGCGCAACTTCCAGGTACAACCTGATTTAAACGCGGAGAATGACTTGTACAAATAGATGCTGTTTAGCTGTACTGCAGATGTGCTCTAAAATACCAGGACACTGCTAGATAACCTGGATAATCTGTTAAGTTTACAAGGAGTAAAAGACACTTTGGAAAGAATTTGAAATGTGTACCATCAGTGAGAATAATTCATTGGAGATTCTTTACCAGTCATATTTGAATAGTTAAGGTAAATTATTCATATGGCTTCTGGGCTGAGCGTTGTATTAATTTTTTTTTTAAAGAATACAACATTAAGTTATTTTTAAAAGAGTTATGCTAAAAGCTACGACATAACTGTGACGTTTGAAAGACTTTGGGGCTTCGGAAATGAGACACATTGCAACTAATATCAGATCATAAACGCCATGCGACAGTGAAGAACAGCGGCAAAGGTTATGTATCGTTCGAACTGCGTGGAATTGTGCTTCATATTTTCAAAATACAGATTACTAAAAACTTTGTGACTTGTACTTGTGCCAGAACCAAAATGGCACTGACTGAAAATTGTAGCATTTATCAGTCCCCAAAGGACTCGGCGCAAACTTCATCCGATGTAATTGAACTCAATGTAGGTGGTCAGGTGTATTACACTCGCCATGCCACCCTTACCGGTATTCCCAACTCGCTGCTCGGAAAAATCTTTTCTTCCAAGAAGGATTCCCCCAAAGACTTGGCCCGAGACATGAGAGGACGCTATTTCATTGATAGGGACGGCTTTTTATTTCGATACGTTTTGGACTATCTCAGAGATAAGCACGTCGTGTTGCCCGATCAGTTTCCGGAGAAAGGGAGGCTGAGAAGGGAAGCGGAATACTTTCAGCTGCCGGAGCTCGTGAAGATTCTGACACCCGACGGGTCCAGACAACGTCTGGATGAAAGCGTTCATAGCGATTTGGACGATGCGTCTCAAGGAAGTGATCAGAGATCGTACCGCTCGGCTTACCTGGATCCGCGCGACAGGAGGTACGGTTTCATTACGGTGGGCTACAAGGGCTGCAGTCCATCTGGAAAGGACGTGCTAATAGACTTTAAAGGCAGAGGACTGTCCAAAATATTCACTTGCGGAAGGATCGGCTTGGTCAAAGAAGTCTTTGGAGACGCTTTAAATGAAAGTCGGGACCCGGACAGACCACCCGAGCGTTACACCTCTAGATTCTACCTCAAGTCTCGACACTTGGAGAGAGCGTTTGATATGCTCGCAGAGAGCGGGTTCCATATCGTAGCATGCAATTCGTCCCTGACATCACCTCTAACACAACAAGGGGACGACAGATTCTGGTGCAGTAACACAGAGTACGTCTTCTACCGTAAGTCTATAGGCAAGCATGTTTTTGTATCATCTGTCCAAACACACTTGAATAGAGAAACAAAAGTCCAAGACAGAGGGATACCACTGACTAGTGCCATAAGTTTTTTAAAGTGCTAAAACCCGTGACCACTAGGAGGCCGGCATATATAATCCTTATTGGATTTGAAGTTTGCCCTGTGCTGTGTACATTTTGCAAAAAATGTCCCCGTTACAAGAACAATAGTTTCTGCAAGGCAACAGTGTGGTTCTAGGATGCACTTAATAACCATCTGCTCTGATGAACTTCACCAGGCTGAGTCATCTGGTAGGTTTCAGTCGTTAAGAAGTTGTTTAGTAATGTGTAGAAATTCTACACAGAATATATTGCAGAAATCAGTCATTCTATAGCACATAGAGATTAGATGCCGTGAGCTGCTGTGGAAATGGCCGATTCAGTGTAATAAACATTTCAAGCATGTCACTTACTTGTCACCCTTTTGTTCTTGTTTACTTTGTTTGTTTTTTTTTTGTTTGTTTTTATTTTCAGAAAATTGTCATTAGTGGCATATGTCAGCTTCATGATGTGCACTGTTCGCACATCATCACCTGCGTTCATTAGTAACTAATCTGGCTTGTCACTGTTTCAGTTGAGAGACGTTGCAGCATATGGCCAATTAAAAAGCACTTTGCTGGTAATTCCAAATGAGCCCCCTTGGTAATCTTAAAGAAACTGAGGATGGCAGAAGTGAGTACTCACACAGGACAGGCGGAGCATTTTGAGACAAAAGGACATATGGCTGGTTAATGATTTCTACTGTGTCATCAGTGTAATTACTGCAGTAAAAGAGGTTTTGGAACCTCTCAAAACCCAACTCAGTGAAGTTATGACAGTGTAAGACTGTCAGAGTGCCTCTCATTAGAACAGCATATGTCCATGTTGCCTCCTGCTGGTGTGCGCGCTCTCCGCCGAGAAAAGCTGGGTCAGACAGAACGGATGCTTTGACAGTTAACTGCACGCATCAGTGGCTTCTGTTGCCACCAAAAGATTAAAAGTGGTTTTTGTGAGGTCTGCAGCCCAGTTGTCAGCTCTGCACCAAAGTCTAACTCTGAGGTTTGGGCCTACAGTACCCATTCGAGTCCTTTTGATAGATGCGTCTTCTTAGTAGGCCGCTTGTAAAACACATGCATGGAGTGGACGTTTTTATTCTGTATTTTATTCATATAATTTAAATTTATGTGCGCTTATTTTGGGGGGGTGGGGGGTGGGGTGTTGACACAAGAACCCGCCTGCCCTCCATCCCCAGCAGTGAATAAAGCAGGTGTGTTTAACTTTCCTTCTACTGTTCCATAGGATCCCTGGACAGTTTATTACTGAGTAGTTTTATGATACATAATTTGTGGTGACATAAGGACTCAGTCTTATGTGGGTGCTTGTTTCACAAAACTGCATGCCAAGCCATCTCTCTCTCTCTCTCTCTCTCTCTCTCTCTCTCCCTCTCTCTCTCTCTCACTCTCTCTCTTTCTGTCTCTCTTTCCTCTCCCCCCTCCCTCTCTCTCTCTCGCTCACTCTCTCTCTTTCTGTCTCTCTTTCCTCCCCCCCCTCTCTCTCTCTCTCTCGCTCTTTCTGTCTCTCTTTCCTCTCTCCTCTCTCTCTCTTTCTATCTCTCTCCCCCCCCTCTCTCTCTCTCTCACCCTTCTCCCTTTCTCCCCCCCGCTCTCTCATTGCTGTAGGATGTTCTTGATATGTTCTCTTTTATTTATTCACTTTTGACCAACCACCGAGTTCAGGTTATGTTGCACAATTAATTAAGAGGATGACTTGCTCTTGAAGATTAAATTACAGACAGTTATTTTTTGATGAGGAATGGAATATATTGCATAAGAGTAACAGGGGTCATAAATACGTCTCTCACCTACTCCCACATATCATACAAATAAATAAATAAATAAATAAAGGAATGAATATATAAATAAAATCAGATATGCTTTTTTATTTAATGAAAGTGGCCACTTGGAATATGGATTATTATCAAGTCAGAAGAAAAGTATGTTTTGACATTTATCAAACAAAAGAGCTTCAGCTCCACCTCTGGAACTTCCTGGCTTTCTGTATCAAATTAATGTCAGGACGCATTAATGTCAGGATGCATTAATTAATGGTCTAGAGGTGTTAACTGATCTAACTGATCTGGAGATGTTAACCAAGCTAACTGATCTGGAGGTTTTTACTGATCTACATGATCTGGAGGTGTTAACCGGTCTGGAGCTGTTAACCGATCTAACTGATCTGGAGGTGTTGACTGATCAAACTGATCTGGCGGTGTTAACTGATCTGGAGCTTTTCACTGAGCTACATGATTTGGAGGTGTTAATGTGCCCTTCATCTGACCACTAGTCCAGTAAATTCATTGATCCGTTAGACTGGTTCCTTCCTCCATAGTGCGTGTGAGAATGAGAGTACAGTAAAGTAATCTATGCAAACCTTGGACTATTTATATCACTTTTAAGAGCAAAACTAAATTTAGGTCAGAAATCACTTTTTGGTTAAAGTTATATCTAGGAGGCATTTTTTTCTATCGAGGTTTATATCGTTTGGCGTCACTCCTCACACTGATAAATGAGCTTAACCTGATTTCTTTACTCATTAAGGACTGAAGGCCTGTAGCTAATTACCTTGCGGGTTGCTTGAATGCTCTCTAATTAAAACGCTATCAGATGGTTTCAAATATTACCTTCGCCTTAATGCACGAGAGGCTTTCAAATAATAATCAGTAGCATATTTTGGGTCATAAAGCAGGAATATGGATTAAATGTTATGTTGAATTAAGATAACCGTCGAATCAGCGGGACCATAACGATGCTTAAAACCATTTTATTTACATTAAATTTAATCATATATTTTGATTGTTTCTTGAAACTTTTAAACACCATTTTTTCAGCGAAGACAGTCATTAAGCAGACGCTCTTTAGGACTCCAGCACCGACTCCGGTCCTGCTGTTAGCAAAAACGTGCAACTAGTCGAAATACGGCACACGCCAGGACTGACGGGGAGGAAGACGGATGCGAGGATGGGCGTTAGAGAAACCGCACCCTCTATTTCTTATTCATCTGTTTGGAACATCAGCGCTGCCGGGGTTTTTTATTTATTTTTTATGAATGCCTCTGAACACAGTGCATTTGGAGAGCAGGCCGACAACAGTCGGCCGGAGGAAATCAATTGTGTTGTTGCTGAGCCTGGAGACAGATGGAGTCATCCGGAGACGAGTGGAGTTGTATGGAGACCAATGGCATGATGCAAATAGCATGAGCCGCTGCAGGTTGGCGGGGCTAGCGTCGCAGCAGAGGGCCTGCTATGAGCCGCATCCCACTCTCTTAGCCTGGGAATAGTATCCGCTCTCCAGAAATGCGGGTCTGCCCGCCCTCGGATGAACGACGTGGGTGCCTGCGCCTGCTGCACTAATGTTTTATTTGCAAGCAGGTTTGGAACGTGCAGAGAGGAGATGCTGAGTGGGCTTACGGCGGTCCAAGGAATCCCCCCCGTTTTCCCGTGCACTCTGAACAGAGGGGGAGTGTTCACAGCTGCAGGCATCTCTGTACTGCAAGCCCATAAGCGAAACACGCTGAGCAGCGCTGTTAAGTTCCTATCCTGGGAAGGACGGTCTTTGGCCCTGGGCCTTCCTACATTCTTTGTGTGGCCCTCCAACCCAGGCTTTATCCTTAGTGCAGGTATCACTTATTTCAGGTTTTTTTTGCCTTACCTGCTGTCCCTGAAGTCCAATTAATGTAGGTTTGGGTTTTTTTGTTTTTTTGCAAGCAAGCAAACTCACATCCTAACATACAAAGATTTGGTACCGATTTAGCTCATTTGGAGCCCCTGCATGAGAAATGTCATTTTAGCGAACGGCTTAACTGCTGATGTGGCACAGTTCTGGGCACAAGGTATGGGTATCTTGTCTACAGACTGTAGAGTGTAGCCTGTGCAGAGTGTAGGTAGCCTTAGGAGGTTAGGAAGCTGGGTGTCTGAGACTGAGCAGAAGAGTCTCACCAGGGTTGTGCATTTTTGAAAAGCTCTAACATAACTTGGCGGGTCCCTCAGTTCATTTCACTGTCTTTACCTTAGTGGTCAGAAGCAGGACTCTAATCCCCCCAGTCCTCCGTGGGGCTTTCTTTCCGGCATTGACAGGTGCTCTGCAGGTTGTCTCCTCGGTCTGGCTGTCCTATTACACTCCATCAGCATTTTGTGAGGGGTCACGACTGCCAGGAGTCGATCCGGACGCGGCAGCCTGTCCGCCTGCTGGACCGCTCCCCCTGCAATGCACAGGGGCCTTCCTCATCATTCAGAAGACGTTTCTGGCACGTCGCCCACGCGGCATCAGTGCAGTGTGTCTGGCAGCAGGGAGGAGAAGGCTTGTCCTTGTCTTTAGCACACCGATGCTTATGAAGCCCAGCCTCCCTGCTCCAGACCCCAGTCATCCCACCTCAAATGAAATCAGCTGGGGTTTTTTATTTTTATACTGCACCGCCTGATTAGAATTGTGATCGACAGGAGGGAGGGTATAATCTGAGTTCTCGTCTCCTCAATTCATACACATTATGCGGGGAGACGGTAGGTGGGGGCACACAATGACAGGGGTCATGGGTCAGGGCAGCTCTCTGCTCATTCTCACTGCACCGAGCTGAATATTGGGTTTCTGTGTCTGTCGTGGCGAGCTATAGGTGATGCGATCCCGCCCTCTCAAAGGACAGAATGGCCTAATTTGCACATAAGATAAAAGATAAAAAAAAAACCCCCATCAAAGTCGAGGACAGGCACAGTGATGGAGGTACAGGGATCCTCACAGGGTGTGGAACTTAACTGGATGTATGCGCGGCAGAGCCGTATCTGCTCATCCACGTCAGCGGCTCTCTTAGGGCACGGTCACACTTGTAGTTCGGTTACCTTGGGCCAGACCAAACAAGAAAACGTTGGCTTGTCACACTTTAGTCCGGGTTTTCTTAACGCTCACCTTCACAATTTTACAATCAAACCAAAATAAGTAAAAAAAAAAAAAAGTGAAGTGTGACACATGTATGATACAGTCTATGGGTTGTTGTGTATACCTGGTGGTATTTTTACCATCTGGAAAGACAGCAAGGAGTCAAAACAGTGCCAGAAATTCCTCCGCTGCACTCACCAAAGAAGATATGCACTAAAGAGAAGACAGAGAATGTTTCTGATGCCCCCACTGAACTGTAATGGAATCATTTGTTTGTTTTCAGTGTACTCTGTTCTGTCATGGGGCGTTTAGTGATAGATGCTTTCAGTTTGTATTGTGGTCTTACTTTAAAGGAACCACAATTCGTTCAAAAACAGACAGAGACCTAACTCCTCTGGTGGTCTCAGTCCACTTATTTGGTGTGCACCAAAGTTCAAAAGGAAGTGTTCTCTAACGAACCGCACTAACAGAGCAGTCACACCAGGGTTCATTTCAATCAATCCAATTACCAAGTCTGAACACACCCTTAAACAGCACAGCATACAACATCTGACGTATTTTGATAGTGAATACACATTTAGGGTTACATGTAGTACGTGTGTGTGTGTGTGTGCGTGTGTGTGTGTTGACATGATCTGGTGCTCTGCGAGGTATTGGCAGGGTAAAGCATAGCACACAGTGCCAAAACCCATTGGGCAGCATCATCAAAGTCCTTTTCAGCTGCCAGCCCTTAGTGGGACTGAGAACATCCTCCTGACTGCATCATCTGCACCACCCTGCTTCCATGCTTTCCGTGAGAAGACCTGGAGCTGCTGTGCTGTGGGCAAACCACTCTGGGCATGACTTCCTCAAACCGGCACTGCACAACAATTCATAATAACATCGACAGCCTCTCCATTATGTTCCGATGTTTTTTAATCGCAGTTTTATTACTGTTGTTCGTGTTTGTGGAAACTAGATCCTGATTGGTTCTGGGAACAGTTGGGTTGGGTATCAGCAGGCATTCGGGACTTGAAGTATGTTTGGATATCATCTGATTTTCTGATTAATTAGATCTGTCTCTTAAGAATTTGTTTTGGAATATCCCTCATGTTTAAAGTCAGTGCAGTTTGCTTCTAAGCAAGTCCATATGAATATCTGAATATATGTAGTGTAGAATGAAACTGAATATATACAGTGTACAAAGAAAGTGAAGTCATCAGGCCACGATGAAGAGGAACCATTAAAATCGCGAGAATCCCTAACCGCTAGCGTTCCTTGTGTCCATGGACGTGCACTTCACAGCTAATGATTTTAGAGCAGTTCTCGGGTCTTTTTGAAAGCGCTCCCCCGACTAGAGATGCTCGCAGCCAAAAAAGCCGCAGACCAGCTTTGAAGGAGGATCTCTGTTTATGTCGGCGTAAAATTGATGGTCGTTACTGGCAGGGTGTTACTGCAGCAGAGAGATGGAGGCAGAGACCCTAAAGGGAGCTCGCGTGTGTGCAGCCCAGACCAGAGGAACGCATGGCGCCCCAGAATGCCTGCAGGGCTCCAGCAGTTGTGATTGGTGGGCTTGTCAGAATCGGAAGCCTAGATTCACCTAGCAAGAGCAGTGGATATTTGATGATTCCAAACGCTGTTTTTTAGGCTGAGGTAGTCTGAGCTCTCCTGGCTGGGGAATAACAGAATGCCTGTAAAATGATTAAAGCTTTTTCAATCTCAAGAAAAAGGAAAATAGACAGCAACCTTATTACCTGTGCACACTGAAAAATATGGTGCTTGGTGAGATTGGGGTTACGCGTAAAGTAAAAATAACACAAATTAACAAAAAGGTGATCAAAACACAACAGAGATTGTGTAATGCATTATAGGTTTTACCAGTGGCTACTGGGTAAATCAGTTAATTAGAAAAGCATATGGAAATTAATTTTAGAAGTTTCCAAATCTCACTGTCCATATGGAGAATTGGGAATACTGTTCTGTTGATAGTTTGATTATGGAAGCTTATAGGACACAGGCATTCACATACCCAACGGTAACCATACTTATTGCACTAATTTGTAAGACTAAACTATTTTTTACAAAGAGAGGGCATGGCTCAAAGAGAGGGGAGAGATGGGTGGGGCTCAAAAAGAGGGGGAGAGGGGTGGGGCACAAAGAGAGATGGAGAGGGGCGGTGCTCCAAAAGAGGGGGAGGGGTGGGGCTCAAAGAGAGGGGCGGTGCTCAAAGAGAGGGGGGAGGGGTGGGGCTCAAAGAGAGGGGGGAGGGGTGGGGCTCAAAGAGAGGGGTGGGGCTCAAAGAGAGGGGGGAGGGGTGGGGCTCAAAGAGAGGAGGAGCGGGGCGGGGCTGAAAGAGTGGCAGGGCTCTTTAGTCATGGCAGTCGAAATGCAGGACTAAGATTTAAATCAGTCTGAAGTGTTCAGGGGCAGGATGCATTGCAGGGAGACGCAGAGAGAGAGAGAGAGAGAGAGGGAGAGAGAGAGAGAGCGAGGGAGAGGGAGACAGAGTGGATGAGAACAAATGCTCCTTTCACCACGATGGTCTGTCTGAGCCTGGTGCCAAATGCATCTTGCCATCCCTTTGAGTGATTCTCCTGAATGCTCGTATAGTAACTGAGTTAGCTCCTGAGACCAGCCTTCATCCTAATGGCCCTGCAATAGAATCTGTTTGGCTGTATGTTACAGAGAGAGAGAGAGAGAGAGAGAGAGAGAGAGAGAGAGAGAGAGAAACTTAGCACAATGCAGTCAATGCCTGGCCTGATAGTGCAGCTACATAATTGCCTTCATGTATGCACTCCAAAAGCACGCATCCTCTTTGCTAAACACTAAATTATACTGTACACTGTATTTGCTGAATAAAGCCATTTTAGGTAATGCACATATTTGTTGACAGCGTCAGTGTCAGATTATTATCTTTCTCTATAACCAAGGACAATGTAAACTGGGTATTTAATATGTAATATGTAAATGTAAACAAAGTTACACAATGCCTTAAAGTATGACACAATATTTATAACACGAGACAGAATGGTGAGCCAAAACACACAGCATGTCAGCTAACGCTGCACTGGCTCTCGCTGGGTCCTAGTGATGTCATGGCCATTCGGCACGAAGAGTGTGAAGGAATACTGACTGACTTGGCCCTGCTCTCTGGATGAGGGGGATGATGGGAGAGAGGTCTTCTTGGTCTGTCAGTTAGAGCAGTATGTTAGTTGGTATTTGCAGAATTGGACATCTAGTGTTTTTTTCCCCTCAAGGACGTTTGGCCGGGCTAGGTCCTGGTGTCCTGGCCTATGGCAGTCACTGTGCTCTGGCTGTAGTTATCAGGTGGGAGCTAACACTAGGGAAAAAATTTTTTAAATCTGGCAAAGCACAAACTGACTTTATTATGTGGGTTAGCGGTATGTGAATGCTTCTGAAAAACTGCACTCGCTTCCACCTGGGACGGATGTCTCACTTCCCAGAGTTGAAAAGCTCCTGAGTGCATCATTTGCTTCCCTGAATGTCTGAATGTTTTATGATCCTGAGATTGGGAACTGGGGGTGGGGCTGGGAATTGGGCTAGGGGAGGGGCTGGGGGGGGTTTGGGTGTCCTAACTAGACCATCTCTCCTTCTGGGCCACACCAGGCGCTTGGAAAAAGTATGCCCAACCCTTTCCTGCATTAGAGACGTGTGCTCATGCACTCATCTGCGAAAGTGAAATAGTTCAGCGCACATCCACACATGCAGCTGGTGGGGGGTGGGGGTGGGGGGGCTGTTGGTTCTGGGGGCGGGGCTGAGAGGTAGTGAATGTAGGCTGATCTAATTTCTGTGGAGGGAAATTACTTCATAGCTTCCTGTGCACTCATGGATTAGCCATTAGAAAGCTGGTATGGTTTTGTCTGCCTGCCAAGGGCTTTCGCCCCGCCAGCCTTCATCTCATTACTACATTCAACACCAAGAGGGAACTGCCCCAGGAAGCACTTTTCATTATTAATTGGTGCAGATAGACCTCTTCCAGGTCGTACTGTCAAATCATTGCTCTATGAATAGCGTTCCTGTAATACACTGTAATATTCCTGTAAGACATGGTTAAATGGAATTATTGGTGATGTTGTTGTCTCTGTGTAAGCCAAATTTGCTTGATCTCGGTTTATTAAAAGTTCAGGTAGGGCAAGTGAAAGAGCATCTAAATCAGGCATTCGTCGAGGCCGCAGTGTGTAACAGTACACAGAATCGAGTGAGAGATGAGAGGAAGAGAGAGATATGATGACCCCAGAGGAAGCTCTATCTGATTTAGTGTATTGAGCTTCTGGCCAGTAGGTAAGACTGTTGTGCGTGTTTGTGTGTATGTGTGTTTTAAACACAGTGGTAAGTCATGGTGGTTGTAATAAAGGCAGAGCACACATGCGCATGCACACACACACACACATACTAAAAAAGCACACACAATAACAAATGCGTGCACGTGCACGTGCACACACACACACACACACACACACACACACACACACACACACACACACACACACACATATATACTCACAAAGGCTGCTCAAATATGGCCTTCATTATTATGTTGGGATGCCTCTATTTTTAGCAGTAGTAGTGCTTGTATTTGCTTGCATTGAGCCCCATGCCTGATGAGGGGGGGTGTGGGTCAGTTCAGTATGCTAAGGTCAACTGAAAGTCATTTGAAAATGTCATGTCCGGTTGCGCTAGCATGAGGACGGTCAAAAAAAATGTCGTTAAACAAAGATTGGAGATTGATGTATAGGTGTGAGCGAGCATATCTCATATCTTTGCTCATTCCAAGCTGCCTGCAGCAGTGCTCACAAACTAGCAAATAAACTGTGTTTCTCCTTCCAGGTTTCAGTACTGACACTTTGTTCTGGCAGTTTCTCCGTTCGGGGTATTTTTGGACTCTGACCTATTTGTGATAGCTAAGGATACAGTGAGTAGACAACTACAGTACTTTGGGAAGCCACTCTGCATAAGAGCATCTGCAAAAATAACATAAATGCAGATGTAAATGTATTTCACGCTCAGTTCTCTGATGGAGGCAAGAGGCTAAGATCACTCTGACTGAAGTTAAGTTCCTAAACACAAAATAAGTCAATCCCATTAGAGTTCAAACTGCAGTCTACATGTGGATTCTTTGCAGTGTAATGACACCTGTAAGGTCAAATGGGCAGTGAAACCTTTGGCTTTGAAGTCTCCCACCATATCTGTGGCCATGTGTCCATGTCGTCTGTTGAGTCTACAAGGCTTCTTTCTTAATAATACATTTTTGAGTGGGAAAACATAAACAGTAAGAACATTGATTACCTGAGGTGAGAAAGACATTTGTAAACTTTTCATGTAGCAGCTTTATTCATCTGAACTTGGTGACCTTTGCTATCACATTGCAGGCAATTTTTTCCTTAGATTCTTCAGCAATGTTACACTATAAAGCTGCAGCTGGCACGCTTCACATGATGACTTGTAATTATTTTTCTGTATGAATTTATATGCAGAATATAAATATTTTATGGTTTTGGACCTGGTGGCAGAGAGATCTGGTAGACGTTCCTCATAATTCCTTTGAGCTTTCGTGGGTGTGTGTGTGTGTGTGTGTGTGTGTGTGTGTGTGTGTGTGGGGGTGGGTGGCTGTTTTCCAGGTGGTCCGTCCTCCTGGTCGTCCTCCCACTGTGAGTGCTGCTGCAAGAGTCAGAAGAGCGAACGCGATGGTGGTGAGAGCTGCACCTCCTTCAACGAGCTCTCCAGCTCCTGCTCCGAGACCCAGTCAGAAGCCAGCTCGCCCCAGGAGACGGTCATCGCTCGCCCCGCGTCCAAGCAGCCCCGGGTCCAGACCCTGGACCGGCATGCGAAGAAGGCCCCTGGGCAGCCCCTGCAGCATACGGAGATAACTCGGCGGAGGACGGCACTGCTGCGCGCCCGCACCTCAGGCCCCCGCGATGGAAAGAGGAAAGCGCCCAAGGAGAAGCTGACCCTGGAGCAGGAGCTACAGAAATGCATCCAGGACTTCCGACGGATTAAGATCCCCGAGCGCTTCCCGGACAGGAAGAGCACGTGGCAGTCCGAACTACTGAGGAAGTATCGCCTTTGAAAGCAAGAGGCATTAAAGTGGCCGCGGGAACAAAAAGCTACTTAGCGGCACTTAGGATGGCGCTCGGATTCATGCTGCGCTTGGGTTCAGTCTGCTGGTCTAATCTTCAGGAGAGATGGTTAACGTGCCGTGAACGATGCAGTTAACCTTGACTCGACTCCTGCCGTGCACTGTTCAGTTCTGTTGCAAAAGCATGGTTACTCCAACACAGACATTGAACTGCAAATCAATTTCACAGTGTCTAAACAAACTAGTCCTTTTAGGAACCCCATAGAATGGTTTAGACATGCACTGAAGAAGCAGCCATCATTTGCTATCTGCACACGCAGAGCGCCGCGTGACCCAGACAAATATGGCTAGCATCTCAAACAGAGAATTTATGTGTGAATGTGGAGAAACAAATTTATCCGGTGTTGTGATCGGGTGTACGGATTGTGTTAACGCAGTTCTCCTCCCTTTTCACTGATTTTGCAAAGTAAAAATGTACCCTGGCATTTAATTTAGTTCCATGCCGTAGCAAAGCAGCAATGCATGTTTAACCACTGCAGTGAGCTTCAGTATTAGAGAAATGCCTCTTATCGATTAGACACAGTTAATTTGTGGTATACGTCCTGCATAATTCACCCACATTTAGCAGAAGGCATCAAACCAAGCTGATGTACATCTGAGAAGACAAAGCAGCTCTGCTTATGGTTGCTAGACTCTTTCTGTTTGTTGCTGTGAGCCTTTTTGTCTGGACCGTTATTTGTAGTGCATATTTGAATTGGTTTTACCTCTGGGTATATGACAAATCCCTTTATTGTGAATGTGCAATGATTCATTAAATGAACTGAGTTTAAAATGTAACTCACCCATTTGACTCCCTGCATTACGATAATATTGCGAGGTGCCATAGAGGAATCTTTCACAGCGTAACTGGAATAGACCTAGAAATGGGAATATAGCTGCTGGTTATGAGCCCGGCTAGCTTCACTTGTTTGTGTCAAATGAACAAGCGCAGTCTCAGCAGATTGGACTGCTTTCTCACTTTTCCAAACAATGCACGATTCTAATTCCCCTTCCAGATTTCTATAGATTATCAGCTTTGCTGGATCCAGAACAAAACCGAGAGAGCAATCTGCTCTCTCTCTCTGCGCGTCATGTCTGTTCGGCTGATTACAGCACCGTCGTGCAGCTTTTTAAAGCCTTCCAGTGTTTTTTTTTTCTTTTCTCCATTTTTTTTCTCCCATGGAAAACACGGAGAGCAATACACACTTCACGAGCGCCATTTTTAGACAGGACTATTTTTAGGCGTGAGATTCTGCAGTGTTGCTATATTGTACCGGCAACCGAGGGCCTTTGGGCCAGCAGGTCTCTAAGAGAGCCAAATCCATCAATTATGACAGGCAGCCTAAGAAATAAATATTCATAAAATTAATAAAATTATGAATGTATTTTAGTGTCTGTAGGAGAGACATAGACATGATCCCTATGACTTTGCTAATGATACAATGTCTTCTTGTCTCAAAGTAACCCCAAAAAGGTTTGACATGGTAGAAAATATAACACTGTATGTTAGCGAGGCCACTCTCTTATTTGATCGATTAAATCAAGCTCTACAGACATATAAAAATATTACTGTAATATAATAATATTATTGTAATATTACTCCACAGCTAAAATTTGCTGGTACCTTCACACAGGCTAATCATTTTACATGAGTGGTGCTATTAAAGTATATGAAATAAGGATTTGATCACAAGCTACTACATATGGCTCAGCAAATCGGTGTGAGTGCTCCCGTTATATATGGAGCTACCATAAAGTGCAGTATGAAAAGAAAATGAAGCGTGTTGATGCAGCGGCTCAAGCCCAATAACTTTATTCTTATCTTGACTAATAATGTTGTACCTACAAAATAAATAAAATCAATTTTGTTTATGGAACAGGTCCAAGAGCATAAAAGGATTTCCCTGTCTGACTCCCTGCTTGAGATGCCCCACTCCCTGTATCATACCCCCGAATGTGAATGACCCATCGGGATATATGTTCCTAAGGCCTGTGACATATTCCCATGCGGATCGATGCTAAGGGCATCAGAACGCTATGGAATCTAGCTTCACGGACTGCCTGCCAGTCTGCATGACGGATCAATACTGCGCTTCCTCTTGGAGGAGGCTCAGCAGTCGAAGATGATGTCCACGAGGAAGTGCAGACGCCTGGCAGCTGTTTTCTGTTCCATACCTGCTGTCAGTACGGCTTCTCACTTGGACAAAAATTTTAAAAAAAGGAAAGAAAAATAAATATCTGCTAGAGTGCGTAGTGATGAATGACAGAATCTTGAATTACCCATAACCCAAAATGAAAATGGAAAATATTGCAATAAACTGAACCAAAATAGAGCCAGAATAGAACATGGTGTAATATACTTTCAATATATTACATTTTTGTGTGGTGTATGTACATTACTCTAGATACAGATTAAGTCTGATTTTTGAGTTACATTACACGGTTTTATATGGACATTAAGCCTGGAGCAAAGTCTAATCCATCTCTGTTTGAGTCTGCAATACTACTGCATATTAAATAATATGGAAAAGATTAGATGTAGTGAGGAAGTGAAAGTGGAGAACATTGTTTGGTCATGCTATTATTTAATCTGCGTGAGCTCATTGAGAAACTTACTGGCCTAATGACGTGGCTGTCAAGAACGATACATCACAAGGGTGACCACGTCTGCACTGGTGCAGACACAAAAGAGAACGTGTGTGATGTAAGATCTTTATTTTAGCAGCAGCTCTGCATGTGGATCCTGAGGAGGAGATGATCCTTGCCCATGGCCATAAAACATCACCAACATAAATAAAGGGAGGGAAAACAAGTCCAAAAATAAATTATCCTTGGGGCTGGCACAGGAGGACCCGGGAGTGGAGAAAATGAACCCCGGTGAGTGCCCGTGTCAGAATTTTTACCTCTCTGGGTCATTTGAAAAATCTGCATGTGTTTTTTTCTAACGGTTGCACTTTAGTGGAGGGTGCTAGAGGTTCTGTTTCTTTTTCTGCAGTGCCTTTGCAGAGTTTAACTCATGGTCATTATTTGGTGTTTAAGGGATGTCTGAAAACAGCACCAACCAAACAAGATTTGAGAGCCACTGTTCACTCAGGTCTCTTTCATGACTGAATGTTTTTTCCCCTCTGGACGGTCCTGAAATCTCTCTCCATCTTTCCCCCTGTCATTCTCTCCATCCTAATCTCTTGGCCCAGAACGTGAGACAAAAAGTGAGAGAGTTGCCAAGATTAAGTATCAAATGAATGAGTGAGAGGGTGACAGAGCGAGAGTATGTGCACATGGCAGGAAGAAACAGAGAGTGTGTGTGTGGGGAAGAGAGAGGAGTGAATCAGAGGTGTGGCTTGCCCTGCCGCTGTCCATGGTGCTGACAGTATCCGGTCTGTAGTCCAGTTGCACCGAGGACATGCTTTAGCTCTGAGGGCAGTAACTGTACCCCTTCAAAGAGTGCAACAGCCGCAATCTCCAACCCACTTCTTCCTCAGGGAACTCTTCACACTGCCTCCTGTGTGGTTTGTCTTTTGTGTGAACTCAGTACTCAGTTACGTTTTATGGAATTTGGCTGACACTTTTATCCAAAGTGACTTACAATTACAACTGAATACGATTTGAGTAATTGTGGGTTAAGTGTCTTGCTTAGGGGCCCAACACTGACAGCTTGGCAGTGGTGGGACTTGAATTGGCAACCTTCTGATTACTAGTCCACTACCTGAACCACTGAGACATCACTGCCCAAGTACTACACTGTAGCTCTCCTCTGGTCTCCTCCCCAGAGAGGATCCTGTGCTGCATGGCTATGTCAGCTCTGCAGGTGAACAGAACAGAGAGAGGCTCCCTCGCAAAGGCAGAGCAGAGCGAAGAGGAAAAAAAAATCCAGCCATCTCTTTTATCTTCCACCCACTTCGAGAAAGGGTGTAGGACAGACAGTGGAAGCAGGACCAGGAACAGGCCCAAGAGCAGCAGCAGAGGTGCAATCCAGGCTATGCAGCCCTGCCTAGTCTGTGCCCGGCTGGTCACCTCCCTGCCTCTGCCTGCTGGTTCAGGTGATGATTCCGCATCCCGCTCTGGGATGCTCACAGGCCAAGCCACTGGGCCCATCATTTTCCCCCTCATTACCTGGCCCTCTGCCTCAGAATTTACAGAAAGTCAATTAAGCTATTCTGACCGGAGTTCACTACGGCTATAAATCATCCCCGTATTACTAATCAGCACCGGCCACGGTATCGAGGATTTGGAGGACCCCGGTGAAGTCAGAGGTGCGAGTGCCGCTGTAATTTATGGAGCTCCCATAAACGAGCAGTACGAAAGGAAAATGAAATATGTTGATGCATTGGAAGTGCGCAGTGTCTATCTGTACTCGGCATTCCCTCAGGCCTGGGAGCCTTGTAATATTTACATGCCTGCCTACACTGATGAATTAAGACCTCTGTTACTCAATTAAATGTGCTTTGCTGTTCGATGCTGTCACTAAATGGCCGTCTTAGTGATTCATGAAAAGATGTCTGATCTGGGCCAGATCTCTCTCTGCCCAGTGGCGTAGGAAACCCCTATGGATGGTCCCTACCCCTTGGCCAGCACAGGGCTGGTGCTTTTCCTCTGCTTGAGCCAAATGTCGTATGGAACACGAAAGGCTTACGCTGTATAGGGGGGAGAAGAACAGCAGGGGTGATGGGAGAGACACGGGAGCACAGGGAAATGGCAGGCGCTTCCTTCATTTTCCATCTGACTGGGGCTTAAGGCGCATTGCTTAAGCTGTATGTTCGCCGCACAGGGTTGGTCAGGATCAGCCGGTGTGTGACACATCCATCAGTCTGTGGCAAAGGTGGGTCTCTTTCTTTCCATCTTTATTTTGGATATATCAGCACTTTCATCTTTGCCCGTACCGTACAGACACGCAAAATGAATCTGGGAAGTAGCTTTTATCTCTGCGATTGGGCAGCGACAATCTTTGTGTGTGAGTGCATGTGTGTGTGCACACATTTACATTTATGGCATTTAGCTGACACTTTTATCCAAGGCAACTTACAACTATGACTGCATACAACTTGAGTAATTGAGGGTTAAGGGTCTTGCTCAAGGGCCCAACAGCAACTTGGCATTGGTGAGGCTTGAACCAGCAATCTTCCAATTACAAATCAAGTACCTCAACCACTGAGTGCGTGTGCGTGTACGTGTGAAGGAGTGTGTGCTTTCAGTGGCACTGTCTCTGCATTGTACTTAATTCCTGCATCCTTCTCACCATCAGTTACCGTGACCTATTTATATGCCAAGAAGTCTCATATGTTACTTCAGTGAGCAGGGGGTATGACATCAGCATGTCTTTGCATTCGAAGATATTGTGACTTATAGAGCAGACTGAGGCCTAGCTAACACTCTGGGGTAATGGCAGGATGTTCAGGGAACAGATCTCTTCTAGTGTCAGATGTCTGGGCTTCAGACCCTTCAGTAATACCTCTCTGACCTGTCCTGCGCTTTAGGTACATTTTTTAAGCACAGAACCACAGACTAATAAAGTCCATCTCTTGGCGTGCACAATTCATCAGCCAAGCTCTACCCCATTCATCACTGGTCAGTTTCTGACCTTAGGGCTAATGCTGACTGTACCATTTGGGTGGTGAACGCAACATTAACACTGATATAGTACTGTAGAGGCATGGTCCAAATTTGTGGCACAAATTTATCAGGCACAGGATTTGCGTATTTATAATGTCACTGCTGGGTTGTGACAGATGGACTACTACAGACTCTAACTAGTTCCACTCTAGTAAAGTAACGTTTCTAATAAAGTGGAAGGTGAGTTTATTAATCCAGTAAAAAGTTAGTAAAAAGAGAGGTTAGGGAAAGAAATCTGATAATACACAAGTTTCTTAGGAAACAGAACATATCGAATGGTTGTCCTCCATTTTCTCTGCAAACAAAACATGCTGGCTACATGTATGGCAGACCCAAAATGATTAACTATCAGTACACCTGAGGTTATTTTATAGCTTTGAATTAAATGTATTTCGTTGCCTGTTTTGGGAATTTATTCTAGTCCAGAAACCAGAATCTTATCTAGTGGAGAACTTCAGAAATTTCTCCCCTTGAGGTTTCATTTTGGCTGCTAATCTGCATGCATTTCCAAAATTGTCGCAGACTTCTGGTGCTGAAGTTACCCAGCCCAAGTGAAAGGAGCATGCTGGAATTACACCTCGAGGTGCCATTGTTTTTATAAATCTGCCCTAATTAGTTATGGAGAGCGTTCTCCAGGCTGCCCTTTTCAGTGGGTTTGGAGATAAGACCCAGGCTTGGTGAGTCTTCTCTGTGCTTCTTAAGCAGAAGCCTTTGGGAGAGACAGGGTGCTGGAGGGAGGATTGGGAAATCATCACCACTTCTGAGCAGACAAGTCATTTTTGCCTGGAAACAGAGTGCTTCATTTGACTGCAAGGCTATTGAGTGACTGAGGTTTAATTAAATAAATCCCTCAGAAGGGTCATGGGATATCAGTGCCGTAGCGCTCCGTGTGTAATAATTCACAGACAACTGAAGGAAGGGAAACAAATCGAATGCAAACTTTTCCTCAACCTTGGAAAGGCTTTTTTTTTTTTTTTTTTTTTTTAAGAATATTCATATCAATGGTGTGTTTGTGTTTCTCATTTTGAGGAGCTAGACAGTTGAAAGCTAAAATGAGACTGCTGTATCACACAACAGCCTCCCCTGATGTTTGTAGCTTCAGGCTTTTTTTTTTAAGTGGGCAACATATGGCTTCGTTATTGTACTTCAATTCAGCAGTACAATGCATGGTAAGCAAACAGACTATTATTGGAACACACACTCTCTCACAGTGGCAAAACAATGCTAATAATGTCATTTTCTGTATTACAATTCTAGACTTTTTGACTGTGTTTTTCCAGAAAAAAAGCACTAATCATTTATACAAGGAGCACATTAAACTTTCAAGATTTAATCAGTTTTGTTAAATCATCATTACATTTTCTAATGATTATTTGGATTTAGTATATTACTCATCAAATATTATTCATTGTTCATTCATTTGGTATAAATATTATTCAACCCTCTTAAAAGTCATTAGATTCATCTGGATTACAAATAACAAAATAGTAAAATTCTGTCATGTTTGATTAAAAAAATATTAAAAATTATATTGCTTCTATGTTAAAAATATTCTAAGACCAGAACTGCTAACTGAAAATGTTGTTTGCATAAGCATCTAAGCCCTGTGCCCCAAATGAAAGATATTACCTGACAAACACCTAGTTGGCTTACAATCGGGCTCTATGTTTGATTCATTAAAAAGTTGACCTCTTCTGGATAAAAGTCTCCTTTAGTTCAAATACTTAGTTGTCAGACTGTGAATTTGAAGGAATTGTGTGAAAATGAAGATCTAAGAGCTTTCTAAAGAGGTTAGAGATAAAGGAAGAGACATGCACAAGAAAAGACCAGAAAAAAATGAGGCAATCTCAGTGAACACTGCTGGATCAATGGTGAGGTAACAGAAGATGCACGATGCCATCCAGGCCCTGTCTAGACAAGGCCGTCCCTCAAATCTCAGCGTCAGAGCAAGAAGGCGACCTGTGAGGGAAGTCAGGAAGAGCCCAACGGCGACTTCAAAGAAGTTCCGGAGTTCAGCATCTGAGACTGGAGTGAAGGAGGACCAGTCAACACACATCAAAAGCTCTATACACAACTAGCCTGTTTGTGAGAGTGGCCAGATAGAGACTATTACCGAGGGCTATTCTGAAGAGGTCGAATACTTAGGCAGACCACAATTTTTCAGTTATCATCTGGTTTTTGTCTTTAAATTTAAACTTTAAAAAATTGACTTTGAAAATTTACACTAAGAGCATGCTGGTGTTCAAATGACATAATTGCTGGATCAATCTGTGTAAGTGTGATTTGTAATCCAGACAAATCTCATGAATTTGAAGGGAGTTGAATACTTCCATTGAAAAAGAGGCAGAACTATGACACCATTTGAGTGATCATATTAGATTTATCAGCCTCAGCCTAGAGTAGTTTATAAGCAGAGATATTCTTAATGGTGGTGAATGGGTAAAATGGTGTGCATTTCTGACCAGTTGGGTCCCAGTAAAATCTCGTTAATCTCTATTGGTGTGAGTGTCAGGGGGTGAGCAGGAGAGTAAATTGCTCCTCCTTCTTGCTGGTGAGTTTCATTTAGCCGCCTGATATAAGTTATTATCTCCTCATCAGGGGGAAAGGGAGACCTGAATCAGACGATGTTTACCTCCTAGACCACGTGGCACAACCCATAGGGGAGCCATTCATCATGTGTGTGCCATGTTCCTCCACAGAAGGATTCCAGTTGGTTGAATCTTTCAGCAGATAGAGTCCCGAACAAGGGTCTCGGATGGTGACTGGCAGCACTGTGGAAGGGGACATGCTAAGACAAGACACACCTTTCCTTTCAGGAGAGTCTGTTTTTGGTGGCAGAGTTATGAATTTTAGGTAGGTTGCTCTGAAATGGTAAGATAATGTATGCCATCAGCTGTGTTTTGTTTTTTATTACTGGAACTAATCTAGACAAGCCACGGTAGTTCTACCATAGAGAAAAAATAGCTCTCCTACCGAACTACATCAAGCTCTTTCAGGATTTATATTATATTATTATTGATAACAGTAGCTAACATTTATGGAAATGAGGAATAGGAAATGCCCTTGACAATAGGGAGAATGCCCTGGACTCATCACTTTCAGCCATTGCAATCATTATGCCACACTCAGGGACCTGGGATCAGTCTTTAAGCCCTGCCCAACGTAACGAGCGCAGGGTTAATCCATGCTGTACACTCCCGAGGGCTTTTTTGGGCTCAGAGGACCAGTCGACATGCTTTCTCTGAAGTGCCGATCCAGCCCAGCATTGACCACAAAGGGCAATAAAGAGAGGGAATCAGTTAGAGGAGGAAGGAAAAACACATTGTCTTAAAACAGCGGTTGCTTCTAAATGGTGCTGTGCCAGGCCAGAGGCCTAATGCTTTCTAAAGATGCCTGGCGAGCTTTGTGGTGGGCTAATGTGACAGACGCAAGATCTTCATGTCAGGTAAGGGAGCAATGCAGGCCTCTCATACTTACACTCAAATCTTGTCCACACGTTTAGAAAAACAAACAAACCCATCTCTGTTCACATGAAATGCAACAGATTTGCTGTTTAGCACTGTCAAGAGCCTATTAGCCAAACAGAACCTTTAAAACATGTCAAGGAAGGAGTGGATTGATAATAAAGTTGTTCCTCTGTATTGCACTGTAAAGTAACTGTACATTTATATGCAAGCATGTAACGAGTCCTGTTAGCAATGCTAAAATCAGCACTATTTTGGCCATGTCCACTACTGCACACAATGATGTCAAACAACAACACTATCCTCAGTTTCCCCTAACTACACAACTACACTATTCTCAGTTTTTCCTGTCTACACAACAACACAAGGTTAGTTTTCACTGACCGCAAACACAGTTTGCATATGGACGAAGCACCAAAACACACAGAAGATGTTTTTAAAAATACTCTTGTATGTGTGGACAAGTCCTCCGTATAGAGGTGGGTTTGGGGGCTGGCTTTTGGGGTGGGGCTTGGAGGGGCGGGCTTGGAGGGGCGGGCTTTGCCCTTGGCCTTGCCCTTCATGTGCTTTCATCATGAACCAGTGTTCTCTGGCCTGAGCAGTACATGCACTCAGTCTCCACTGAGACATGTGAGTGACATCTAAGCTCTCTGAGAGCCATGAAGGGGTTAACAGTAGCAGGACCCTCTGAGGCTACTGAAACATAGTCAAGGAACCAAGATTTGGATTCCTGGTAATGTCATGAGCATGTATCTCTTTGTTTTATTACTGGGCAGGAAAGATGTTACTTCTTTCATGAGCTGGTAGGTTACTTTGCATGTTTGAGTTATTGTCACTTCAATGATAGCATTATCACTCAGTAAGAAATTCCCAGAATTAAATATCATAGTGTTTTCCACCACTCAGTTAAAATGATGAAACCCTTATATATTGTTATTTCCAACAATGTACAATATCTGTTATTTTCTTTGCATGATTGTGACCCTATTCATTTATGTTTTTCATCTATAGCTCCTTTCTTGCACTGAAACATTTTGCTACAGTTAAAATGTTATATGTATCACATATAAATGTCTTTTTTCATATGAAGTATCGTGTGTGATTTTAGTATGAGACGCATGTCTAGTTGTGACTTAATGACAGAGGAACAAGTCGTGAGGTCAGTAGTCAGGGGACTTTTAATGAAACATGAAAGTAGCTCCTCAGTGAAGTGAAACGTTTGCCTTGGAACAGGCATTAGTGTTGGTGTAGACTAACGCAAAGCCTCAGACAGAGGGGTCCTGGGAATAAAATAGGTCATAGGTGAGTGCAGACATACGTGTGTGACTGGGACCAGGGAAGTGATCAGGAGCTGTGATTGGTGGAGGGGTGTGTGTGTGTGAGTGTGTGTGTGTGTGTGTGTGTGTGTGTGTGTGTGTGTGTGTGTGTGTGTGTGTGTGTGTGCGCTTGGCTGGGTGCCAACCAGGACATGACACTAATACCAAATATATATTTTTTTATGTGTTGTATATGCCATATATGATTCTTAGAGAGTTTTTATAAATGTTTTTAATATGGATAGACAACAGGCATCATTCTGTCTTTCTCTCTCACTCTCAGAATGAGAGAGTGGGAGAGAAAGATGGAGATAAAAGAAAGAAAATCAGCTTAAGCCTGGAAATAAAATCAGGAAGAAGGGAACATTTCTCTCATTACTGTGAACAGGCATGTCTGTTTAGGCATCAGTTTCAACCTGGAGTTTTTATCTGAGACTACTGCAAGGCATGCTGGATCATCTGAGAAAATTACATCTTTGTTAAGATTTTAAAGACTATCATTATCTAATTTTATCCTGTTTAAAGCAGCTAAAGGGTCAGGTAACATTTTCAAAAAAATGTATGCATTACCAAAAGAGCAGAGTACATTTTTTCATGTGCTGCCTCTTTGTGGGTTGACTGACAGCTGCAGGACAAGGCCGTGTAAATCCTGGAATCCTCCACTCACTTCAACCATTTCAGTGGCTCATTTCTCCGTATGCTTAAGGCAATCTTAGAAACATTTTCTAGCTAGCAAAAAATGTACTTTTTAAATTTTTTTTTGCTTCTGTTCAATTTTCACCGTTGTTGGCTGAAGCTATACGAGCCAATCCAGATTCCTGGGATGTACAGTGATGTGGCAATGCTCACTGTATGCGGGATGCGTGGCTACATATCCCGCATACAGCGCAGCGGGTGCTGTGTCCCTGCGTGCTGCCCGTTTATTGAAACAGGTAACGAAAAGCAGCCTAAAACTCAGAGGGAAATAAAAATTCCTCTTCCTTCTCCGAGACGGTGGTGAGCGGGGGACAGAAACTGAGATGCCAAGACGTCTTTGTACGGAATTACAATTAGATTCACACAAACACACCAGAGCTGCATTGGCGCTGGCTTGGTCCACATGAGAAAAGTACGGGAGAAACAGAGCCAGTGCAATCGCAAATGTGAATTACTTTCATCACTCACAAACAGGCAGGGAGCTTTGTAATCATGTTACGGGTTTTTACTTTGAAACTGAGCAGTCTACTGCACGTTATGCGAGGAAACAAGGAAAAGGGTAATGGGAGCTGTTACCTCATTCTGTATGGGCCATATACCCAAGATGTGTACGTGTTCTGCCCAAATATTTCACATCTCTGCACCAAACCAACACTTTGATGCAGCATTCAGCGTGTTTATTTAGAAGGAAAAAAACAGCATCTTGCTCTCTTATAGTACTCAGGAAATAACAGACAGATCTGGTCTCTGCAGTGCAGAGTAAACAGGCTCATTTAGTATATAGCCTATTTTATGTCAGTGGACATTAAATATAACCTCATTTTCTTCCCAGCATTTGTATTCACCAGTGAAGCTATTTCCCTCAGGTGGGGCTCATTGGAAATCAATGGGAAGAAGGCATCAGGTCGTATTAATCGTTTCAGAAATCAGGTTTGGTGTTGACATCTTTTTTGGGTGTTTTTTTATTTATTTTACCGTGATAATCAGCCCTAACCGAGGGCCCAGATTAGAGGAAGCAGATTACTGTTTTGGTTCTGTCTTTTTCCTGAACTCCCTCCCTCGCGCCCTCTCGCTTTTTTCTTCAAAAGCAGTGAAAATAGAGTGCACTCAGGGAGCTCATGAGGGTGGGAGGCAGCTGGCTTGGAGGTGGGTGTGTGTGTATGTGTGTAGGTTTGTGTGTGTGTCAGTGTGTGTGTGCATCCTATATTTAGGCTCCAGTGTGCATGTTCCCTGTCCAGATAGCTGTTTGTGTATTCAGAGCTTTCAAAGCAAGTGCAGGAAAAGTAAAATTGAAGTCCCAACAAGGGATAAATCTATTACATCAATCTTCCTATTCACGGCACCTTTAGATTGGGTTTCTAGGCTCAAATCTTGGTCATGGTCTAAATGCAAACTTGGGTTAAACTATGGTGTCACTGGAAACTAAAAATCCATTTTGGTTCAAGACCAGGTTTAATCTGTGCCCACAAGTGTGTAAATGTAAGTGTAAGTGTGTGTGTGTGTGTGTGTGTGTGTGTGTGTGTGTGTGGTTGTGTAGAGAGCTAAATCTCCAGTGAGGTTAACTCTCACACTTATATCCAGGACACATCAAATCATGTTTGTGCAAATGAATGAAATGGGATCTGTAATGGAAGTGGTGGAGGGTTGAGGTTTATGCGTGATGATGGCCCATAAGGGAGGCACCCAGCCTGGAGGTAAAGAGGATGGGTGGGGGATGTCATCACAATGCCATTACCATGATGATGACAGTGACTTCTAAACAGAGATATACAGTAACATGTCTGAATAGGACCAACCACCATACAGAATTCCTTTCAAACTGAACTGTAGAAGCTCCTCACTGCACCACAGACATTATGTATAATTAAAGAATGTGCCCCTGTGCTGTTAACCTACTACTTGTGTGTTCCAGATTAATTTTCTTAAGAGAAAAGACATCACTTTTTTTAATGTGAAAAATTACACAGCCTAATCTACTGCACATGCTGATTTACCAAAAATACTTAACACTGGAAAAAGAATTTTGTAGTTGAGGTGTGTCATTCACTGCTGGAACCAATGAAACAGGTTAACATTTGAAAAAGCTGTAGCTGAAGTGATCCTGCAGCAAGTGACCTGCTGCACCAAGACTGATTAGAAAACAGGTGGTCTGCACATAGATTTCAAAGACACTTGGCAGGAGACCACCTGCTACAAAACCACCTTAACACTTGGATTCCAAATTTGAATCAGAACTTTCAGACAAGTGTAGCTGAATTGATGCATTATGCTGTTTGTTTTTCTAACAACAGCAGTATGTTTCAGTATTATTTTAGATTGTATTGCAATTGAGAGTATTTTTAAAACCCTTAGCAGTTAAAACAGAAACAGAGATATAAATAAAGGTAAGAATATTACTAGTGTGCATTGCATCCTGTAGAACTTCAGCATCTCTCCACAGAATAATTACACTTCCTTAGTACCCAAGATGCAATTCGATATCCTGTTAAACAGGACAACAACCTTAAAGCTTGTAGTGACATGTTTAATATGTTTAATCATTATAGGCTCTAGTCACAGTAATTACAAGATTCAGAATCTCCCCCTGCAGGGCCGAAGCTTCTGAGGAATACAGGCACTGGTGCACGTGGCCAACTAACACCCACGGGATAACGACAGGACACAATAACCAGCTCGCGAAGTAAGTGATTGACTGTAATGGAAAACCATAAAATATAGTTTTTGTAACGCTTAGTTACGCCAAAGCATTGCTAAAAAAGAGAGATGGGGTCGTGAGATCACGGAATACAGCCGGTCTTATCTTACATAAAATTTGAGTAGCAAGAGATTCTCTTGGTCAATTTGTATGAAGGAATACAAACTACTCCCCCTGCTGGACAGTTTATGGTTGAAGCACCATAAACGTGTGCTTATGTCCTGATCCGATAAAAACAAAACAAAACAAAACAAAAAACAAACAAACAAAAAAACAAACCACTAGTTCCTAAGCGTACGTCCATCCGGCCTGGCTTTCACAGAGTTGTTTTGTCTAGACTTGGCTATACCCCATTA
Organism: Electrophorus electricus; assembly: GCF_041902795.1. Classification (NCBI taxonomy): domain Eukaryota; kingdom Metazoa; phylum Chordata; class Actinopteri; order Gymnotiformes; family Gymnotidae; genus Electrophorus; species Electrophorus electricus. The sequence goes on from NC_137500.1 coordinate 26,989,101, forward strand.
TACCGACGGATGAGAACACGGACTAATGGAGGTAGCGTTACAGCTTCCAGTAATCAAATGCTCGGCTTGGGGTATAGAGGCTCCATTAACCTCCACCAATTTTAAGAATCATACTCCACGCTTCTTGAAAAGCAACCCTCACACCTCCATTGATCGTGAAAGTCCACAGCAGTTTCTAAAGGGAAGACGACAGCTACTGGAACTACGTCGTGCGGGTCCTTCATTACCGTGCGTGCGTTTATTAGAGGATTTGGCTGGTGCACACGTAAGCAATCGCAAAAATAAGGGAAAGCTTTATATATATAAACATTATAAAAGGTCTGCCATACCAAATTGGACACAAGATTAATTCATGCTTAAAAATATCAAGTGGACTTCTGCAATATGTAGAGCGCTCAGAACAAATACCGACTAACTAGCCTATTTAATCCTGACTTTTTAGCAGAACGTGGTTTTGAGGATGCGTGGCTGATGCTCACTAATTTGTCATCCATCACATTACCACCCCGACATCATCATATTAACAACTCATTATCATGCTTTAATTAGACGTATTAAAAATAAGGATTTTTAAAGAATGCTTCAGCAAACAAGGTCGTGTTTTAACCGTTAGGTAAGGCACACAGACTATGTACGTTTATCCTTAGACTACGGTAAGGTACTTGATTGCCGTCGTCCGACGTAAAGGCATTATTTAAATACACCACTAGAGGGAGATCATATCATCAGTATCAGCGGATAGGTAGGCACCTAAAAATAAAAAACCGGCGAGTGTATGCGGCGTTTGTGAAAGCTGAATGCTATTACCCTTCAAGTTCTAAAAATAAAATAAAAAGAATGTAATCTTTAATTAATTTAAAACATTGTCTATTCTATGGGTTCAAATTAATGTTTAATTGATTAATTATTTTTTATTAATTACTCAGTAATGTTCCGATTTACTGGGGAAAAAAGTCACCGCAAGGTTAGTGTTGGTGAAGGTTGTTGTAATGCAAGACCATGCCTGCGACTTTTCTCTGTCTTGTGGCGTTCCATTCACGTTGTTAAGTGAGTCTCAGGAAGAGCTGAAGTGGCGTGAAAGATGATACGTGTGCAAGTCGGATTTGTCTGGAACTAGTTTGGTCTGTTCCGCGCCGATACCTTTTTCATCCGTGGCTTTACACTATGTCGAGATTGAGGTATGTGCAAAATGAGCGTTTACGTGTCGATTTACTTTTGTAAAAGCGTTCACATTAAAAAAAAAAAAAAACCAACAACAATATATAACATTTACTGAGGCACTGCGCATTTGCGAACAACTTCCTCCTTTGTTAGCTAGGTGCTCTGCCAGACCTGTTTAAACTGTAGCCTACTTTAGCCAAAGTTAGTTCAGTCGAGCTAAAAAAAAAAAAATCATCATCATTTTATTAAATGGTGCTCTTGTTTTTTTGTTTTTTTTGTTGCCACGTTTGGCATCCGCGACACGCTGATTCAGCGTCATTGCATGACCTGTTCAGGTGACGAGGCGCAACCTGTCAGAAAATGGGAGAGTTTGTGATGGTTGTGCTGGCGCTGAATTAGTGTTTACGGAAGTAATAGGCGTGTTGATTACGTATTTACTATTAATGTCTTACTACAATAAGCAGTTACTATTAGTAAATAGGCTGTTATTTTTGCGCAATCTTTAAAGGATCGTGAACGTCGTTGTATTAAGGGGACTTCAGTGTAAAATTGTATGTTTTGTGTAGCCCGTTCGTAAACGTATTAAGGGACAAATTCTTCTAACTTAATGACTCGTACGGAAATTGCTGCGCTCTGTACTGTCTTTCAGAATTGCAGCTCGAAGACTGTGACCTTATGAATCACTTTGTGTCAACAGCCAACGATTAACAAAAATGGACGATCTGGCTTTGTTAAATTTGCTAGAATGTCCAGTGTGTTTGGAGCCTCTGGACATGTCTGCCAGGGTCTTGCCGTGCCAGCACACGTTCTGCAAGCCTTGTCTTCTGCGACAGGAAGCGTCGCTCTCTCGGATGTGTTGTCCGGAGTGCCGTGCCCCTCTTTTGGGAGCAGTGGAGGACCTGCCCACCAACCTGCTGCTGGCTAGACTCCTCGAGGGCTTTCACAGGGATCACCTGGGCATTTCGAGGGACAGCTCGACTCTGTATGGCAGTTCCAGAGTTCAGAGTCTGGACAGTATCTTTACAAGGCCGAGTGAAGACGCGTTACCTCCACAACACGAACAGATTCCGGGAACGCCAGGGGTGAGTATGTCCTACCGATCTGCGCAAAAACAGAATTTATATTACTTTTACTTTGCGCTGTTTTCTTTTTGCCGGCGTTATCATATGAACAGGTTTTATGACTTTAGTCTTAGTAAATGCCTTTACCTTGTAGGTGACAGAGAAACAGCTAAGCTCTAAGGTGGCAAAAATCAAGCTCTGATCTGCATAATTGTTTTATCCTGAAGCATAAACTGAGGAATTATGTTAAAATTTTACTGATGGGCTTCACATGGGTCTTTGTGTCTGCCATTATTTGAGTTGGGTTTACTCAGAGTTGTTGTTTCCATGCAAATCTTCACCTCATAGCAGCTGTCTGTATGGGCATGCCTTCTCTCAGGTGCTCACAAAGCCCTGTGTAGCACAGTGGGCCATGTATGTCTTAAGTAGGTCAGACGTTTTGGGTTTCACTGGATGGCCATTGCAGTGATTACAACTCCGGACTAAAAATGGCTAACAGAATGCTTACTACAAGCATGAGTTGTCATCACCATTTCCCAATGTTTGTTATGCATTATTGAAAGCATACTTCATGAAAACACTTATGCAGGGAATGTTGCTGACAATACATGATAATTCTGTTTTTTCTTTTTTCTTTTTGGTCCGTTCCTTTCACCTCTCTTATCTGTGTTTGTTTTTCCAGGTGCTGGCTAAAGCCCTTGTCAACTACCAGGGCAATGGCCCCGGGGAGCTCAGCATGAGCTCCGGCGACATCGTCAGCCTCCGATATCAAGTGGACGGGAACTGGTATTACGGCGACACCAAGGGGAACAGTGGGCTTGTCCCAGCCAGGATGGTGCAAATGTTGAGTGAGCAATCCCAACCCGTGGCCCTCTGCCGGGCGCTCTATGACTTCGACTTGAACAGGCTGGATCCCGAGGACAGGAGGGAATGTCTGGGCTTTCTGAAGGTCATTGTTTATTATGTACTTACTGTAAACAATGCTGGCTCTGTGTTAGGGTTTGTATTTATTCATGCTTGCTTTGGGTTTGGAGGCCTCTATCCTCATTCTGTGTATAAGTTCACGTCGTAAGATAGTTTTTCATGCATGCTATTGAATTTAATGGAACGTTTGAAGGATCTCGTCAAAGTAATGATTAAGCACAAGGACACAAAAGTATCTAAAAGTCTGAAATAATAGATCATGTTTTTTATACACTACTGACTTATCTTATAAATGATTATGGTTTGGGAAGTAATGGAATTTAGCTTTGGATTGCATACTTTTATCAGTCACACACTGCAAGACTGTTTCAGAGGACGTTGTGACAGTAACACAGTGTTGTGACTTATGCAAGGCTTTCATTAAGTAGTGTTTTAGTGAAGAGCTTTGAGAGTTAACAGTCTAATGGGTTCCGATCAAAGTTCATGGAAAAGAGTTTCGAGCCTGTGGACAAAAAAGGGACTCAATGTCCATTTTAAAGTGACTCTAGCCAAGTAAACCATTTCAGGGACACCATGCATCTCGAGAAGTGCGATACATGGATTGCTTTTTTTTGTGTGTGTGTGTGTGCGCAACACAGGCAGACGGCCAGATCTCATAAAACACATCTCACACTATTCCTGCCTTCCTGTCTTCTTTTTATTTTTATTTATTTTTTTTGCTACATCCAGGGAGAGATCGTGACTGTCGTTAGGCGAGTGGATGAGAACTGGGTTGAAGGGAAGTTAAGAGACAAGGTTGGAATCTTTCCTTTGCTCTTCACAGAGGTGAGACAATATATTGCATGTTTGTGCACAGTATATCTGATCTTGAATAGAAAAACCTCAGGTAACTATACTTCAGCACTCTTAGAAAAACAGGTGCTATAGAGAACCCAGGGTTCTAAAACATTTTTTTTTTTTTGAGTGATAGGACCAGGTTTGGTGCTGACTCCCTGCCAGTGGCATAACTAGGATCTTCTGGGCCAAAAAAGAAAAAAGATATATTTCACAAACGTGAATTATAGATATGTATTGTAAAGCCCAGATGGAAAGGGCCCAATATGTGGACAGCATGCCCTGATCTCAAGGCTTCTGTGACCAACAACTCTTTTCACACATTGTGTGTGTGTCTTTAGCTCATTTTTAAATAATGAGTTTGAGTCAGTGTGTCTGAACATTGTTGTCATCCCTCAATGAACCTGACTGTCAGTTTCATTATTCTGTAATTAAGCAATGTGCATAAATACTGTTTTTTATGCATGTGAGAAATTTTGTAGTGCTGATAGTGGAAGATTTTCACTGCTTTTGCTTTGTACTCAAGCCCACTGGGTTTAAAGTGAAACGATTTCTATGCAGAATGGGTATTTATTTATATATTAGCTAAACTATATGGCATTCACAACTTTATTTTATATAGAAGCTCCTTTTCAAATTTTGAGGTTTTTTTTTTTTTTTGGTCAGCTATGTTGTTGCATCATTAGTTTGTGCACAGGAGAGTAACAAAAATTGTTAGTTGATACTAGATGTATGTTTATTTGCAGTGGAGTCTGTCACTCTCACCTTTAATCACATGGAACGTACAAGGGTCAACGCCAGCAAATTTTAGTGACACTAAAATTCAGAATGTATCTATCAGTGACAATATTTAAGTATGTAAAATTAAACTATCTGGCACATAATTAAAATGAAAAAAGACACAGGTGAGGATAGCAGTAGTAAACAGTAATGAATAACCAAAGAAAAAAATCATCACTGTTTATAAAATCAAGGCCACTAACAAGGATGTAGAAATAGAGGTGTGAATGATTGCCACAAAGACTAGAATACAGCACCACGACCTCTGCAGATACAAATCACGCGTAAGTGTAAATAACAAAGGCCAGGTCACAGTTTACATAAAAAGTCTGAAGAGCTGTAGCGTTCTAAAAACCACTTACAAGCAAACACTAAGGTGAACTGAAACCTGATGGACTGAGGACAGTTTGGAGGGAGTCCAGTTGTTAATGAACTTCCACTAATCCAGGGTGTCTTTTCTCGTCTATGAAATGCCATGTCAAAGGCATGTAAGGCAGCGAGTAGGTTGACCTGCCTTTACTGCTGATGGAGCACTGGCAACATGCAATCTAAAAATGAGCATCCTTAAATTTGAAATAAAAAGGCATCTGAAGTGAAACTTGGTACCTGCTCAGACCCAACCAAATACCTTGGTCCTGACCTCTGACCTGAGGTATGCTACAGAAGAAATATTGAGCTCATGAGGGCAGACAAGTAAAATGTTCCTGATCTGGCCGTGTTACCACATCAAGCGTGTGTTTCATTTACTGAAGTCAAAACTAGTGATGGCTCAGGTTAGCAGAGCTAAATGCTAAATTAAATGCTAGTCATCAGAATGAGAATCGGTTCAATAGTCAAGTATGATTTGCAAACAGAAATTTGCCTTGGTCTATGTGCATATTGATATGTTTATACATGACCGTTTAAGATGTTAATTTTCCCACTTACGGTTCCTAGAGAAGGGTCTAGAAAGGCAGCACAGAAAAGCTGTGATACCTACGTGGTTCACCAATACTGCAATAAATAAAATTTGCCTTGTACACCTCACAGTCAATACTTCACTTCAAATCCACTGAGCTGGGGTACAAAACCAAAACAAAAAGAAACCATGTCACTATCCAATTACTCTGTTGTCTGGCAGATTAAAGAGGCTGACTGACACTCCTGCTCCCCCTGCCTGGGTGAGCTCCACTCAGTGTGTTTGCTGGCCAGCCAGCTATGAAGACACAGGAACGCTCTCTCTCTCTCTCCCTGCTTTGGTGGCATAAGAGCACAGTAGTGGGGGGGAGGCATCAGTCGCGTCTCCCTGCTGCTGCAGCGGTCCTCTCTCGCTCCTCAAGCGGCATTGGAAACAGTAGCTGCAGTCTCCTGTCTCTCCGTCTGGCCAGAGAGAGCGGCGTGCTCCTCCGGCTGTGACTAACAGCTTTGTGCTGCCACTTTACTTACCGAAAGAATAAAGGAACTCCACGCTGGACTCCAGGATGGAGAGTTAGCAGGAGAAGGGCCCTGGGCTGAGGCGAACCTCTCAGCGCCGCCGTCTCTCTTCAACCCTCTCTCTCTGGGCTTCTTCTGACGTGCCTCCTTCCTCTTCCTTAACCCCCCCCCCCAGCCAAATCCAGCTGCACGCAGACTCCTGGCAAGAGGCAAGGCGAGCGAGTGTGCGGAATCTTGCCCGCGGAATGTGAGGGCCAGCAGGGGAAGGATCATCACGGATGTTGGCGGCCGAAGGCGGCTCTCTGGGACCCAGCTGGGCACGGCCAGGCCTCCTGATGTCAGCCTCCTAAACAGCCTCAACCAGGCCTCCCTCAGGCACGTCCAGAGCCCCCAGCTCTTGCACGCCGGCCCTGTGGCTCCCCCTGCCCCAGGCAAAGCAGCCCGGCTTGCCAGTACCTCTAGACAGCGGTCTGGGAGCACTAGCAGAAGCCTGTTGAAGGTGAGGAGTGAGAGCGAGGGGTGTGGTTGTGTCCTTGCCTTAGCTGGGATATGTGCCACCTATTCCTTTCCTTTAGGGAGTGTGGGTATTGCAAACAGGCAGTGATTCTGGGATAATGGCTTGTTTAATTCATTCATATTCCTGTTTGATAATCTGTGGATTCAACTAAACATTTTAGTGAGAACTGTAGAAGTAGTCAAAAATGGCAATGAGGCAAAGATCTGATTATGAGACACAAAATGAATTATTATAGTTTTTCTATAATAACAGGTATGTAGTGCATGGATATTGATTTATTGGTGGTTTTGTCTGAAATAGCAAAAACTGTGGTTTTATCTTTTATGTACAAGAAATAGTGAAATTCTGCACACTTGAGTATAAGATCTGATTACACTGGAGCAGAAATACCAGTGCTGTGGAGATCCAGTGCTTTAGACAGTAACACTCTGAGAGTTCTTTGTGGTAGTGTATGAGCCCTTGTACCGCACTGTAATAAGTGCTAAATTTTCAGCACTGCTGCTGCTTAACAGAGCCTAAGACCATTCTTCACACTTTCCATGTTTGCTTTCAACCCGTTCTGCTGTTTTTTTGTCCTCGTTTATTTTCTGAAAGGCAGCAAGACAAAAATAAGAAATTGTATTATGCCTTATGACATTTTATGCTTCTTAGATATGATGTTTTTTTTTTCCTCTATCCAATTTTGAAAGCTAAAAATTCCCACTCCTTTGTTGCTGTGAGCTCATGACTCACGGCGCGGTTATGTAACACACCGCCTCTTATCTGCCTGAAAACCGAAGCTCATTCCTGTCAGCCGAATGGTGACTCCCTCACTGCCTCCTTCTCTCCATCATCTCCGCCCTCATGCCCATGGGCTGCACCATTAATAGACAATCAAAGTGATCACAGAGCACATCATTACACCAAGAGGACTCACTCTGTGTTGGACTGTAACCTGCCCACAGGCTAGTTAATGGAGGCTTTTCTCACCAGGTTGCGTAACATTTCTTAAAAGAGGATGCAAGCTGTCCTCTTGTCCCTAATCTTCATGTTGCTGTGTCACCAAATCTTGGTGCCAGCAGGTCCTTTCACTTGTGGGCATGAGAAGAACGCCGCAATTATGTCGGCTGCTTAGAAGACAGGAGACAATTTTTTTTTTTTAATGCTTTGTTTATTCATTTATTTGTTTACTTGTACTTGTGGTTTTTCCACTTTACGCATTCCCCAGTTTGGACATATTCTCGTCAACCTCCAAGTGTGGATGGACTCTCACATGTCGTGTGTCATCGCAGCCAGTGTAGGAGGCACAAGTGTGCACAAACTTTCTCCAATGCCAATTTTAATTCCAACCTCACAAAGCAAACACAAGCAGCTGCGTTTCCTGACCCCTGGACCTTATCGTCTGAAATTCTGACCTGAAACCCTGTGGCATTGCTCCCTTCTGCATTGTCAAGCTGGAAAAGTATTGCGTGAGTCAGTCAGATAGTTCTTAGTCACACCGTCTCATGTCAAGCTTTGTGTTTGGCTATTGTGGGATGGTCTTCATCCCTGTAGTGTTCTATCAATATGTGCCAGCTGTTCTTAAGATATGCGTGCACTCACCGTATGAGCAGCGCATGGTCCAAGACAAGGTCAAAGTGCAGACTTGGAACTTGACATGTGAGACACAGCGCTGCCTCTGGCTATTCAGGCTTCGATCATTTGATCACACTGGAAGGACCACCTTACAAAACACCACACTTTATTTTTTCTTTTCTTTTTTTGTAGACAACCATTCCTGGATGGTGTTTTTCTAGAAAGTAAGAAGAACAAATTCCAATTCATCCACCCTTGAAAATGATTCTTGCTCATCTCAGAGATGGGAAGTGTTGCACACTGATTACGTCTGCCCAACAGTGTCACCTCACAAAATACTTTTTCCCAGAGACAGCACCATAGGCGTGGCTTTCTACTTAACTAAGCCATCTTTCGCTGCAGTGTCACGGATCTTAATTTGCATGTGCAGTGAGAGTTATTGGCAAGATGAAACTATCCCACAAGATTTTGTGAGATGTCCGAGGACTCTAAAGCCTGCATTAATCCAGTTAGATTGTCTGCTGGTTGCGTCATTAGGCAACTTAACAGTAACATAGCAGTGATAGGACTAGCACTCTGGTGTGTGGAAACATGAAACCTAGATCTGAGTCACTGAAAAATACCCATGACTCAAATTATATTCTCAGCTCTTACCACTGGGCCTCCAGTTTGTAACCACGCTTTGGTACAAGTCACAGTTTGGACTGGTTTCCTGGTTGAGTCAGTTTCTCAGTGCTGTAGAAGCTTGTCAGAGATGTTAACTGTTTGCATGAGTTGCCAAACAGAAAAAAATTGACTCCATTATTGACTCTATTATTGTGTATTGTGCCATAAATGTTCAGTAAGTCAAGTGTGACTAGGATATTTAGCTTGTAGCACTAAAGAGTACTGATTGCTTTGACCTAGTGTCCTTTTTATTGGTTAAAATCAATGCTAAAACCTCGTAAGTGGGACCATTGCACTGTAGTTTGCTGTTACACTGGGTGCACCAATGCAGAGCCCTTTAGTGCTTCATAAATGGTTTTCTCAAGCTATTAAAGCAACATGATTCATCAAAGACTGGAATGTGAGAGAGAAACATAACTCCATGTGTGTACTTAATAATCTTATGAACAGTGTGGCTGCACATGTGGCATTCCTAAACTCTTTAAAAATATATACAGCATACAGTGCTTGAAATGGTGTATTATCTGCACCAACCATCACCAAAATTCTTTGAATGGTATTTGTGTTTCACAGGTTGAAAGGAACATGAATAGTGAGGTTAGCCCATCCATCACAATGGCCATGATCAATCCTCATGCCCCGCCACCACCCACAGAGAGCAAACAGTTCCCCACCCAACAGCTCTCTATCAACGTGTAAGCTTTTCTGAGTCTCTTTCCTTCTGCTCTCTCCTGGCCTTCTTTCTGCATTCAGCTTCTAATTTCAAATTAACCCCTTAATCTCTAGAACACAGGTGGCCAGCTCTGCATCTGGATTGCTTCGGCAGAGTGAGGTTCACCCCTAATCTAACACACATGCTTAGTGCTCAGACTCTCCTCAGCATGTTGATTTGCTGGATAAGGAGTATTAGGGTTGAAGTAAAACTCTGAAGGTATTCTGGAACAGGCTCGGGCACGGCCGTTGTTCAGTTGCACATTTTACATGTTGTACATCTTGCATCATGAGATGAGTTGCTGCTTTGTTTTAACTGGGTATCTAAATACTGTGGTTTTCAGTGGATTGGGGGCATAATGTCATTCTTCGGAAATCCGTTATCTCTAAATCTGCACTGAAAATGTTTTCAGCTTTTGTTGTGGGAGAGCAAATAAGAGTCATGACGCAGATATTTCCCTTTCTAGGTGTGCTGTGCTCTATTCATACAGCCCTCATCGCCCGGAAGAGCTGGAACTGAGGAAGGGCGAGATGGTGGGGGTTTATGGGAAGTTTAAAGAGGGTTGGTTACATGGCCTCTCACTCAGAAATGGAAAAGTGGGCATCTTGCCTGCCAACTACGTCATGCCTGTGCTCAGGTAGAACAGTGTTTGTTCTTGATGGTCTGTCTGTGCTGTGGACATAGTTGGATTTACATAATGTTACAAACACATTGTGCCAACCGGTCCGCAAGGCCCAGTGCTAACTAAGTGGCATTCAGATCCAATCTTATAGTTGAAATTGAATTAAAACTTTTGTAATTTCTTGCTGTAGTGTCTGTAAAATTCACAGTCACGTTCTGGAATGTACGCCTACGGTACTAGTCTGATCTTTTCCTCCCAGGACGTCCGCAAGGTTTCTCGAGCAGCCAAAGGCTGCCATTCCCAGTGCCAGCACTCTCTCTACAAGGAGATACGCACCCCAGAAGCCCCACGCTGGGGTACTGGCCCTCGATAAAGTGAGGACTGATGGAACTCCTGCTGCCCCAGTAGTGGCCATGCAACCTCAGCTGGTGGTGTCCAGTGGTGGTGCAGTGAGGGCTCCTCAGCCAGGGGGCAAGCAGGGCTGGGACCCTGTCCGCATGCAGGCACCCCCCACACACAGAGGTGACAGCCCGCCAGTGCTACATCAGTTTGTGTCACTGGAGGGCAATTTAAAAGATACTAATGGCCCTATAGCTGCAGTACTGATCGATGTGTATAGAAAGATATAGATTTTGTTTTCATGTTTAGTGTCAGTGCAGAGTTCTGCAACCTTTAGCGATTATAGCAGAAAATGGGTGCAGTTTGTTCCGGTTTTGATGGTCTGTTTCTGGGGTCAAATTTTTAGTGTCACCCCAGCGCAGCAGCTACCACACCCAGAATCCAGCACCAAGCCTTCAGCCCCCAGCTCAAGATCTGGGACAGATGTATGGGATCGGCCGCTCCCCTGTTCTCCCGAGGAAGAAAAATGGGCTGTTCACAAACCCCATCAGGCCACAGCACTGGACGTATGAAGGAATGGCACCCTCTTGTGGTGGCCACCAGGCAATAGATGCCAAATATACTGCTCCAAAAGAAACTTCTACAGCTCCTCAGTCCATTCTAGTCAAACCAGATTCTTATAAGTACAATACAGAAAAGGTAATAAAATAATTAAAAAATATATTTATTTTACTGTTAAGATCACATTATCTTATTTGTGGCACTGAACCTATTGAACAGTTGAGTGTTTGTCAGACAATTGTCATAAAGGAATACTTACCCATGATTTCCAGGCCACTGTAATGTGACTCATAGAACCTGATCATGGCCTTTTTGTAATTTTTAGCCTGCAAAGTCAGTGCGGTTCTCAACTGAAGAACTACCCCAAACCACAACGAGGGTGAGCTCGCTATCAACCGGAACACAAATCAAGGGCAACTCTCAGACTGGTCCCGTGGCTCTGGAGTATTGGAACCCGTCAGCCATTTTGGGTCGGGATGGAAGCGCCTCAGTCCTTAAAGACACAAAGGCTCTTCAGCAGAGGAAAGGACAGAATCAAGCTGCCGTGGACAGTCCCCCCTTAAGCATAAAAACATCAACTGTCAGTGGTTTGCCCAGCCCCAGCAGGTCTGTCTCACTCTGTCCTAAAGGTTTTTTGTTTTCAATATTTGCTGTACTTATCACGTGCTTATCGATTAATTCTAATGATAACTGACATTCAGAAGCCTTCAGGTGCAATAAAATGCATGCAGATGCAGTGTATTCCTGAACAGATACTGAAATTAAACAGATTTGAAAAACAGATGCAGATGGTGATGCAAAACAGATTTTTTTTTTCCATTAAAATAAACTGGTAATTAAAATCATTCTCATCACCTACCACCTTCATAACCCATGTGAGGCATGTGAGATTTAGTGATGTGCATTCACGTCTGCTCTTCCAGACACAGGGTGGTGATGGGATACAGTGCCCAGACTGACGCAGAGCTGAACCTTCTAGAGGGAGAGATGGTGCTAGTCCAGAAGCCTCGACCAGACGGGAGGGTTCTCATTACTCGGGAAATCACTGGCAAAACAGGCCTTTTCCACAGCAGTGTTCTGGAAGTTCTGGATAAAGTTGTCTGAGTGGCACTGTTATTGTATCGGTGTGTATGTTTCATGTTCCGCTGCTGTGCTGAAAGTTTTCAGTGTTGTTAATGGAATTACATGGAGTGTGTCTGTTCCCTTAAGAGATAATTAAAGAACGCAATATGTATTTCAGTTAACAGCATGCCTCGTTGTAGTCAACAGGCACACACCCCTTGTGTTATCAATCTGACAAATTCCAGTGCCTTACTTTGGGTTCTGATATGCACTTTGGTGAAAAGATAATTAAGACGAAACCTGCTTGTACATTTGACACTTGAAAATATCTGGGGACATGGACTATAGATTGTCTGTGAGTGTATGATTGTATGGTTTGGATCCTGAAACTATGTGAGGTATTTTTGTCATTAGCCTACATTACAGTACTGTAAAATCCATTTGAAGTTCACCTCGATCACAGCTAATCCCTTGTATTAAGTGATTTTATTTTTGAAATAATTAAAAAAAATGAATATAAACTGGCATTTTATTTTCTTTACTACATTTGAATTATCTTGAGCATTATCTGACATTCGCAGGGCACAATATAACGTTATTCCTTTCAGTAATTTTTCAAGAGTGGGTAAAATATAAGTTTAAAATTTTCAGTTCAGTTTTCAAGAGTGGAATTTGTATAGCTACTTTACCCTACAAAGGGTACAGATTTGTGTCTGTACGCACGTACTATTATTCCCTGGTTGCCCCTGTACTGCGCAACCTCAGTTTATCCCGATACAACGGGACACTTTTGGGATGGGCATTGGAGCATGGAGAAATAACTAACCTATACGAACGGATGATTTCGCACATATCGTTTTCTAGCAAGTACATTTTCGTTCTTTGAATAAGGACGAGATACTGAATTTTTAAATATGCCGGTAAGAGACAAAACGACCCTCGGCAACGCTGTGTTCCTTTGTTCTCATCAATATTTGCCAGATATCTACGGTAGCCAGGTTAGCTAACTAGCACGCCTGCTAACGTTACCTAGCCAGTGCTGAATCGATAAATTGTCATAACGTTTATAGTGACTAGAGGCTGTTCAGGAACATTTTATACACATTTTTCGAGTATGGGTTACCATGTTGACACTTCGAATACGTCTTGAGCTGTGAAAAGGCAGGGGCTGGATCCGTTTGCATTTAGCCAGACACCCTCCTAGACAAGGAATGTTGGCAAAAATACCGGTAGTTGTCCAGACATCTGGTCGGCTAAAGTTAGCCTAGCTAATGCTAGGTGGCTAATCATTATAAGCACTATTGCGATAGCCTAACCTGAGATAAACTAACTAAAGATAGCTAGTTAGCTCGTTAGCCGTCAGTCATTCTAAAAGCATCAGAGAGGGCTAGCTTGCTAACATTCCAAAATGAATAGGAAACAGACAGTAAATGACCTATTATATATAGAATACGTAAACTTGTTTGCTCCTTAAATGGACTATTTACCAATAATTTACCGAGCAAATGGACAGCCAGCTAGCTAACTAGCTAGCTATAATTTATATAATTGCTTAGCAACCGTGTTCATGCATGCAAATCCGTGGGCCTCACATGCAGCTACCTAGCTTTCTTTTTAATTTACATTTTTTACATTCATCTTTTTTAATCCCCTGGGGATTTCCTGGTTATTTATTAGATAGTTATATAACAATATATCTATTATATTATTGTTGTCACCAAGTAAGCCGTGATGTCCTCATTTCATGTAATTCAAAAAAAAAAAATGTAGTTGCTGTCAATGGTTTCCTTTAGCTCGTACACTCCCATGCAATACATTCGGTAGAACGAACGCTTTGTGATATTTTTATAATGTAAGAATGTTATTTTCATACATACAAATGACATATGTATTAATTAAAAGCAATATGTTGAATAATTCCGCTATGCATAATAAAAGACCTTGTGACTGGGTCTGTTGCCCTTGTTATAGAGCAACAAACTTGACAAACCGGAAAAGACAGAGGTCAGTGATAATGTTAAGGTGGTGGTACGATGTCGACCTCTCAACCAAAAAGAAAAGACGATGGGATACAAACAGTCCGTTACTGTGGATGAAATACGAGGAACCATCACTGTGAATAAACAAGAGATGCCGAATGAGCTACCAAAGACCTTCACTTTTGACACAGTATTTGGTCCTGATAGCAAACAGCTGGATGTCTACAATTTAACAGCCCGACCTATTATCGACTCGGTGTTAGAGGGCTACAATGGTAAGTAATATTGTAGGACTCACTGATTAAACTCCTCACATGATTATCAAGCACTTCATATGACCCGAATCAGGTGTGATGGAAGAGAAAGCACACACCAATGCACACAAATGCAAGACAGTACAGCAAAAACATAAAAGACTAGTAGTTGAATTTAAATCTTACATTAGTTTAATCTTACATTAAAATGCTGCTCATGTTTTCCAGAACTTGTTTTACTTTATATTTACCGTCGATGTTCCATTATGTGAGAGATAATAAATACATTTTATATATATATATATATATATATATATATATATATATATACACACACACACACACACACACATACACTGTGTGTGCAGAGTATCACCTGAAATTACACACTTTGTATTGGTTTTCCTTCCAGGGACCATTTTCGCCTATGGTCAGACAGGCACTGGGAAGACCTTCACCATGGAGGGGGTCAGGGCAGTACCAGAGCTTAGAGGGATCATCCCAAATTCATTTGCTCATATCTTCGGTCACATTGCTAAAGCCGAGGGGGACACTAGGTGATCACAGAATCAGTGCCCTACTTTAAGTGTGTCCAGGCTTGCTACTCACCTTCTTTTAAAACGGATAGTTTATGTGTATTGGGCAACATATGCAGCACAACATTAGGCCCACAGAGACTGTACTGATCAAAGATTCATCTCCTTACAGGTTCTTAGTTAGAGTTTCGTACTTGGAGATCTATAATGAGGAAGTGAGAGACTTGCTGGGGAAAGACCAGATGCAGAGATTGGAGGTGAGAAACACATGAATGTTGCAACATTCTTCCAGTTTAAAAATTTGAGAGCACGTTGCTCACAAAAACGATGCTTGGTGGCATTAACATATGCAGAAACTCCTGTTAGTCATATATTTAGTTACATTTAACTTGTCATCAGATTAAAAACTGCTAGCAGGAAATGGTTCAGTGATGATCAACTCTTAGCTGTGGTAGGCAGTTTGCAAAAATAGTTTGATGATTTGATAAAATACGTTCTTGTTCATGATGTTGATGCCTCACTATGCTCTAATTTTCCACATCTTTTGGTTATTCAATGCTTTCTATTAATGTATTGACTGCATGTGGTTTCAAATGCAGGTGAAAGAGAGGCCAGATGTGGGCGTGTACATCAAAGACCTTTCTGGCTATGTTGTGAACAATGCAGATGACATGGACAGAATTATGACTCTTGGGCACAAAAACCGTGAGCTTGTATTAATACCGTATGACATGAGACGCACATCTTTCTCTTTCTGTTGGAGCTGTCTTTAGTGTTTGTCCTGTGCAAGTCTTTAGGAGATATTTCAAAAGAAAGGATCACATTCAGTTTCATGCACATGTGAATGACATTCTCTGCCTTCTCCTTAACAGTTGTTTGTCTGACAATCAACTTTCAATAACGTAGTGAGATGTGTCCAAACAGACTGGGTTTCTGGGTTCACAGGGTCTGTTGGTGCGACCAACATGAATGAACACAGCTCCCGCTCACATGCCATATTCACTATTACTATTGAGTGCAGTGAAAAGGGCATCGATGGCAACCAGCACGTGCGAATGGGCAAGCTGCACCTGGTGGACCTGGCCGTAAGGACGCCATTCACCAGAACACACAATGTTTTTTTTTTTCTGTTTCCTCTCCTAATTGAACTGACAGACTGTAATGTTTTTTTATTTATTTACTCCTTTTTTTCCACTGTTGAACAGGGATCTGAGAGGCAGGGGAAGACAGGCGCCACGGGACAGCGTCTTAAAGAGGCCACTAAGATCAACCTGTCCCTATCCACTCTGGGGAACGTCATCTCTGCTCTGGTGGATGGGAAGAGCACCCACGTACCCTACCGGAACTCGAAACTCACCCGCCTCCTGCAGGACTCTTTAGGAGGAAACTCCAAAACCATGATGGTGCATACACACAGGAAATCAAGTTTTCATTTGTGTGGCCTTGCTAATATTTTCACAACTGAATGATCTTATGTTACAGGCCCTGATCAAGTTTCACTTCCATTTTGGAAGCATGGCTAATGGGTTTTATTTTTGATAATTTGTTGTGTTATCACAGTCCTCATGAAAGTACGTGCTATTAATGTGCCACAGTGAGAAATTCCACTCTCACTGACTGATTAGAGTCAAGTTTCAATTGTTTCCTCTCTTTCAGTGTGCAAATATTGGTCCTGCAGATTACAACTATGACGAGACCATTAGCACCTTGCGCTATGCTAACAGGGCAAAGAACATCAAGAATAAGGCCAGAATTAATGAGGACCCCAAAGATGCGTTATTGCGCCAATTTCAGAAGGAGATTGAGGAGCTCAAGAGAAAGTTGGAAGAAGGTACACTAGAATTAATAGCAGGATTGGGCCATCTCACTAGAAACACAAATGTCAGTACTTTTTGTCTGAAATCTAAAAATATATGGAATATCCATGTGCACACATGCACAATTTCAGTTTTGAGAAGTTTGTTTGATTAGAATGAGAACCATAAAAACCATGTAGGAAATAGTAATAACATGTATAGCACATTTTATGCTAGATAATGGCCAAAGGGTTAGTAATGCAATATCACTCCCACTGTGATTTGAGTGATTTGACAAACTGAAGATACCAGGCTCACTGGTTATATAACAACAGAGTCCAGAGAACAACGATTCAACCCCCCCAAAATAAAACAAAACTGCACTTAACAAGCCTACTTTTGGTGTTTGGCTGTCTCCAGGGGAAGAGATCTCGGGGTCAGAGGGCAGTGGGTCAGAAGACATGGACGAGGGGGAGGATGAGGTCGGTGACGGTGGAGAGAGACGCAGAAAGCGACGAGGTCAGAGTCCTCTGCTGTCATTTTTCCTTTAAAGGAGTCCACAGTATGAGCTAGTTACAGTCTGACTGAGAACCGAGCAGTAGAGGCTGATGGTGGTGAAGTCAGTCTACTAGCGAGGTTTTCTACCCAGAGCTTTATGTATTAGTACTACAGATGAATGACTCTGACTCTGTATGACTTACTTACACTAACCTAATGCAGTTAACATCTTGTCTCCTGAGTGATGATGACATTTCATTACTGCTCCAGTGCAATACCTATCTTTAATCCCACTGTTGCTTTTAAAATCCTTTTATGCCAAGATAGAATAAAACAGTCCTTTTCCTAGTTTTTTTCCTGTTGAAATTATGCTGAAGGTGACTATCCTTACAATACCATGCTGAGTTTAGTATGAGCTGGGTATATTGTCTTGTAAACTAGAAGATAACAAAAAAAAATAGATTTCGTTTTAAATAGATAGATACATTGATGTATAGGTTTACTGCCGAGGGGAGCTATTGATTATATTTAAATTAATAGGTAATTTTAACTTTTTTGTAGACTTTAAACAGAAAAGTATCTTCTCAAATTTGATCTGTAGCAAATAAACCACAAGGCCTCTAGTCAGAGATCAGTTGATAACAAAAGTACTTGTCAGTTATGGTAAAAAAATGAAAAGCTCTCTCTCTCTCTCTCTCTCTCTCTCTCTCTCTCTCTCTCTCTCTCTCTCTCTCTCTCTCAAAAAAAAAAATATATACACACACACACACACATCTTGTGACTTTTTTTATTTGCATCTGTGTACTTTAATCAACCTAGACAATGATTGTGTGTCTCCATCAAGCTCTCAGTAATTAGTGCCTGTGATGTGAGTGATGGTCTACAACTGAAACTGCTGTGCTTCTGTGTAATGTCCAGGCTAGGCCACATCCTTTTATCAGTGAATGTGCATTCTTGGCTGTTGGCTCTGTCCTGTGCTTGTTCTCTCTCTCTCTCTCTCTCTCTCTTTTTTTTTCTCTTTCTCTCTTTGTCCTTGCTGTGTCCTTTGTGTCCAGTGTTCTTGCATCCTCTTTTTCTCTCTGTGTTGCAGACAGTAGAAGCAGTGGTAGTTCAGGTTCTGCCTCCTCTGTAGCACAGCAGTCAGAGGGGGAAACTCATACTAGTGAGTGGGATCGGTGCTCCGATAACCAATAGCCCCGCTCCCTCTCCTGATTTTACAGACCCTGCTTCATGCTTATGTCACCTTGTCTCCCAACCCCCCCCCCCCCCCCCCACCACCACACAGACCCCAGCTGCCCTTTGTTGTGGTGCACAGAGCTGAGTGATTCTGTGCCCGGAACAGTGACATACATTTAACGTCTGAGAACCTGCGTTCTCAGAAAGTGCTGAACTTGGTAGAATTTCCTAACCCATTTGAATCTGAATAATGAAGCATTATTTTTATCTAGTGGACATTTTCATACACAAGGCAAGTAAAATGAATGTTACTGCTACTGTTAATGCTATTCCTAAACTGCCAGTAACCCTTTAAAGGTAAAAGAAGCCCAATCCATCAGTTAATGATCATATTTGGACTTTACCTACAAAGACATAATGTAGGTAACCTGTAATAGTTACTGATACTGCAGTGATGTAGAAATTACATTCTGAGATACAAGTGAAAAGGCTAAAACTATTTTTAAACAGTTGAGTCGCTTTATTTAGGCCATATGTATGCAGGATGTCCAAATATGGTTTAGATGCATTAACATTTTCCATGTGGCATCTCATGCACACTCTTTATTTCACTTGTTTTTTTCTGTCTGATTTTGCCTTCCCTGCCATGTAATGTCAAATTTCTTTCTGGTTCTTTCCTCTGATGCAATGTGATGGCTGTCTGAATTGCTTTTCTCTTCTAAATTCAACATCAAAGAGGTTGGTGTCTGTGTCTGCAGCAGACCAGCCTCCTTTCTTAAAAAAAAAAAAAAATAATAATAATAAAACTATATATATATATATATATATATATATATATATATATATATATATATATATATATATATATATTAAAAAAAACCTTCATCAGCATGACTGTGTCAGTTTGATGTCTTCTAAGTCTGGGTGCCATGAAATACTAAAGGTTTCCTGTTTTAAGAACTCGCTGTTATAAGAATTACAAATTACTTCCATAGTCTTATTGTGGAGAGTTCCATGCAAGTTATATGCAAGTCAAGTTAGGTCTTAAGATGACAGTATAAGTGTTCTTTTATCTAAAGTTATAAAACCCAATTCCTGTTTTTAACACACTTGTGTCTCACTGGTGACAGGGAGAAAGAAGGTGTCACCAGACAAGATGGTGGAGATGCAGGCGAAGATCGAGGAGGAACGGAAGGCCTTGGAGGCCAAGCTGGACATGGAAGAAGAGGAACGGAACAAAGCGCGTGCTGAGCTGGAGAAGAGGGAGAAGGATCTTCTCAAAGCTCAGTGAGTCAGCAGCATATCCGGTCCTTCGAACAAGCTGAACTGCAGCAGTTTCATGGAGCCCTGCATCTTACACCTTACACAGTTTATTTTGTAGTTTAACACTGGTTTAAGGGTCTTTTCTTTCAGAAAACTCTAGATTTTAGACATCTTAGTCTAAGTCTGTGTGTCTTAATGATTCATAATGGTTTTGTTGATGTCCCAAAAATAGGGATACCTGAAAACCAGATTTATAAAATCTGACCATGCTGTGGTAGTTTTTTGCCACCAAAATGTTGGGATATTCTGTTTTTAATTAACCAGCATCCAGAAAACATCTTTTTCATTTTCACTTTCAGTTGTGCTTTTTTTTGCCATCATTTTCAAATGTCTTCTTTGGCCCCCAGGCAGGAGCACCATTTATTGCTTGAGAAGCTGTCTGCTCTGGAGAAGAAGGTTATCGTTGGTGGGGTTGACCTGCTGGCCAAAGCCGAAGAGCAGGAGAAGCTTCTGGAAGAATCGAACAACGAATTGGAGGAGCGACGGAAGAGAGCCGAACAGCTCCGCAGAGAGCTGGAGGAGAAGGAGGTAGCCATTCTAGCTTTGTCTCTGTGGGTTTAAGTCATATTAGAGGTTACCACTATTCTGCAGAGTTCCAGACCGCTCAGTCTGCTGCGTTGTTTCCACTGTGCCTCCCATAGCAAGAACGCTTGGACATTGAAGAGAAGTACACCAGTTTGCAGGAGGAGGCTCAAGGCAAGACAAAGAAACTGAAGAAAGTCTGGACCATGCTGATGGCAGCAAAGTCAGAGGTGTGTATGGTTTGAAACACATGCCAGGCCTTTTTTGTTTTGCATAAGTTGCCATATTGAGATGCAGCAACTTCTATATTGTTAATATAAAGTGAATTCATTTTTACAAATTGTCATACAACAGCAGCCCAATCTACGTGTTAACACTGTTATCACTTGCCCTGATGGTTCTTTTCTTACATAAATTTTAACAAGGACAAGTCCCTTGTACAAAGAGTTTGCGAAGGCTATCTTTCACATTACCAACTCAAAGTGACTCAAATCTGATTTTTTTTTTTCTCTGGGATGTCTAGACACACAAATATGATAATTTCAAATCAGATTTGAGTCAGTTTCGTTTGTGGTCCGTGATTGTATTTGTGTCTGATTCATGGCTGTGTGACTTAAATGAGAACAAGCAGATCGGATTTCATGTGGCTTTTTGCCTGTATGCATGCGCTCAGTACTGTTGTCCTCAAAATTGCTGTGGAGGAGAGCAACAGCCTTGACGACAGTAGCTAATGGAAACGGCTAAAGCTAGTCATCTGGCTTTTTTTGCACTTTCTCTATTTAATCATGTATAGCTTTTGAACTTTTAGCTGTTCTCCAAGGCAAAATGTAATGCATACATAAACTACCAGTGTCCCATGTTGCCTGTTGTAATGCCAAGTTGCTTTTTATTGTTGTTAACATGTGCGTGCGTGCGCGCCACTTAAAAAGACATGCTTTCACATTACACACAGATACAGGTTGCTTGAGTTTATTAGGCAAATCCAATCTGAGCAACAAATCAGAATTGAGCAATGTGGCATGTAATGTGAACGTAGCCCAAGATTTTTTACATCACATGATTATGCTGTTTTTTCATTCTACTTTGGTGGAGTTCAGTATTCATGCAAAGTATATATATTTTACTAGTTATCAGTTGAATGAGTATAATGTGTTCATTGTATTCTCCAGTTCTTTAGGTAAATCAGGACCTTGACTTTAGCACAAAAAAATTTCATTTATTGGGATACTTGATTGGAAGTTTTGTTTTATTAAAGCATACTGAGTTATGCTCTAACCAAAACATAAAACAAGAACCCTTCCTTCTGATTCAATATGCGATATGTTTGCTTTTTACCATGTTTATACTGTGCAGTATTTGATACTAAAAACATCAAACAAGTTGAGCAAAGTTGATTTTTGCACGAGGCTCTTTGAGCCCTGTGGCAGCTGTAGTGAGGAGAGGTGCTGTGAACCGAGACTGAGCGTCTCTTCTGTTCCAGATGGCAGACCTGCAACAGGAACATCACAGGGAGATCGAAGGCCTTCTGGAGAACATCCGTCAGCTCAGCAGAGAACTCCGACTTCAAATGCTCATCATTGACAATTTCATTCCTCAGGAATACCAGGTGCGTATGTGTGTGTGTGTGGGTGTGCACATGGTAAGTGGTGTTTGTCTGGGTAGGTGTTTGTGTATTTTTGGTGGTCGCAGGCACATCCACAGAATGTATAAGGGGTGTACTAATTGTTGGACTAGGGAAACGTAAGGCCAAGCAACTTAGCAATGTACTGTTCAGTATCAGCATTTTTAGGCAGCCTGCATATCTGGAGAAAACGCTGGTATTTGTGTCCTTAAGGTTTGATTTACTGTGGGCAGACCTTGTTAGACTGAGAGTTAGACTGAGAAAGAGAACATTTCATATTTAGTTATGATTTTATTTGTACCTTTTGAAGTTAAAAAAGTATAAATACACTAAAACAGCTTTATTGTTGTTCATTGTGTGTTCAGTGCCATCTAAAATTAGTCAACAATTTTTGATGTGTTAAAGTATGTGCACCATATGATAATTATAGTCAATTGAATACTGACATAAATGTCTAATCAATCTAACCTTGGTTCTCTAGGAAATGATTGAGAATTATGTACACTGGAATGAAGACATTGGGGAATGGCAGCTGGTGAGTCATGTACAGCTTCTAATGTCAAACAACATCTGTTATAAGTCCTTCATGGTTATATAGTCATACTGGACTAAAACCCAAATCTAAGAAACATTCCATTTCTTTCATCAGAAATGTGTTGCCTATACTGGCAACAACATGAGAAAACAGACCCCTGTTCCAGACAAGAAGGAAAAAGATGTGAGTGTCAATTGGGTTAATGTTGTAATTATCTAACGTGTGCCAAAGGCATAACGTGAGCTTTCCCTGACTGTGTGTACTATGTATGGTTCAGCCGTTTGAGGTGGACCTCTCCCACGTGTACCTGGCCTACACGGAGGAGAGCATGCGCCAGTCCCTTATGAGACTGGAGAGGCCCAGGACCTCCAAGGGGGGCAAGTCCAGGCCCAAGACTGGCCGCAGGTCAGATCACACCCGTCACCTACTGAGTAGACTCCAAAAGGAAAGGGTACTGTTAATAATAACAACAGATGCATTTCTGTCACTGCCAACAGGAGTAATTGTTATTTTCATAGTAGTTCTCCGATGGACAGTTTACTGTTTGATTTGCCATTTACATTTATGTAGCGCCTTTCTCAAACTCAGACACTTTATAGACCAATACAATCACTCACACACATTGATGAGAAGCAGCAGCCAATTTACACACAGCGTGCTGACAGTCAGAAACCACGGCCCTCTGGGGGACAGCACCAAGTGGAGGAGGTTAAGACCAGGGTGTGTGTGTGTGTGTAATTTATGTATATAAACTTTGATATGATTAGATTAGTAAATACATCATCTTTTTATAATTATTTGTCCCATAAATCTAGCCCAGTAACTGGAAACATTAGTTCTGTGGCCTGCAAACATTTGGTTTTGAACTGTTCCAATTGGTTTTGGATTCAGATGGTAAAATCACTTGTCATTTGGTCACTGATGTTTGCTTGATATTTATAGGAAGCGTTCGTCCAGGCCGGAAACAGCGATTGAATCCCTGCTGCAGTGAGCTACTGTTTCTGACAAATACCAGTGAAGTATGGCACTAGGATCCAGGCTTTGTAAGGTTTACAGAGGAATTGATATTAGTTGTGTAAAAATGGAACACATCAACTAAACATATTGCAGTTTTGATTAAAAAAAATAAAATCTGGTGTACATATGCAGACAATACAACAGACATTAACACTGTTGTTTACTTATTAATTGAAAAAATTATTTCAAAATTTAGCAAAAAGCCATCTTCATGTTTAATCATTATGCAAACAAAAACACAATAAAAACTGTTACTTGAGCTATAGCTTTTATATAAATGTCCTCGCAGGGTACTTGCTCTTTTGGCACAGGATGTCACTAATGTAATACCCCAGCTGTCTAACCTACCAGTCTGAGCAAGCAACTTTATATATCAATCACTTGCTTGTTGCTTGCACCATTGGCAGTTTGTAATTACCTTTCAGACATTTATTTGATTTGTGTAATTAGTGCTACTAACCTGGTTTTGTGAGGGTTGGGGGTTGAACCTGCATGCTGGGTTATTTTACCCACAGTCCAGTGCCATTTTACACTGTATGTCCACATGTGTACTGTAGTTAAAAGAAAAGTGACCATTTACATGGAAGTGTTTACACTTGTTGTGCTGTGCTGGATACACATTAATTTATTAAATTATTTATGTTATCTCATGTTTACATGTAGTGATTGTGAATGTGTTTAAAATAGAAACAATCCAGTATATATGTTGGTCTTTTCAAAAATACTTTATTCATTACAAAAATTATGAATCCATATATTTATAGGCACACAATAAATAAATAGTTATATATAAAATATAATATAAAAATAACATTCATTAATTTTAAGGCCTTCAAGATCCATGATTAGTACAAATCTTTAATTAACATTGTCAGAAAGTTCCTTCTGGGAACATCTGTGTATGTCATCCAGAAGTCGGTGAAGTACAGTTTTTCCATGTGTTACATTACCACAATGCACTTTCTGCAACTGAAGAACGCAGCGGTGTTACTCAGTGAAGGAGAGAAACTCAAGTTTTTTTTTATTTATTAAAGTATGCAGTTATTACACAATAAGCAGCTTCTCTTCTAGACGTAGTTTAAAAGTCAGGCTTTTGCTTACTCTCACACCATTTATGACTTTACTTCCCAAGAGAACATATGTAAGGCCACCGGCTTTCACAGATGTTTGAACTACGCGGTACATTTTGTTTCATGATCATTCATCTTTGCCAACTGCAAAGACATAGGTTGCATCTGTAGCAGTTGTATAATTATCAAAATAACAACTTAAGGTTTTCACAGATGCACAGTCACTCACCTGCACGTAGGATGTAAGAAGCAAAGGCAGTTTCCACTCTTGTTCCTTTAGGTTGAGGTCCGTGGCATTAAATGCTGAAAGGATTTTCTGTGCTTTGCAGAGTTTCTTAGGCTAGAATAGCCGTAAAGAGGGTATGTACACTTAGTAAAGATCGTTTCTTGGTGTTGGGGCTTTTTAAAAAAATAATCCAATTAGATTGAATCTGTTTATATTTTAATGTGACTTACAGTGCAGTGTAAATCCAGTGCTCTCACGCGTGTATTAATCTGAGGAAATAAATGTCGAAAAGCTGCAAGGTTAGTCTTTTGCTTTTGTATTACTGATCTAATTTAAAAAAAAAAAAAACCTAATCAATCTAGATGTTACCATTTTATAAGAATTCAGAATATTCCCTCACGATTAATTAACATCTTACCTTCTTGGCCTTTAAGGAGTTCAGATTGTAAATGATTTCTCCTAATATTATTTTAAGATCTTGTTTCTCATTTGAATGTACTGCAGTAAGCACCACAATGCTTAGAAGGAAAAGGAAGAATGTCTTCATAGTTTAGACAGTCTCAGTCTGTTATCAGGTCCTAGAGTGAGAGTGTTTGGTACTTCACTGCATTCTCTTTGCAAAACGTCACTTTAGCGTGTACGTTTTTCTTTCCCAGAAGCTCTCAAGATATCTTGGTAATCTCACCAGAGAACTGACACACTAATATCACACTTGTGATCTTCTGGTGGAAGTTTAGTCATTTAAAAGAAAATAATTCATTGGCAGGAGGTGACAGTGAGGGGGATGGATTTTAAACTGCCATTGCCTTTAGTTGGGTATGTTACCTTAAATGGTTTAAATGGACAAACGGACTTTCATCAATAAACCCTGTGCAGGTGTGTGCAGGCGTGGTTACAAATGGTACATGACTCCCCCTGCACGCGGCAGGCCGTACCACGTCACTCGTGGGGGGAGGAGCCTTCTGTGACATAAGCAATAAATAAAATTTCTTAAAAAGTTGTATTTTAAATGATACCTAAATGTGACCCAAGACCCAACTCATTTTATTTATATATATATATATATATATATATATATATATATATATAATTTAACAATTATTAATATTTAACCCCACAATGTTTTGCTATATTTTGTTTGTCACTTTAACTACTCATGGTAATTGATGGACAATGTATGTGAACCATTATATTTAGTAACTAGTGTTACCTTATTAATTTTTAACAAGGCAGAGCAGAAAGTCAGAAATGAGTTTTATTTGCAGTAATCCATCATAACATGCCTCACTCAGACTCGTGTAAAGGTGGAATATGAACATATCAAGAAATTTTAACCAACAGTTGTTTGTGTTGGACTGGTCATGTTTGTGTTCAGCTGATCATATTATTGTTTTTGTCTGATCATAGGTAGCTGGTTCATTTGTTGCATGCACCTGGTAGGCCTAATGCAATCATTGTAATAATCTAATTTACTTTGCACACATTATGATACAAAAATTCAAGCATTTTTGATGCGTAAAACACAATCACTGGATACTGCTACATCTGTTTTTATTGCTGTTTTCTGCATCTTATCTACTATGACTAGTTGGTTTGCTGCTAGTTGCTGTTCATTGCTGAAGGTCCCACAGGATTTTAGCTTTGTTTTTCATGACTCTGTTCATCCATTTGGACCTGAGGGTAGCCTGCTAATATTCCTCGCATATCTTTGTGTATATAATCTTTGCTCTTTGGTTGTGTCTCAACATATGCTGCCTCTGCAATCTTACAGCCTTCTGCTAAGGGGTTTGTTGTCTCAGGTCCTACTTTGTATGGTCTACATGATGTATGGTGTTGCATGAGAAGATACACCCCTGATTTGACTAACCTAAAGTTGATTGCTTGTTCTTGTACTACCATGATTAATGCCTTTTATACTGTCTTTCAGTCCTGCCCTTTTCAGGCTTTGGTAGATTGTTCTGATGTCAGAAATCTTTTGCTTTCTGTCAGTGCATTCTGTGAAGGGATTTATCCTGTTATTCCATCTTCTGTTTCTTTGGTATCCATGTCCCGCATCTGTCTGAAACACTAGGCCATTGCTTGGATCATGGATCATTTATGTCTTAACAAAATAGTGGATATTAGTATTCTCTTTCCCCCTTCATCTGGCTGGTATACATCTATTAGATGTTGGATTTGGATTATTGTGCATACATGGACATATATTTTTTAGTTTCAGTTATATGGGTGTTTGAAATTGTACTTATTGCTACATTCATTTTTAAAAATTTTTATTTTATTTTTTAGTCATTATGCCAAATCTCGGAACTGCCTCTTTCATTTCACTACTACTATTTTGCTTATTTGTGACTGATTTGAGACTTTGTGAATGTGTTTTTGTGGTTGTGAGTATGCGAGAGTTTGTGTTTGGTTCTGTTACGTCTGGAATTCTTGAGTTTTGTTTTATAACTCGTGATTTGGACCAGACCTCCGGTATTCTGACCTTGACTTTGCTTATGCCCCATATGTAAATTGTGTACATAGTGTGTTATACATATTTAATTATTCTGTCGTTATATGTTTGTTCGTAGTTTTGGAAGTTGGGAGGTGACGCCGTTTATGTTGAGGTTTCTTTTTGTCTTCTGTTTTTGTTTTTGATGTTCTGGCACTGTCATCTCCTTACGCACACCCTTCTATGAAATAAATATCTCCTTTTTTCTATTTATATCCTTTCCCCCATTTCTCCTTTCCCTGTTACGGTCCGGATCCTAGATCGGATCGTAACAGACTTGGGGGCTTGTCCTTTGCTTGTTTTTTTTTTGTTTTTTTTGGGGATGGTGTATGTGTCATATGTGTAGCTCCTCTCATAGCCACCTCCTGTCATACACAACTACTGACCATGGAAGGTGACGCCCAAGAACGTGCCCGCCGAGAGGCATAAACATACTGTCCGTGCTGCAACAGCCCAGCTCACACAGAGGACAGTGCAAACACAGACGTTGACGATTGGCTAGGGCAACAGTGAATGACGGGGTTTCTACTGCACCACTCGGGGACCAAGCTGGTAGTACTACATGCCAGCATTGGGTAATATAACGGCGTGCTTGAAAGCTGGGCAGACCAAAACAGTAAGGATCTTAAATAGATTGAGTGATTGCAACAAGATTATGAAGGTCCTTAAATATCTTACAGCTCAGATAAATATGTTGCCCATTGTAAGATAATGCAGTTTAATGCAGTAACTCTAAGAACAACGAGTTGTGAAAAAAAGAGTTCTTTAAATTCTGATTGTTTTTACAAATACTGTGTCATTTGTATTCTATAAAATGCATGCCACCTTTGAGATTGTGAAATTGCTCCTAGAGCCACTTTTTCTTGGAAACCTTAAACATATAAACGCATTTAATACATTTGCTGCCAAATAAATATATTAGTATAATATAAAATAAAACCGTTAAAGTCTATTGTGGGAACTTGTAAACATGCTATATTTATTATTAGGAGAAAGAAAATGTAATCTAAAAAAACCAAATGAAAATGAACCCTGAATATTTTGAAGGCCTTTACATTTTTTCCCCCCATTTCTGTTTATTTAACAAATGCTGGAATCTGTGGTGACTTACAAAGCATGCGAAAGACATAACAGAGTGGGACAGTTATTGTAATATCATGGCTTGCTGACTGTACAAGGTAGTACATTAGTCTTGCAGCTACAGCATTCTTGAGTTGCAATAGTCAAGCGTTTACTGTGATGTTGCAAAATGTCAGAGGTTCACTGGTGATGGTGTAGAGAAGTGTGGGAGTGCAGGAGCATGGATGAGATTGATTACACTGCCTGGTTTCATGAGTTTATCATCAGCAAGAATCTTAAAATTACAGTTATTAGTGTGGGGGTGTGCGTTTTGGCAGATCCGTGTCTGCTTCTCTAAGATCTTTATCAGGTCAAGTAGAGTTGTAAATTGTACATTGTTCTCCACTGGACCCTGATAGCAATCCAGCCTATATCTTATGAGAGATTCCAGGCATAGAGGTGATGAGATCCTGTACCTTGTTGACTGACGGCTATTGTCGAGAGTTGATGCAGTTTCACCTGTGTCTAGTTTATTCCCTTGTTTCTGTTGATAAACACCTTCCTGTTCCTATTTGTCTTTGAAAAGGCTTATTAAGCCCTGTCTTGCATTTCTAAGCTTTTTTCCCATTCTTCTTACCTTTTGCATTCCTTCTTTGACCGATGCCTGTTCTCTCCATTGTTACCCTTTTGCCTGCCTCTATTCTGGTGTGTTTGCACGGTCTGTTGCCTGTTCTGTTCCCGATCTTCGCCTGGTTTTTGACCTTGTGTTTGGTCTGCCCTTTGTACTTGTACATTAGACCTGTTAAACGTCCATGCAACTTGACCCCTGACTACAAAGCCAGAGACTCATCAGGTGCTGACTCACTGAGTCTCCAACAGTAGAAGTATGGTTAGCTATAGTAAGTGAAATAGATGTTAAAGATAAATATACATATGGAAAAAAAACACCACACATTCTACCTTTGTTTACAAAGGTTTAAATTTGTCGAGTCCTGGCTGAAATGGGATACATCTGTAACTCTTATAACCAGACTTTGTCTAAGTAGTGAATGACTAATCTCTGTATATGAGTGTTCTGTTTCTCGTGGTTGGATCATTTTGCAAAACTTACCATTAGTATTACTAATCTTCTACACTATTATTCTCTTCCCTTTCCTGTACCTCTTCCTGCTTGAATGTATATTTAATTTAGAATTGTAAAAACTTTAAGATGAGTCAAGAGGACAAGACTAGTGAGATAAATACTAGCTTTCTAGAAATGACTAGTTTTTCTGCTAATTATTTCTGCTAATTATTCTGCTAATTATTCTGTATGTATGGACTCCTGTTTGTCTCTTTATTTAAAGAATACAAGAAAAATAAATACCTGGTGCATGGTTTTAATTTAAGTATTTTCTTCATAATATGTTGTCTTTAAGATTATTTTATTTATAAATATAATAATAGAATAAACAAAAATAAGCAAATATGTTATTTTTTCAAATGTTATATATGTTAGGTGTATTTTTTAAAAATAAACAAATAGACGTTAGAATAATAATAGAAAAATATGAATAGATCAACCTATTGAAGGGCTCTAAAAACTTTTTAAAAATTATTTTTAAAATCAATGGTTGTCATTAAAGATTTGCAAATAGCTTCTTGGCACAGTAATGCATATTGTCCAGAAGTTGGTGAAGTGGAACATTGTCTTGCTTCTCTGTATTTGTGCAGGTAATATTCTGTAGGTGAAAAATACAAGTTCAAAGTCAGGCAAACCCCTGCAGCGGCTAAAGCAACCATGCTCATTTGTTATTATATTCTCGGACCGCTCACAAGCTGAGATGGAATTTAAGACTGCTGGGACGCTGCCACCCCAAGCAACAAATGCAAAAGCCATATTTTATTCTGTTGCAGCTCAGAGTTTGGTAGATTATATTGTTAGTAATTATAGTTAGTAATTATATCCACATAGCCAAAATAAAAGCTTGATGTTTTCAGTGTTACTGTCACTCAGCCTCATGTAGTCTGCTAGCAGCCTAGGCAGTATTTTCATTTGTCCATTGCCCTTGTCTTCATAAGCTGACAGAACCTGACAGAAAAGTGGATATGATCTTGTTTCATAACATAAATGGCCATTTCTTAGTGCTGCGTATGTGAATAGTAATTAAGATACGTTACGCTGGAATACATTAATAACTTACAGTGCACTCTTTTTTTCTGAAGATATCTTGAACAAATATCTCGAGAATCTAAGAAAATAACATTTAATATCATGTTTCATATTCTTTTACCGTGTGTTATGAAGATTACATGGGTTATTGTAGGTCACGAGTCTGTTATTATATCAGACAACAGGTCATATTCTTTCACATTCTTCCATTCTATGAGTCATAGTTTTAAGCATTTATAAATCTTACCTTCTTTGGTAGGTTGTGTTTTAAGCCATTTATGTTATTGATGAGTTCTTTAAAAAAAGGGTTAGCTGCCGATGTTGCAGCAGGTGCTACAGTGACAACCGCTATGGTTAGAAGGAAAAGCAAGAACGTCTTCGTAGTTGAGGTTGTCTAAGTTAGAAGAATGTGGTATACAGTGAGTCAGTGGATTTGTCTTTTATACCTGTGTTTTCTTATCGCCTTTACAGAGGATGTATGTGGCTTAGACAATGCGTCTGGGAATCCCTCTAGATATTGTGACCGAAACGTTGCTGATGGCATATCAGAGAGAACTGCTTCGTAACTAAGTTCATACAACCAATTATGTTTGAGGCTAGAAAATAAAATGAAGAAAAAATGTTTTTTTAAAACACAGAAACAATTTTTTAATAAAAAATTGCAACAGCACAGAGACATTTGTGGAAAAAAATATCCCACAATTTTTCAATTTTCAATTTTTATTGTTATAGCTCAATTCAATTTTTATTGTTATAGCTTATTGGAATTTGAAAAATTAGCAGTCTTGCTTCCTCCCTTTTACTTTTCTCTGAGGTTGAAAGTGGTTTGGCTACACTACGTATGTTTGTGTTTTCTGTGGAAGGAAGGACTAGATACACTCAACTAAAGAGCTAAGAGATTGGCATGCACAGATTGGCATGCTGGGTATCCCCTTCACTTTCAAAGAAATATGATTCTGCCAGTAAGGTAGATATTGATTTTGTGACATTTTTGTTACCTTCTCATTCATGAACACACAGGCTGTGTCTGTAGTAGTCCATCTTTTCCGAGGCTGACTTATTTTTCTGTATTTTTGGGGAGTCTTTATACATGATCTGTGTTGTATAGTGCAGATGGTGTCTACACTCCTGAGTAAATAAATACATAAATGGCCAAACCCAAGATTAAATGTAAGGGTTCTAACAACAAATAGCTGGTCAGAAAATTAACAAGAACTATAAAAAGGCACTCCTAAGACCTGTGCCCCTTTTACTCATCTGAAGTGACGTGTTGGGTAGGAAATTCTAGAAACAGGGAAATTCACTTACGTAGTCTTACACAGTACACAAAGATAAAATCACGACAAGATTTCAATGTTTTGATATAAAATGTAAATTAACACATGCTTGCATGTCCCTAAGTCTTTGTGTCTTTATGTCCAAAATGACAAATTAGACCCTGCTGTGAGAATGACATGTCGAACACTGTTGTGGCCAACTGAGACCTTTATACCTTAGAGGTCACTTTGTCTCTCCCGGTGATACCTGGGATTTCCTGAAGACACTTCTTGTGGAATTTCTCCAGGAGTGTGAAGTGACTTCTGTGTCTTATCCATGCTGTACAACAGTAGGGAAAAGGTGGTGATGCAGGTTGCCTGATATACAACTATTTTAGTGATGGTGAGCTGGTTTCCATTCTGATGCTCTCTTGATAAATCCAGCTAAAGGTTATAGTTGCCTTTTTGTTTCTGTGCTGTATTTCTTCAATGATGTTCTTATTCTGACAGAAAATGCTTCCAAGACTGTAAGTATTTGTCACCTTTGCCTTTGTATATTGTATCTGCATCATTCCACTACTGTCTTCCATGACTAATAAATACTTAGATGTCCCTCAGACGTTGTAAGACCTGCAAGGTCCAGTGGTAAGGTGAGAAGTTTGATGAGCTCAGTGTGTCTAGTCTTGATAAAGCTGTATCCTTCACAGAGGCTGAAAACCAAGTGTAACCAAGACATTTTGTACTCCCAACCACATATTGATAGACACCAAACGAGTCCAATATTGCACAGACGTTCTTGGCATAATTAAGAGTGAGCCTGGCTAACACTATGGCAACTCCTGAATAGGAGAGATCCTGCCTCCTGCTGCAGATCTTGATTCCAGAGCAGAGGTGAACAGAGGTGAGCCCAACTATATCTAGCTATTAACTCACAATCTAAAGAAGTTAAAAGGAAAGAATTAAATGAAGCGTGAAATTAAAAAAATAATTCAAAATCAATGCAGAGTTAACCACATTTCCGTTTGACAGGTAATTATTATAATTCTTTATTTTTGATTTGATTTTTATTAAAAAAAAAACCCAAAACAAAACACAAAGCTAAGATGGCAATTGTCACGGGATTCCCCCCCCCCCCAAGTCACGTGGTACGGCCTGGCGCGTGCAGTGGGTCTCACCCCATGTGTAACCACGCCCTCCATAATTGCACGCACCTGCACAGGGTATAACGTCTTGTGTTTCTTTGTCTATTTAAACCTCTGTTAGTATGTGTATTGTGTTGGTTATTGTTAGTCTGCTGGTGTATGTTAACATGTAGGTAGTCATTATTAAACATTATTGTAGTCTGTGTTTAGTTAAATGTGTACATTATGTCTGTTGGTAATGTTGTGTGTGAGTGCCACTGTTATTCGTATGTTATGTTAATAAATGTATCACTTCATCGAGGGAGTCTGTGCTTCCTGCTTCACGCCCTTGGGCACTTGGGCCAGCAGGATCGTTACAGCAATAATTACAGTAGCAATCTATAGTGCATTTCTCATTTTAATCTGATATTACTGGTTAGTGTTGATTTATTTGAAAGTTGGTGAAAATATCTTTGTGAATTGCCCAGGCCGTTGTATCAGTTATGGGTGTCTGTGTTCTCACATCCGAATGTTCTCATAAGTGGTATGCTGCTTATTTAGCACTACTCATGACAGTTTCTGTTATCAAACAAACATCTCTGTATGCATAATTGTGTACCATTAGATAGATATTGCTGTAAATTACTTTTAATGTATAAAAGATTTATTTTTGCTTGTTTGATGGCCAGCAATGTTAACATTTCACATTAATGTGTGTTTCTGCAGAAGGGTCTTTGGAGGCGGGGCTGGAAGTCACATTCATTCATATTTTCAAACTAAGCCCCCTCTCTTTTCAGTCTTACTGACTGCAGCTTTAATTGTGCCCTCACTGAGGAATCTGGTGTTTCTAAAGGTAGCAACATCACTGTTATAATGCCTAGTGTTGACTGTTATTTGTGGAACACCAGCCCCTCATTCCAAAAACAAATTTGTCAATCAAATAGTGTGGGAGTATTTTATGGGACTTGTGGA
This sequence comes from Electrophorus electricus, assembly GCF_041902795.1. Taxonomy (NCBI): domain Eukaryota; kingdom Metazoa; phylum Chordata; class Actinopteri; order Gymnotiformes; family Gymnotidae; genus Electrophorus; species Electrophorus electricus. The sequence continues at coordinate 27,022,911 of NC_137500.1, forward strand.
GGTTACTGGTTGTAAGACCAACCAACAAGACCAAACTGTTCATGAGAAAACTATATTGTTAGTCCTTTAATTGGGCTGTAATAACAGAAAAAGTGACATCAGTCATGGCTGAAGCTTGCTTGGAGTTAAGCTACTTTTACCATGCAGTTTGTAGTAGTTAACTAATGTTTTATTTTTCTCTCTATGTCACTGATCCAGTAAGATTACTAAGGATAGTCTGGGAAGTTGTAAATTGCACCATTAAATATTTATCCAATTGATGAATAGCCATTTATTTCATGTTGAATTGTACTAGGTAATGTTAAAGTATACTGGGGGAGAAAGAAGAAACAAAGAAAACAAACACACACAACACGCGACTCTTTCTACCCTGTGTGGGTCCAAGACTGACTGAGGTTGTGACAGCAGAGGAGATCCAGCTCATACTACAGCTCATACCACAGCTCATACTACAGCTCATACCACAGCTCATACCACAGCTCATACCACAGCTCACACCACAGCTCATACTACAGCTCATACTACAGCTCACACTACAGCTCATACCACAGCTCATACCACAGCTCACACTACAGCTCACACCACAGCTCATACCACAGCTCACTACAGCTCATAAAACAACTCATACCACAGCTCATACCACAGCTCATACCACAGCTCACACTACAGCTCATACCACAGCTCATACCACAGCTCACACTACAGCTCACACTACAGCTCATACCACAGCTCATACTACAGCTCACACTACAGCTCATACCACAGCTCATACTACAGCTCATACCACAGCTCATACTACAGCTCATACCACAGCTCATATTACAGCTCACACTACAGCTCATACCACAGCTCATACTACAGCTCATACCACAGCTCATACCACAGCTCACACTACAGCTCATACCACAGCTCATACTACAGCTCACACTACAGCTCACACTACAGCTCACACCACAGCTCACTACAGCTCACACCACAACTCATACCACAGCTCATACCACAGCTCACACTACAGCTCACACTACAGCTCATACCACAGCTCACACTACAGCTCACACTACAGCTCATACCACAGCTCACACTACAGCTCATACCACAGCTCACACTACAGCTCATACCACAGCTCATACCACAGCTCATACTACAGCTCACACTACAGCTCATACCATAGCTCATACCACAGCTCACACTACAGCTCACATCACAGCTCATACCACAGCTCACACTACAGCTCACACCACAGCTCACACTACAGCTCATACCACAGCTCATACTACAGCTCATACCACAGCTCACACCACAGCTCATACCACAGCTCATACTACAGCTCATACCACAGCTCATATTACAGCTCACACTACAGCTCATACCACAGCTCATACTAAAGCTCATACCACAGCTCATACCACAGCTCATACCACAGCTCACACTACAGCTCATACCACAGCTCATACCACAGCTCACACTACAGCTCATACCACGGCTCATACTACGGCTCATACCACAGCTCATACTACAGCTCACACTACAGCTCATACCACAGCTCATACTACAGCTCACACCACAGCTCATACCACAGCTCATACTACAGCTCATACCACAGCTCATACCACAGCTCATAATACAGCTCACACTACAGCTCATACCACAGCTCACACTACAGCTCACACTACAGCTCATACCACAGCTCATACCACAGCTCATACTACAGCTCACACTACAGCGCATACCATAGCTCATACCACAGCTCACACTACAGCTCACACCACAGCTCATACGACAGCTCACACTACAGCTCACACTACAGCTCACACCACAGCTCATACTACAGCTCACACCACAGCTCATACCACAGCTCATACCACAGCTCATATTACAGCTCACACTACAGCTCACACCACAGCTCACACTACAGCTCATACTACAGCTCACACTACAGCTCACACTACAGCTCACACCACAGCTCATACCACAGCTCACACCACAGCTCATAACACAGCTCATACCACATCTCATACTACAGCTCACACTACAGCTCATACCACAGCTCATACCACAGCTCACACTACAGCTCATACCACAGCTCATACCACAGCTCACACCACAGCTCATACCACAGCTCATACCACAGCTCACACTACAGCTCATACCACAGCTCACACCACAGCTCACACCACAGCTCACACTACAGCTCATACCACAGCTCACACTACAGCTCATAGCACAGCTCATACTACAGCTCACACCACAGCTCATACCACAGCTCATACCACAGCTCATACCACAGCTCATATTACAGCTCACACTACAGCTCATACCACAGCTCACACTACAGCTCATACTACAGCTCACACTACAGCTCACACTACAGCTCACACCACAGCTCATACCACAGCTCACACCACAGCTCATACCACAGCTCATACCACAGCTCATACCACAGCTCACACTACAGCTCATACCACAGCTCATACCACAGCTCACACTACATCTCATACCACAGCTCATACCACAGCTCACACCACAGCTCATACTACAGCTCACACTACAGCTCATACTACAGCTCATACTACAGCTCACACTACAGCTCATACCACAGCTCACACTACAGCTCACACCACAGCTCATACCACAGCTCACTACAGCTCACACCACAGCTCATACCACAACTCATACCACAGCTCATACCACAGCTCATACCACAGCTCACACTACAGCTCATACCACAGCTCATACCACAGCTCACACTACAGCTCATACCACAGCTCATACTACAGCTCACACTACAGCTCATACCACAGCTCATACTACAGCTCATACCACAGCTCATACTACAGCTCATACCACAGCTCATATTACAGCTCACACTACAGCTCATACCACAGCTCACACTACAGCTCATACCACAGCTCACTACAGTTCACACCACAGCTCATACCACAACTCATACCACAGCTCATACCACAGCTCACACCACAGCTCACACTACAGCTCATACCACAGCTCATACCACAGCTCACACTACAGCTCACACTACAGCTCATACCACAGCTCATACTACAGCTCATACCACAGCTCACACTACAGCTCATACCACAGCTCATACCACAGCTCATACCACAGCTCATACTACAGCTCATACCACAGCTCATACTACAGCTCACACTACAGCTCATACCACAGCTCATACCACAGCTCACACCACAGCTCATACCACAGCTCATACTACAGCTCATACCACAGCTCATACCACAGCTCATACCACAGCTCATAATACAGCTCACACTACAGCTCATACCACAGCTCACACTACAGCTCACACTACAGCTCATACCACAGCTCATACCACAGCTCATACTACAGCTCACACTACAGCTCATACCATAGCTCATACTACAGCTCACACTACAGCTCACACCACAGCTCATACCACAGCTCACACTACAGCTCACACTACAGCTCACACTACAGCTCATACCACAGCTCACATTACAGCTCACACTACAGCTCACACTACAGTTCACACTGCTACAGCTCACACCACAGCTCATACTACAGCTCACACTACAGCTCATACTAGAGCTCATACCACAGCTCACACTACAGCTCATACCACAGCTCATACTACAGCTCACACTACAGCTCACACCACAGCTCATTCCACATCTCATACTACAGCTCATACCACAGCTCATACCACAGCTCATACCACAGCTCATACTACAGCTCATACCACAGCTCATACCACAGCTCATACTACAGCTCATACCACAGCTTCGGCTGTGTGGAGATTTCCTCTGCTACCAAAACTGTTATGCACAAGTTCTGCAGCTATGCAGTTAGTATGTATGATATGCTATTTACCTAGAATGTGAACTGGTATTGGTTAGCGTTGGAAGAGTCTATTTAATAATAGATCATATCTATCAACCCACAGAAAAAAATGTTTCATTTTTTAAAAAGAGTAGCTTGCAGGTTAAAAGTCTAAAATAATCATAATCATACTATATAAATTGGCACATTTATTTCACTGGAAAAAAAACCACCATGCTTGTCCAAGTCAGTGACACAGTAAATGCAAAAGTGCATGACACCAAGACCAGTTAATACTGAAACCAAGAACAGAATCCAATACTAGTTTCTGGCTTGGTATCCACAGAGTGCATTGAGGCTTCTCAAAGTGTGATCCTTGGAAAACATCATCATTTGTGATGTTTTTGAAAGAGAAGAACGCCTCGATACTTCTGCTGCATAGTTCTTTTTAACCTGCCTTTAATGTGATGACTGGCATGTTAAAATTGAATGGGTCTCCTATTTAAAATGTTATTGGCCATATTTTTGAGCAGTACTTTAACAACTCACTAATACAATAGACCTTAGTTTTTTACTTGTACTGTATGTTGCAAATCTGGTACCATAGAAGTGTTTTATATCCCAGTCTATTCTCAGGTTGTAACTGAATGGGTGCTTGAATAAATAACAGGTGGAACTTACAGTATTCAACTTCAGGTGCACCCAAGGCCAAAATAGCAAACAAAACCCAAAACTGACTGAAAACAGCAACTAGCTGAACCGTATAAATACACAATACAATAACAACACTATCCATACTCAACATAAACCCAACCACTATCCCACTCCCAAACCAAATGGCAGTTACACCCCTACACCCAGATCTGTGCACAAGAAATATACATGCAATCAGGTAACTAAAGCTAAAAGGGAACTATCTGAGAGGGAAAATCCAAAAGTAACAACTGAACACAGCAATATGAAAGTAGGCGCAAAGGTTTAGAGTGGATCCTGATGAACCTTCATATAGTCCCAGAAATGACATCAGCAAAAAGACAAGGAAAGTGGGAATAAGACTGGCTTTTATAAGAAGCTAGAATCAGGAATGCTGCAGGTATAAATATAATAGAAAGACACAACAGCATACATTTACAGCGTTTGGCAGACACTCTTATCCAGCAGCTGGAGTCAGGAATAGAGCAGGTGTCTAAAAATAGCAGGCAGACAAACAGTATGCAAAACACTGGCAGACATTCTTAGCCAGAACTGTCTGTTTGATAGTATGTGTGTGTCAAGGACTGACCGGTAACCAGCCACCGATCACAGCACCGATCACATGTCAATCACAGCACTCAGCCACTCCCCTGCTCTCAGTCACCTGTTTATTAGAGCACTTATTCCTTCTTTATTTCACTTCCTATTTAATTCTCACAGGCACCTGAACACAGTGCTTCGAATGAAAAGTCCCAAGAAGCCTGGAGACAGACCAAACCTAATCTTTGTGCCTTCTTACAAAGTTTTTTTCTCTTGCATATTTTGAATAAACATGTTTGTATTTCCACATCCTCTTCTTGCTCCTGTTTCCAAAAATGTCACAGTGTGCTCCTCTGGGAATCAAACCACAACACTGGTTTTGGCTAACACCTTACTCTACCTGGTGTGGCAAGGAAACTACAGGAGCATACTGCATAAACTGTGGCTCACATCTTACTGTAGTGGGATAAGCTTGAGACGCAGGCTACTCTAACATTGAACTGTGGATACAAACAGTATTATGCACATGCTATAGGACATTTTCAGGGAGCTAAAGAAGTTAATATGTTATCTAGAGCAGCTCCACCATCATTGTCAAGTTTGCTGACGACACCGTTGTAATAGGCCTGATCTCGGACAACGATGAGAGGGCCTACCTGGAAGAGATTAAACAACTGGAAAACTGGTGCCAGGAAAATAATCTTCTCCTAAACGTCAGTAAGACAAAGGAGCTGATCGTGGATTGCAGCAAGAAGCAGGAGCAGCACTACCAACCTGTGAGGATAAGTGGAACCACGGTGGAGAGAGTAGATAGTTTCAGGTACCTTGGTGTTCACATCTCGCAGGACCTGTCCTGGTCCCGCCATACCAACTCCCTGGCAAAGAAGGCTCGTCAGCGTCTTTACCACCTTAGACGCCTAAGAGACATCAGACTGCCCTCCAAGGTACTGTGGAACGTCTACACCTGCACTATCAAGAGCATCCTCACGGGGAACATCACAGTCTGGTTTGGGAACAGCACCAAGCAGGACAGACAAGCACTCCAAAGGGTGGTGCGTTCAACAGAGCTCATCACTCATACGGAACTTCCTGACCTGCAGACCATCTACTACAAGCTGTGCCAGACCAAGGCCAGGAGGATTGTGAAGGACCCCACCCATCCCAACAATAGGCTCTTCTCTCTGTTGAGGTCAGGGAAGCGCTTTCACTCCCCGAAGACCAAGAAAGAGAGACTGAAGAGGAGCTTCTTCCCACAGGCCATTCGGACCCTGAATCAGGGAAACTGATAAACTGTGGGGACCACCACCACCATATAACATATAACTGTATATAATATGTTCAATTACAAGATGGAACTGTACATTGTGTACATACATATATACATATCCATATATACATTGTACATCCACCATCGTCCCCGTCCCGAAGAATCCTCGACCCTCCGACCTCAATGACTACCGCCCTGTTGCCCTCACATCAGTCGTGATGAAGTGCTTTGAAAAGCTAGTCAGAGACTTCATCACATCTTCACTGCCAGCCTCCATGGACCCACTGCAGTTTGCATACCGCCACAACTGCTCCACTGATGATGCAATTGCACATCTGCTCCACACCACACTGACCCACCTGGACAAAGGGAGGGGTAATTATGTTAAAATGCTGTTTGTCGACTACAGTTCAGCATTTAACACTATCATCCCCTCCCTACTCACTACTAAGTTGGAGGATCTAGGACTGCATACATCGCTGTGCGACTGGATCTCCAACTTCCTAACAGACAGACCACAATCAGTACGGGTGGGCAACTGTGCCTCATCCACCCTCACCCTCAGCACTGGAGCTCCTCAGGGTTGTGTCCTAAGCCCCCTGCTCTACTCACTGTACACCTACGACTGCACAGCCACTTCCAGCTCCACCATCATTGTCAAGTTTGCTGACGACACCGTTGTCATGGGCCTGATCTCAGACAACGATGAGAGGGCCTACCTGGAGGAGATTAAATACCTGGAAAACTGGTGCCAGGAAAATATTCTCCTCTTAACGTCAGTAAGACAAAGGAGCTGATCGTGGATTGCAGCAAGAATCAGGAGCGGCACTACCAACCTGTGAGGATCAGTGGAACCACGGTGGAGAGAGTAGATAGTTTCAGGTACCTTGGTGTTCACATCTCGCAGGACCTGTCCTGGTCCCGCAATACCAACTCCCTGGCAAAGAAGGCTCGTCGGCGTGTTTACCACCTCAGATGCTTAAGAGACTTCAGACTGCCCTCCAAGGTACTGCGGAACTTCTACACCTGCACTATCGAGAGCATCCTCACGGGGAACATCACAGTTTGGTTTGGGAATAGCACCAAGCAGGACAGACAAGCACTCCAAAGGGTAGTGCGTTCAGCAGAGCTCATCACTCACACGGAACTTCCTGACCCGCAGACCATCTACTACAAGCGGTGCCAGACCAAGGCCAGGAGGATTGTGAAGGACCCCACCCATCCCAACAATAGGCTCTTCTCTCTGTTGAGGTCAGGGAAGCGCTTTCGCTCCCTGAAGACCAAGACAGAGAGACTGAAGAGGAGCTTCTTCCCACAGGCCATTCGGGCCCTGAATCAGGGAAACTGATAAACTGTGGGGACCACCACCACCATGTAACATAACTGTATATATATTCAATTACCACCATGTAACATTAAAAACTGTAAATATGTCATTTTACAAAATGGATCTGTACATTGTGTACATACATATATACACAACCATATACATTGTACATTGTGTATATAAACATAATATACATATATTGTACATACATTTTTAATATAATTTTGTACATATATAGAATAATATATTTCTCTATGCACCCTGTTTTCTTTTTTCTCAGTTTGGACAGAGCACTCTCAACCATTTCACTGCGAGTTATACTGTGTATGACTATGTATGTGACAAATAAACCAAACTTGAAACTTGAAACTTGAAAGAAACAGAAAGATTGACTCTTTAGGATGGCTGCATTCAGACCATATACACCATCAGGTAACACGCCTGTGCTGACCCCGTCTCATGGATATCTTCAGGCTGTATGCACCATCAGCAACACGCCTGTGCTGACCCCATCTCCATGACTACCTTCACACTGTATGCACCATCAGCAACATGTCTGTGCTGACCGCATCTCCATGGCTACCTTCAGACTGTATGCACCATCAGCAGCACCTATGGCAGGCACCATAAGGGGCCTTCTCAGAGGGGCATCCTCACGGACATGATGCCTTTTTCGCACGCGACCTGTTTGGCTCCTTCATTCTGGAGGCAGCTGAGCTGGTTTAAGTGGAGGACAAGCGTAGACTGTCCTCGTGTGTCAGACGCCTGGAGTTAATGTTTTTGCCATTATTGGTTAAACAGCAAGCCTGGGTGTGGTCAGCTTCAGGAGTCAACCCTGTTAATCTGTGTGTACTTGTAGAACACAAAATCCTGTCAAAGCCTCCTTACATGCCTCTGTGTCTTGTCTGAATTAGACGCAGGCTACATTTCAGATGGTGAAGGCAAACTTAACATTCTTAAGAAGTCCTCTTCCATGCCAAATAATAAGTAAGTATGTAGTAAGGTTCTTGTCAGGCAGAAGAACAATGTAATGGATGGTAATTGAATGACTGAAGATAGTAGAAGAGAAAAACGGAATAATACCTGTTCATATTCAGGAATTATAAATTAAATGAGCTTTGGGGAAATAAACATTTAATTCCAGTTAATACTAGAAACCATTTTAATTTGTTTTTGTTATATGAAGTGTGCACTGTAAACTCCTTAATGCATTACATTAACAAGATCCCTCCTTTCCATTTTCTGAATAAATACATTTATTCATAATTGAAACATTGACCAAGTTAATAACATATTGAAACAACAGTGTAAAGCAAGAATCATGAAAAATATAAAAATAGATGTATGAATCATAACATATCAGATGTGTTCTTTAAAAATGCTTAATTATATAATAAAATAAAATAATTAAATAATCCAATAATTTATGTATAAATTGTTTCTTTCCATAAATAAACAAGAATAATAAATTATAAATATTAAAATTACATTCATTTAACTTTAAGCTTTGAATATTGTATCTGGGCACATCTTTTAATGCCATTTAGGAATTTGTGAAGATCAACCTTGTCATTTGAAGTGGGGGCCGTGCACTGAATTTTCTGTGAACAATACATTAATACATTAAACAGAGCAAAATGTTGCTAAATGAGAAAATCAAGAAATGTAGACACTGTTTAAAACTGCTGAAAGAGTTTGTGTTTACTTACAGTAGAGAGTAAACACATGCAAAGATAATATCCTTTCCCTAGCATGCTGGAGGCATAAACTTTGCTTGTTAAACTTGGGAAGTTTAAATTGTTTTGTTTTGGAGTTTTTTGGGGCTCTGTAGTGTTAATGTTCACATCCCAAATATTTTGGGATGATAACTGTTTAAATATGGAAGAATTATTTAGCATGATTCCTCACCGTGGTGTAGGCTGCCAGTCTCCTTGGCAGAAGCCATTCTTCCTTCAGTCCAAGGTCTTTTGCTTTAATTTTCTCCAGAATTTTCCCTGCTTTGCAAAAATCTTCTTTCTAGAACAGAACACCATGTAAGAGTTGATCATGAAAAAGATTATTTACTATGTAGGTGAATTTCATTTCTGTTAGACTAAAACCTTTACTGTAACTTACAGTGCAGTGATTAGTTGACATTGCATTTTGGACAAAGATCTGAGGAAATATAAGTTCAAAAGTTTAGAATAATGATTTCATCCTGTATTATTGGGGTTATTTTTGTAATTTAGCCTTTCAGTGCCTAAAAATGGGCTTACCTTCTGTAATAGTTTGTTGTCTTTAAGGTGCCACACGCTTTGTATAATTTCTTGTAAAATGAATTGCTGCTCAAGTTTAAGGTCACCCTGCAGAAATGTATCTGAGGTTTCTGCAGTAACCACAATGACAGTTACAAGAAAAAGAAGGAGAGTCTTCATGGTTTATTTGGCCTCAAGTTAGCAAGTTAGCAGGTCTTCAGAGTCTTCGGCACTGTGCATTGATCCTCACTGCTACTCTCTTCTTATAGTCTTCACAAAGGATATGACTTACATGTCTGACCTGGGAGTCCCTCACTGTATCTTGATTAAGATGTCATTGATTACACGTCAAAAAGAACCTCATTGAGACAAACCTCACACCTCCAGCTATGGTGTTCCGGTAGAGCTGTGAGGGGGAAAACACATGTTGTAAGATAATATAAAATATATATAATAAACAAATAAACAGATTTCAATGTTTTATAGAGCTGAAAGTGACATCAAGAATTTTTAATGTGTATTTCACATTAATGTGTAGAAATGTCATCAAGCAATGTGACTTGTTCCAAGTGTTGAAACATTTTGCTTCGGTCTACAGGCATCAGAAGAAATGGTTCTCTGCCCCATTTCTAGGTGCGGGTCCTTTTTGGAATTCACCAACGTATTGCTTGCTGCCAAAGACAGACCATTTCTCCCAGTATATCATAGTGAGGTGCACACAGATGTAGGCCTGCAACCTGGCAGTCAGACTCGTCACACTAATAAAAGCATAAAACGTTCTTCAACTGCTGAAGAAAAGACAGGCATATTCTCAATAGCCTACTTCTCTTCACAGTATAACAATAACTGTGGCCTTTATAGGAATAAATCCATTATTTCGGCGTGCTTTGTAAAACTTCTTATCCAGACCATTTGCTTGAATGTTTATGGACTTAATCTTCCAACACAAACCCTTGGATAGCTGATAGGTATTTAGTATCTGCATGTTTAATTTTACATTTGTTCTCCCAGTGTAAGCTGAATGGAATTTGCAGCAGTTTGTTACATTCTGATGTGTGGGGGGTTTCTGCAGAAGACTTTTGCCATCTAGTTTAAGTGTGTCAGGTTACTCACCGCTTCTGCATAATCAGCATCTGAGACGTTATGACAGGTTCCATGACACAGTCATCCTCCCACACTGCTGAGGGCATGTGTTAGAGCCGGGGCCACCTTTCCCAGGAAGGAGCCACAGATAAGATAGAATGGTAAATTATATAACACTTAAAGTGTTGCCTTAAAACTTGAGTTAATTTATCTTTATCATCAGACATTATGTTTCCAGCTGAATAGGTACAATAAAGATAGCACTTGCCAATAGTTTGGATTAGCTTTCTTTCCCCACCATGTTTATGAAGATTTGACTACTGCTAATTATTTTATTAAATATTTCCTTTATTTCAGTGAAGGTGACCTCACTGAAACTGAAGGTAAAACCAGTCATGGAGTCTCCTGGGTGGACTTTTTGTCATCTGGGTTTATCTGTTGTTCCTCCCGATCCATGTCACCAACAACACACACACACACACACACACACACACACACACACACACTGCCTTTGTTCATTCGGCCATTAACAAGCCATGTTTCCCATTCCTGTTGGTTTGCTAGTATCTGTTCTAGTGAAATTTACCTGTTTTTCATATAAAACCTATATTTTCATTTCATAATTTTTTTTATTTCATACAACCATAACGCACAAGTCAAAATGAACAGCATGTAGTGCTTTACAGCAGGACTGTAACAAATGCCTTACTAGGCTGACCATGAGGTGCCACGTGTGGAGTTTGGTAACATCAATAACATTACTGGTATGGAAACATTGAAGTCCAGACCACAATCCAAAAGGGTAACTCAAATAACAGAGTGGAGGTCAAAACACAAGGAGACAGGGAGACAGAATAATCCACACAGAGCTAAATCCACAGAGCTAAATCCATCAAAAGATGAAGCAGAGGTCCAGATCAGGAATACGAGAGAAATGCTCAGCATCGTTTGCTACACAGCAGGCGCAAGACTGCACTGAACAAGCAAACACAGGGACTCAAATACACCCACAATGATTACACAGCAAGGAACAGCTGAAACCCGAGAATGACAGGAGGAGCTCAGAACTCCAGGGAGAGCTGAAGTTGCCCAGAGCTCAGAGCCGCTTCTAACGCCCAATTGGTCCGGGACGTTAATCTGGACTCTGACAAAACTCTGGATCCACTGCCTAACAGTGTCCCCTGGTAATGCATTCAGTTTTCACAGAGTAGACATTCAGCTATCTGAAGAGCAGTTAGAAGCACCAAAACAGTCATCTTACCATTAGATGGTGCAGGTCCATCAGGAATTCAACTGCACTGTAAGACGAGGGCTGTCATGGATTGGGTGGTATTTCAAGGCAGCTGTGGGCAGGTGTATGGAGTGTCCTGAAGATAGTACAGATTTGATATATTGGCATCATTTTCCATGTCATGACAGAGAAGGCTACCAAACTGGTTCATCAGCTAAACTTTTTTATGTCCAGAAATCACAACTGTGTGCAACCACTGAACTACTTTGTTGTGCAAAGGGGTAGGCATGTGTGATCGACGGAACAGCTGGGTGAGTTCAGTTCTCTTTGCTGTATGACAGACATCCTCCGGGATCTCCCATCTTACTGGTGCAATTATGCAGGCAGGAGAGGATGGTTTCATGGTTAGATGGGACTGAATGATGATCAAATTGTTAAAAAAGCATATATGGCTTGAAGTTTTTGCTCCCTGGTTACGTTTTTTTTTTTTTTGTTTTTTTTCAGTTTTAATGTTTAGATTCCTATGGACTGTGAGGTCAAAAAAAAAAAAAAGGATGCCCAGATTCTCCTAGCCAGTGGTGGTTGCCCAGCAATGGCAAAGAAATGCTGGAGGTGAAACAGTGGAAAACTGAGGAAGTGAGTTCTCCCTTGTCAATGTCCAGCCAGGGCTAGCCTAGAATGATATGTCTGCTGGGGGTGTGGAAGATAAGACATGTAGATTCATGGTGGCAAAGACTCAAGGTCATACAAATGGAGATGGTTGTGCACTACCTTGCACTACCTTGGCTGGCCCTCGTGGCCTGGCACGCAGTGCCCATCACATCACCCTCTCTCCTTCAGGGAGAGAGTACCAAAGTGCACAGAATAGTCTGAGGCAGTGTTTGTTGCCCTACTTTAAAGCCAGGACCTGTTCACCAGCCTCTTGCCCAAATTCAGGATTGTCAAACATTTCCCTAAACAGTTATTCCAAGTCAAATGCTTCCCTAAACAGCTATTCCAAGTCAATCGCCTCCCTAAGCATTTTTCCCAACTAGAAGCCTTGCCAGATAGCACAGAAAAGATCATGAAGACCTGTACATACTTGGTGGGAAAGGCAGAGAGGCTAATAGCACACTGCATTAAAAATCCCTTACATTTACCTGAGCCATTGCATTTCTCTGGGTCCTTGAGGAAAGGATCGGATTAGATTGGTTCTGATGTGATCTGATCTGTCTACTCCAGCTGCCAAAAGGTCTGAATGCCTTGTGGGTGAAGTCTTCTGTTAGAAACACCAGACCAAGCCAGAGCTGATGAACCTAGTGTGGAGTTTATTTGAAACGCACAGGATAATAGAAAGAGCCAAACCACAATCCAAAAGGGAAATTCAAAAAACAGAGTACATACTTTGTAGTCATACTACAAAGGGTCAAGGGAAAACCAGATAAATAAAACCAGAGATCAGTATCCAGAACATCACAAATCAATAGGCAAGGCAGAGTTTGAGGAACAGAGATTTGAATATACAAGGATTACAGAGCAAGCAATAGAAACAAGAAGAGAATGCAGAGTTCAGAATCCTGGGGAGGCTGCCCTCTGGTGGCCAGAGGCATTGTTTTCCAGACGTGGTGTGACAAGGAGTTTTTTTGGGTTTTTTTGCCAAAAGCATGAACATTTTACCTGAACATATTACCAGTTTTATGTAACACTAGCCTCTTTCTGCTATTAAAAACAGCCCAACTATTTTTAAAAAGTATGAACAGCTATACTACTCTATACTAAGCACTAGGCTTTCAATAGGTTAATAGGTTTGAAAGATTTTCTGAGTAAAACAGAGTCTATCTAAACAGAATTTAGGTTGTAGGTACAAGATTGTGATGAATGATGCTCATGTAAAATAATGCAAAATGAGAGCTTTCTTTCTCTGCCTTGTTTCTAGAGATGGCTGTTTTTTGGTTTACATTGTGGGTCAGGCCAGTTTAATGGATTAAATTATGGATTACATGCTCTTGCAACATTAACGGTTATACCCCTATTTTAAAATAACAAAATACTGACTTTTCAGAAGTCATGCAACATTTCATACGGAAAATTTGTTATGCACCAGCAGGAGGTGCTATTTCATTGTGATTCTCTGTTTCAAATTTCTTCTTTAACACAAGTTTTTTTTGTGTGTGTTACCAGCCTGCCCTGTACACTTTTCCTACTCTAACACAGTAGCTCCCACTCAAACAGCACTGGATAATTAGTTAATGAGGTGGATCCAGTTTGCAAGGGAAGGGAACACCTAAAATAGAGGGGCTCCCAGAACTAGACATCATGTGATCATTTGAACATTTCATGTGAATTCCAGCAGGTAATGATACAAACATAACTCATAACAAGAGGCAGAACTTCCATAAATCAAATGCAATATTAATTGTATTTAAAAGAACAATAATGATAAAACCCAAGATGTTGCACAGTAATATTTTTGTTAGATGACAGTTCAATTGGAACCAACTAATCAGCTATGAAGCCCTGAGCTGTGCCTCCTTATCTGAGCATTAAGACAAACCATAGAAACTGATTCACCATAAAACCAGGCTAGACAATCATAGCAGAAACAGTTCAACAAATTATATAAATTTTTCTTATTTCGGTATGACTGAAGAACCTATTTTGACGAGTGAATTACGACTGACATTAGCTTTTTGCCCACACCCTGCAACATGAGGATGCACCTTACACCATAAGTCAGCATTTGTTACAAAGTCAAAGTAAGCTTATAACATCTGCCTCAAATGTGGTCTCGCTCGCTCTCTCTCTCTCTCTCTCTGTGTAAGAGATTAATATCTCTGTTGCTGTGCAGCTTCCTGCTTGATCAAGTTGGTCTTCTTTTTTTGCCTTTCCCTACATGTGGACAATAATTTATTGCAGAATTTAAACTATTTAATGTAATCTATTTACTAATAACTTTTCATTCCATTTCATTTGTTTTCAAATGCATAGTTACATAGAGTTGTAATAATAATTCATATGTATTCATGATGCGTAAATGGATAAAAAAGATCAAATTGAAGATGTAAACGAAATTTGACCCTTATATTCTACCACAACTTCAAGCTCATTATGTATTTACAGCCAGTCACAGTCATCCAAATATTAAGAACTGAGGAATTTATCTTTAAAGCCATTCAAATTAGCTTTTGGTTTGTTGTTTTTTTTTTTGTTTTTTTTTTGACAACACAGCGATCTCTGCTGGAGACCTTGTGGAGGTGCAGATGTTAACATTGAATTCTGAAGTACTTCCTTAATATGAGTCCTGTGGTGGATTGTGGGAGAAGGCCGATTTGTGAGCTACAGTAAGAAGGGATGGCACAGCTAAGCAGTGACAGTTTTGACATGAATTGCTAGATTCAGAAAAACCGAGCTCAGGAAAACTGTACCC
This sequence comes from Electrophorus electricus, assembly GCF_041902795.1. Taxonomy (NCBI): domain Eukaryota; kingdom Metazoa; phylum Chordata; class Actinopteri; order Gymnotiformes; family Gymnotidae; genus Electrophorus; species Electrophorus electricus. The sequence goes on from NC_137500.1 coordinate 27,038,505, forward strand.
AGGACCTGGAGAGAGTCGTGCCAGCGCAATGCTGTGTGCTACACAGCCTACATTCTTTTATGGAGTTATTAAAGATGAAATTGTCTGTTCTGGAATGACTGAGAAAAAAGTAAAGCTTAACATTATGGGTGTTGCAGTAGTTGTAATGGTTTTGGTGTGGGGAGGGCGGTTCCCCTCATAACATAACAGTCCATAAGTTGTAATGATTTCCCCCATGAACTATTTCTCTTCACATTGGATGTGTGATTTTCATCGCACAAATATCTATGACTAGATTTTACGCCACCTAGTGGACACACAGATCACAAGTACGTTCTGACATGGACAGCTGTCAGATTGTGGGGTTGGGGGGTTTGCGGGGGGACAGTTCTGTTAGAGGGAAACCTATCGTGTCTAGCTGAAAAAGTGCACAGATAACAGTCACCCAGGTGCGAAGACTAGGAAAGGAATGACAGTGATGTCAGGAAGGCGTGCTGTGACTTCCTCCACAGGCGAGTATCATCACACCATCTGAGCAGAACATAAGATAGTCGTGCCCGAAATAACCACGGAGCATAAAGCACTGCAAACTAGACGAATGAAACCATAGAAACAGCTAGCGTTAAGGCTTCCTACCGGCAGAGGGATACAGTAATGTTATGGCATGTTTTATTGACTAACGATGGCGTTAACCTTTATGCATATTAACACCCACCTTGGGAATGACTTTGGACATTTTCAAAGGCTATACGTTTCCTGTGCATAAAGATTTTTATAATACGACTGGGGTTCGGTCCTTTATTTTATGTAACAATAGAAACAACACGAAGTACCCCCCCCCCCCCCCCCCCCCCCCCAAAAAAAAGACCTTGTCAAGAAAACCCCTACCTTGGTGAATTCCGCTGAGTGTACATTCGTGGGCAGAGGGGATGGAATACACTGCCGGCTCACCACTGTTACAGATGGTGTTATGACAAGCAAAAAAAAAGTGTCAATTCAAAAAAAAAAAAACCATTTCAAAATGAGTCAGTATGTCAAAAGGTGCATGAGTGTGCACATATGCTGTCTTCCCCAGGCAACACAATAAAGAAGTAGACACAGTTTAAAACTTGAGATATTATGAAAAATTAACATGCGATTTGTAATTGGGGGCCTAGGCCAGTAATGCGTGGCCTGGTGTATATAGAACACCAGTTATAAAACAAAGAGTGACTTCATATACAAAATCACTTTGAACTTTCACTGTCTATTGCAGGCATCTGCAGGCAGGTTCAACCAACCTAAACCCATCACACTTTCATCGTGCTATAGCAGTTTCTGGCCAACAGAGAAGCCATATCAAGTGGCTTCCACAATCTTGTTTTGACAAGAGCAATTAGCATCTGTTTGTTAACTATGGAGGCAGTTTGATATGTACAGAGAAACTCCAATACCAGGAACAAAAAGATGGCTAGTGAATTTTGCATTTGCAAAATCTGGACATCAAAACAAAGCAGAAAGAGACTGAAGCTGTTAGGGAGGTTCCACAAAGGTCAGCGGAAACTTCTCCCTATTTTCTTCACAAAAGAGGCTTCTGCATCTTTCAAGTAATGTCATATAGACAAAAAGTTTAGTTATACACTTTTAAGCAGATATGTGGTTTCCTCAGCCGGCTAAGTTTCCTATGAGAAAACCCATCTTAGAAAAAAAGTGGGATAGTCAACAATGACTTTGCTTCTTGCAAAAAAACAACAACTGTGCATTATGTATTTTTGCAGACTGAATCCAAATATGCTCCCATAATTTCACCATCACCTACAGTATTTTTTGTTCCAGTATACTTGCCTGTCATTATGTATAGTATGGAAAAGCAGTATCCAGGAAAACCCAGTACCCATGTTGGTGGATTGCTGCTGGACTCTGAAGAGGGATGCTCCTGAGGCCAAACATATGCAAAAATCATACACTGCAAATTATAGAAGTATGATTGTGCATATTTTTAAGTGTAAACCAACCTCATTAATGGCTAAGTAATATATACTCACTGGCAACTTTATTAGGTACAATTTGATATTACTGTGTTGGACCCTCTTTTGCCTGCAGAACTGCCTTATTTCTGGGTGGCATAGATTCAACAAGCTGAGAGAAACATCCCTCAGATATTTTGGTCCAAGTTGACATGATGGCCTCATACAGTTGCAGATTTGTCAGCTGCACATCCATGATGCAAATCTACTGTTCCACCACATCCCAAAGTTGCTCTACTGGACTGAGATCTGGTGACTGTGGAGGCTATATGAATACAGTGAACTCATTGTCATGTTCGAGAAACCAGTTTGAGATGATATAATGGGATGGGCATGGTCAGCAACAACACTCAGCTAGGCTGTGGCGTTTAAACGATGCTCAGTTGGTATTAAGGGACCCAAAGTGTGCCAAGAAAATATCCCCCACACCATTACACCACCAGCAGCCTGAATCATTGATACAAGGCAGGACGGATCTGTGCTTTCATGTTGATTATGTCAAATTCTGACCCTAGCTTCTGAATGGTGCAGCAGAAATTGAAATTCCAATCTTCCAAAAACCATGAATGATAGAACAATTCTAAAAAAAAAAATTGGAATTTGTAAAAAGTACCATAAGATCATTTTTTTTAGTTTGTGCAACAAACTTCAAATTCCAAAAAAGTTCACATTTTGTTGCCCAGTGTAATATAATAAAAATAAAAATAATTAAAAAACCCTCATGTCCTAATAATATTTACTATAACATACTTGTTTAGACACATCTATGGACAATGAGTGAAACTGTGCCCAGACCACAATAATGTCTGCTTTTTATACTATAGGACTGAGTTCTAACATCACTGTTACTGAAGAGTCATGCTGTTTAGTGCATCGAGATACTTTTTTCAGAGAAAAATACTGATCGCATCAAGTTGAAGCAAATCAAATGGCTGAAAATGATATGTTGATGTGTTTGAGTAGCGTCAAACATGCACAGACATATGATGTGACTGTTAGAACAAGTTAGAACACAAGATCTTTTATCTTATTTAAGTCCTACATCTGTGACACCTGGGACACATGCAAAAGCCAGTTGTTTGAGTGAAATGTCTCATGTCCTGGACAAGGCATGTCTTACACTGCTACAGCCATACAGCCATACTCTAGTAGACTGCAGGGTCCATGTCCAGATCTCATGCATTTGGCTGTCTGTCTGTGTTGTTTATAGTTTGATGGCTGTCTGTGTGTATTGATTATAGTTTAATGGCTGTCAGTCTGTGTTCATTGTAGTTTGATGGCTGTCTGTCTGTTTGCAATTGAACAGTCTTTTGTAATAATAGCACTCTTGCTGCCTTGTATTTTACATCATTGTAGTGTATCTCTCAATCTAGATTTCAGAACGGACTCTTGTTTTTGGAGGTATCTTAGTTTAAGGGTTCCCCCCCCCCCCCCCAGCTAGAGACACTTATGAGTAGGCAGCTAAAACACTATTTTAAATTGCTCTGGATAAGATAGCCTACTAAATGCCATAAGTGCAAATAATAATAATAATAATAATAATAATAATAATAATAAAATAACTTTAAGAAATGATACTTCTGTAGCATGACACACCAGAAAACCAGCATGAATATTTCAGGTCAGCTATTAGAATTGAGATCAATATAGAATTCAACAGAAAAAAACTTTTCAATGATTTTGCCTAGTAAGGGAACATTTGAAATTGGTTTATACTTGAAATTATTAATAATTATGAGAATGCATGATTTTTTTCAGGAGAGGTCTGATAATAGCTGTTTTAAGACTGAAAAAAAATACTTGTTGAAGTGACTGGTTGACAGTGTGTGAAAGCCATTGAACATTGGTAGGTTGAGAATCGAAAAGGTGTCTAACAATGTGGAGAAGTGAAAACAAAGAAGTGAAAACACTTTAAGAATTCTGTGCACCTTGTCTCACTGTGGACAAGGAGGTCTATAGACAGGTGATAATAATTTGCAGTGCTGTCTCTAATGGAATGTGTTTTTGGCAAAATGTCCATTGGAGTCAAGAGAAATCTAGGGTTATCTTTATGACTGTCGATGAGACTTAAAAAAAGTAGACCTTCTTCACAGTATGGCCAAGGGTATGTGAACACATGAGTTCAGGTGTTTCAGCCCTACCCATTTAGGTGTCTAAAATCATAGCCATGCATTTCCATAGACGAGCATTAGCAGTAGCTGTACTGAACAGCTCAGTGACATTGTCATAAGATGCCACTTTTCTGTCCAAGTCATCTGTAAGTGCTACGAAATGAAAGTGTCAAGGAGAAACCACAGCTCAGCCATGTAAATTCTCAGAGCTTGGCCACCAAGTGCTAAAGCATATAACACATAGAAATCTCCTCTCATCTGTTCCATCACTAACTACAGCCTTCCAAACTCCCACTGGAAGCAACATCAGCACAAGAACTGGACCTTCAGGAAATGGGTTTCCATGGCTACACTGATGCCTAGGAGCCTAAGGTCACTCTGTGCCGAGTAAAGCACGCCGCCACTAGACTCAGTGGAGCAGTGAAAATGTATGTGCTTTGGATTAAGCCCCTTAGTTCCAATTAAGGGTAATGTTAATGTTACCGCATACGAAGGCAGTTCTTATTTTAAATGCACAAATACATGCATCCGACTTTGTAGCGACAGCTTGGGGAAAACCCTTTCCTGTTCTAGCAAGACTGTGCCCCTTTGCACAAATTGAGATCTATAAAGATATGATTTGATTTTATGTGGAAGAATTCCAGTGGCCTGCAAAGACCCTTGACCTCACTGAGTACCTTTAGGGATGAATTATGAACATTGATTGTGAGCCAGGCCTTCCTGTCCAGCATCAATGCCTGACTTCACATATGCTAAAATACTTCCAATGACCTACAAATACCCCACAGTACCTTAGAGAACTCCTAGTGCATTACGACCCACCATGTCATCTTAGATCAAAAGGTGAAGGCTCTTTACTAGTACCAAGAATAAAAATGGAATACAGCAGGCAGAGCCTTTTCCTATAATGCTCCCAAACTATGGAATAACCTTCCTGTAAATGTTCGAGACTGAGACACAGTCTCAATATTTCAGGCTAGGCTGAAAACCTATCTGTACAGTCAGGCATTTTATTAACTTCTTCCCATCTTAGGTAAAGGTGTAGATTTAGGGGTCCATGGGCATTGAGAGTTATGGTAATCTGGGATGTTATGATGCTGTCACTTCACCTCTCTCTTGTCACTCAAGTTTGTTGAGTGAGAGTGGTGGAGTGCTGATGTTCCAGGTTGCACTCATGTCTGTGTTTCCTTCTGGCTCTTTCTTTTTAGCTGTGCTGTGAGTCCATTTTTGCACATTATAGTTCCCTAATTTACACACCTTTGTACCAGGACATGCCTAATCTATACTCTCTTTCTGCCGAGGTACACCAATCCCTGATGTCATGATGTTAGTGAGCCTCAACCCTTCTCAGCTGCAATGGCTACTCCCCCACCCCCTGATGCCCCCTACTGTAGCCCACCCAACCCTCCACCCCAGCCAACTACTACTCCGTTGCCCTTGATGGATGTTCTTTTGCAGGATGGGTTTCAGATAAGTGAACAGAATTTGAACAAGACTATGATCTCTAGAAAACTGGACTAGACATTAATTGCTTGGTTTTTTTCCATTTTATTATTATTTATTTATTTTTCTCTTAAAATTGTTACTATTGTGGTCACCGTGTTCGACCAGAGGAGGATGATGCCCCCCTTTGAGTCTTGGTTCCTCTCAAGGTTTCTTCCTCACGCTCTGGGGAGTTTTTCCTTTCCACTGTTGCCCTTGGCTTGCTCATTGGGGGCTCGGACTTGGACATTTGTAAAGCATCTGTTGTAAAAAAACGCTATATAAACTGATTTGATTTGATATGATTTAATAGAGTTTTCCAGGGTTGAAGTTGAAAATGACAGAATTCTATGTTTCTCTACAAGAGGATGGAGCATGTGGAAAAATGAAATGCATCAGAAGCACTTTAGTTATTGAATCAAATACAACCTTTACTGAGCTGATGCCAGGGAAGAGCTACTCACGACTACCATGCAATTACCATCTGAACACAAGCTAATCTTAGCTGTCCTTTTTTCCCCATTATAGGAATGAAATGGGCTCACCTGTAAGTGTGAATGTGTCTCTGACTGTATTGACATTACAAAGGCAGACATTAGTGGCTTGAGTCACAAGAGCTGGGCCATGCTGTTCATTTTCCTACTATAATCTGTCTGATGGGTGAACAAATGAAATAGAATGAAAAAATAACTGGTGTTTAGGTGTGTGGCCAGTCAAACAACAGGCTAAATATCACGCATCAATATGCATATCACATATATAGGCCTATTACTCAAACTGATGCAAAACCATCTTGCTGACATACTCTTTGATGATGTTCTCACCTATTTTTAAGATGTTTTCTATGATTTGCAACCCAACTTTAGTTTCTCATCCTAAAGATATCACATACAATGTCTCATTTGCTAATACTGCTACAAATTATTGCAAATATTTTTTAAAGAGAAACAGGATGAGGTGTAACTGCATAAATGGAAGTACATATATGAAATTGCTCCTCAACCCACATTATATTTGTGCTGCTTCTGCAAAGCCACAAGCCAGGATTAGGCAGAACACACTAATTAGCCTGAGTCATCAAATATGTCATAAACTAAGGGCTGTTGAAGAAATGAAGAGTTCCTTCCACTGCTAATTTTGTGACTGGGCTGATGTTTCTGCTCACTTTCTTAAATGTCACTGAAACTTTGACAGTATGATCATATGAGACTAATTTAAAACCTTTTAACTATAATCACCACAGTTGAGTGAACATAAACAGAAAATATGGCTGATGTGTGTCGTTGCAGGGCTGTATTGTTCCCAGAGGTCTTGAAAAACGTGAGTATGACAGGGTTCACAATATGGACTCTATGGAATGAGTCAACTAATCCCAACCCTAAGTAGTCATAAATTACACCTATCCCTAATGAATAACCCACCTTTACAACTAATCCCAACCCTAAGTAGTCATAAATTACAACTACCCCTAATGAATAACCCACCTTTACAACTAATCCCAACCCTAAGTAGTCATGAATTACACCTATCCCTAATGAATAACCCACCTTTACAACTAATCCCAACCATAAGTAATCATATATTACAACTACCCCTAATAAATAACCCACCTCTATAACTAATCCCAACCCTAAGTAGTCATGAATTACACCTACCCCTAATAACCCACCTCTACAACTAATCCCAACCCTAAGTAGTCATAAATTACAACTACCCCTAATGAATAACCCACCTTTACAACTAATACCAACCCTAAGTAGTTATAAATTACAACTACCCCTAATGAATAACCCACCACTATAACTAATCCCAACCCTAAGTAGTCATGAATTACACCTATCCCTAATGAATAACCCACCTTTACAACTAATACCAACCCTAAGTAGTTATAAATTACAACTACCCCTAATGAATAACCCATCTCTACAACTAATCCCAACCATAAGTAATCATATATTACAACTACCCCTAATGAATAACCCACCACTATAACTAATCCCAACCCTAAGTAGTCATGAATTACACCTACCCCTAATAACCTACCTCTACAACTAATCCCAACCCTAAGTAGTCATAAATTACAACTACCCCTAATGAATAACCCACCTCTACAGGTAACCCTAATCATAAACAATCTGTGATATACTACAACAATTACTAGTGTTATTTAACCACATCCTAGATGACATGTTATGCATGACACTCAATATGCTGTCCAGAGCGTTCTTTGCGGTTCCATCTAAGACTTGAGAAAATGCTATTCCAGCTGCTTGCTCTGTGGGCTGAACTGAGGGAGACATCGCTATGCTAGAGCCAAACATTTTATTTACATTAAATGTAAATAAGTTTTCTTAACAAATCTTTTTGAACTGAAAACATAATAATGGTAATTTGTTTCAATATTTTTGAAGAAAACATTTTCTTTCACATTTACATTTACAGTATTTGGCTTGAAAAATATATCCTGCAAAGAACCTCCTGGACCTGGCTTATAACTCACTCACTCACTCAGACAGGCTTAGCAGGATAAAGATACTCCAGAAGGGGGCAGTATTTGCAGTCAAGTAAGGGCTCCGTCTAAGGGTATTGATATATATAGATGGTAGCTGCGGGTAGGTGTGCTACAGCTAAATGTTTATCATAAATCTTTAGGAGAACATCATAGAATCAGCTGAAACATGGCAAATCACTATGACTCATTTGTCTCTGTTACTCATGAGCTATTTTTACTATCTATCTATCTATCTATCTATCTATCTATCTATCTATCTATCTATCTATCTATCTATCTATCTATCTATCTATCTATACTGCAATATGAACTGGCTTGCTAACCATGAAACGAGGAATGACCAAACTAACTCATCATGTTAGACATTAAGCTTTTGTTTAATTGACAACCATCATATCAAACTGGTAGCAGGTTATGGGATACACACAGTGCATCAGTGAGACCCAGTTCATTACAATCAGCATAAATGCCCCTGATTGAAGGTGAAATTGTGGACAAGTTTGATTGAAGCGTCAGACAGACTCTGACCTTGCGATGCAGGGGCATATTCACCAGCTGCTCACTTACTTTTACTTCTGTTTTATTCCTTGTTCCTATTCCTGCTGGCCTTGGCCGGCCTAAGAAATATTATTTGAAATACCCACATGCCTTTTCTCTCTCTCTCTCTGTTTCTGTCTCTGTCTCACTCTTCCTCTTTCTCTCTCTCTCTCTCTGTTTCTGTTTCTCTATCTTACTTTTCCTCTTTCTCTCTCTCTATCATTGTTTCTCCATCTCTCTATCTCACTCTTCTTTTTTTCTCTCTCCCCCTCCCTGTTTCTGTCTCTCTATCTCACTCTCTCTTTCTCCCCCTCCCTGTTTCTCTGTCTCTCTATCTCACTCTCTTTCTTCCCCTCCCTGTTTCTCTGTCTCTCTATCTCACTCTCTCTTTCTACCCCCTCCCTGTTTCTCTATCTATCTCACTCTTCCTCTTTCTCTCTCTCCCATTTCTATTAAAATGATATCTACAGTGCATAGTTTGTAGTAACTAACTAATAAGAACATCTGTTTGTTGTTACACTCTTGTGTATCTGCTTCACCGGCCCCTTAATTAGAACCACCTAACTTGTAGGTGGGGGATAATCTACGCAGAATGGCAGCATTGGTGCCTTGTGGGAACTATAGTGTGTCTGTGGTCACACATTAGTCATCTAATATTAGTCATCTAGTTTCTGAGCTGTTGGCTAGTTATTTTTATATGGTGGGTCACTCTCAATGCAGCAGTGACAATAATGTGTTAAAAGCTCCAGAGGTGTGGTTGTGCCTGACATACTTGTACCATTGCAACACATGTATCAGAATGATATTAATGCTCTTAGGGTGTTGAAAATATACCACCATGGAAATGAGATCTGGTCAATGGTGGTCCTTTGATCAGAAACTGACCAGTGATGAATGGGGTAGATGGATGTGTCATGGGAGGGACTAGAGTCTGGAAGTGTACACTTATCAAGTGTGCCTATAAGATGTTACACTTTAACCTAATATAGTGACCACTAGGTGTAGGTGTAGTCCCTACTGAGTCACAGAGTGGGTTTTTTATTCTCTCAGTCACTCAGAAGTGTCAGAAGAAGAAGAAAGGGAGACGTGTAGGCCTTTGCTAGAGGGGTAAAACCTTCAGCCAGCAAAACCAATAGCATAGTTTGGCCTTCTGCCAGCAAAACCAATAGCAAAGTTTGGCACACATGAGAATCCTGCACCTCTGACTTGAAGGAACCCATGAAATTCAGGCAGCACTTGGGCCTAAACAATAGTTTAGCCAGATAGCTGGCACACCACACAGAACCAAGGTACTGATGTAGTGCAGGAGTCCAGGGGAAGAGACAGAGCTTTGTTTGTGTAATGTGCATCTGTATACATTTTCCTTTCCATGCTCCAGCTCACCTGGTAGTGAAGGTACAGCAAACTGTTAGCAAGGTCAAGGGTTCACTTCAGAGGGAACACAAACACTGTCATACCGATAATGATGTAAGTTGCTCTGGATAAAGGTGTCTACTGAGTGCTGAAAATGCTGACTCAGCTATGGCAGAGCATCCTGGATGTGAGAGATGACCATAGCCTTTCTAGATAAGGTCATGGGATGTTGTCCCAGTGGCAAAAAGTGCTGAGTGCTGAGTGCTGAACAAACTTCCTGTCTGGTATGTATAAAGACGAAAACAAAGAGAGAGAGAGAGAGAGAGAGAGAGAGAGAGAGAGAGAGAGAGAGAGAGAGAGAGAGAGAGAGAGAGGGAACATGCGTATGACAATATTTCTCATCGTGTTGTCTGTGAGCTTGGCAGATGATACTTTTGAAAGATGCAAAATCTTCAAGGCAATCAGGCAGGATCTTGAAATTCTTAAAAAACTCAAGAATGAACCAATCAGCTTTGTAAGTACATTTTAAATATTCACTGTTATATGCTATTGTTGTATAGGTATATATTTATACCTATACATTCTTTACATTTATATTATATAGTGGATGTTATTTTTTAAAATATGTACATATTGAGTTTGGATTGTGAATAGGACAGTGTAACGATAATTACCAGACTTAAAAACATAGTGGTGTATTATTATTTTTAAATTCTATTATTCTTTTCAGATCTCTGCCAACTCCCATTTGCTAGTACCAAAGCAAGATAATGTAAGTCATATATTCCTTCCTTTAACAGAACACTTAATTACTACTTTGATGAAAATGTGATGTGGGAAACGTATAACCAAACATGACGTTTCCTTTTGATCACAGCAGTGTTCATGTGACATGATGATTATGAAAAACCTGCAGGACCAGCTACAGAAAGTGAATAAAACCAAACTTTCTGAACAACACAAGGCAGTTGTGGAAGTGATTAAAATAAAGCTAAGTCTTCTGCCACTTTCCATGGTGGGTAACTAATTCTTATAATAAAATATTAGATGTAGAAAAAAATCTTGCATTGTGACTTGGTACACAGTTCAGGTTAATCAGTCAAGAAGGTCTGAGTCCAACAATTCAGCTAATTTACAGAACTCATGGATCCCCAAATGTTCCTTGATAAATACTACAGTAAAATGGTCTATAAGTATGTTCATATTAACTGGTATAATAAGCAATATTTAGTAAGAAACACACTATATTTTATAACCTTAATATAACACCCATGGCCTGTAGACTGACGTAGGGGGGAAAATATGGGTTGGTTATGAGAGTAAAGATCTTACCTTGAATAAATGATAAGATTTCTTTTGACTTTTTTTAAAGGCGAAGGGAGACTGCATGGTCCCATGGTGGCTCAGGAACACATGGAGTTTTTTAAACCCTTACCACAGGTACATCCTGAGATGTCACCAAAATCAATGTAATCACTCTTAATGGGAATAGCTGCTCCATAGACAATTCATTATTAATCATGATAATCATGAAAAATATAAAAATAGACGTGTGAATAATAACATATCAGATGTGTTCTTTAAAAATGCTTAATTATATAATAAAATAAAATGATTAAATAATCCAATAATTTATATATAAATTGTTTCTTTCTATAAATAAACAAAAAAAATATATTATAAATATTAAAATTACATTCATTTAACTTTAAGCTTTGAATATTGTATCTGGGCACATCTTTTAATGCCATTTAGGAATTTGTGAAGATCAACCTTGTCATTTGAAGTGGGGGCCGTGCACTGATATTTCTGTGAACAATACATTAATACATTAAACAGAGCAAAATGATGCTAAATGAGAAAATCAAGAAATGTAGACACTGTTTAAAACTGCTGAAAGAGTTCGTGTTTACTCACAGTAGAGAGTAAACACATCCAAAGATAATATCCTTTCCCTAACATGCTGGAGGCATAAACTTTGCTTGTTAAACTTGGGAAGTTTAAATTGTTTTGTTTTGGTTTCTTTTGGGGCTCTGTAGTGTTAATGTTCACATCCCAAATTTTTGGGGATGATAACTGTTTAAATATGGAAGAATTATTTAGCATGATTCCTCACCGTGGTGTAGGCTGCCAGTCTCCTTGGCAGAAGCCATTCTTCCTTCAGTCCAAGGTCTTTTGCTTTAATTTTCTCCAGAATTTTCCCTGCTTTGCAAAAATATTCTTTCTAGAACAGAACACTGTGTAAGAGTTGATCATGAAAAAGATTATTTACTATGTAGGTGAATTTCATTTCTTTTAGACTAAAACCTTTACTGTAACTTACAGTGCAGTGATTAGTTGACATTGCATTTTGGACAAAGATTTGAGGAAATATAAGTTCAAAAGTTTAGAATAATGATTTTATCCTGTATTATTGGAGTTATTTTTGTAATTTAGCCTTTCAGTGCCTAAAAATGGGCTTACCTTCTGTAATAGTTTCTTGTCTTTAAGGTGCTACATGCTTTGTATAATTTCTTTTAAAATGAATTGCACAAGGTTAAGGTCACCCTGCAGAAATGTATCTGAGGTTTTTGCAGTAACAACAATGACAGTTACAAGAAAAAGAAGGAGAGTCTTCATGGTTTATTTGGCCTCGAGTTAGCAAGTTAGCAGGTCTTCAGAGTCTTCGGCACTGTGCATAGGTCCTCACTGCTACTCTCTTCTTATAGTCTTCACAAAGGATATGACTTACATGTCTGACCTGGGAGTCCCTCACTGTATCTTGATTAAGATGTCATTGATTACACGTCAAAAAGAACCTCATTGAGACAAACCTCACACCTCCAGCTATGGTGTTCCGGTAGAGCTGTGAGGGGGAAAACACATGTTGTAAGATAATATAAAATATATATAATAAACAAATAAACAGATTTCAATGTTTTATAGAGCTGAACGTGACATCAAGAGTTTTTAATGTGTATTTCACATTAATGTGTAGAAATGTCACCAAGCAATGTGACTTGTTCCAAGTGTTGAAACATTTTGCTTCGGTCTACAAGCATCAGAAGAAATGGTTCTCTGCCCCATTTCTAGGTGCTGGTCCATTTTGGAATTCACCAACGTATTGCTTGCTGCCAAAGACAGACCATTTCTCCCAGTATATCATACTGAGGTACACACAGATGTAGGCCTGCAACCTGGCAGTCAGACTCGTCACACTAATAAAAGCATAAAACGTTCTTCAACTGCTGAACAAAAGACAGGCATATTCTCAATAGCCTACTTCTCTTCACAGTATAATAGAATAACTGTGGCCTTTATAGGAATAAATCCATCATTTTGGCGTGCTTTGTAAAACGTCTTATCCAGACCATTTGCTTGAATGTTTATGGACTTAATCTTCCAACACAAACCCTTGGATAGCTGATAGGTATTTAGTATCTGCATGTTTAATTTTACATTTGTTCTCCCAGTGTAAGCTGAATGGAATTTGCAGCAGTTTGTTACAGTCTGATGTGTGGGGGGTTTCTGCAGAAGACTTTTGCCATCTAGTTTAAGTCTGTCAGGTTACTCACCGCTTCTGCATAATCAGCATCTGAGACGTTATGACAGGTTCCATGACACAGTCATCCTCCCACACTGCTGAGGGCATGTGTTAGAGCCGGGGCCACCTTTCCCAGGAAGGAGCCACAGATAAGATAGAATTGTAAATTATATAACACTTAAAGTGTTGCCTTAAAACTTGAGTTAATTTATCTTTATCATCAGACATTATGTTTCCAGCTGAATAGGTACAATAAAGATAGCACTTGCCAATAGTTTGGATTAGCTTTCTTTCCCCACCGTGTTTATGAAGATTTGAGTACTGCTAATTATTTTATTAAATATTTCCTTTATTTCAGTGAAGGTGACCTCACTTAAACTCGAGGTAAAACCAGTCATGGAGTCTCCTGGATGGACTTTTTGTCATCTGGGTTTATCTGTTCTTCCTCCCGATCCATGTCACCAACAGCACACACACACACACACACACACACACACACACACACACACACACACACACACACACACACACACACACACACACACACACACACACACACACACACACACACACACTGCCTTTGTTCATTTGACCATTAACAAGCCATGTTTCCCATTCCTGCTGGTTTGCTAGTATATGTTCTAGCGAAATTTGCCTGTTTTTCATATTAAAACCTATATTTTCATTTCATTATTTTTTTTATTTCATACAACCATAACTCACAAGTCAAAATGAACAGCATGTAGTGCTTTACAGCAGGACTGTAACAAATGCCTGACTAGGCTGACCATGAGGTGCCACGTGTGTGGAGTTTGGTAACATCAATAACATTACTGGTATGGAAACATTGAAGTCCAGAACATCAATCCATCAAAAGATGAAGCAGAGGTCCAGATCAGGAATACGAGAGAAATGCTCAGCATCGCTTGCTACACAGCAGGCGCAAGACTGCATTGAACAAGCAAACACAGGGACTCAAATACACCCACAATGATTACACAGCAAGGAACAGCTGACACCAGAGAACGACAGGAGGAGCTCAGAATTCCAGGGAGAGGAGCTCAGAGCCGCTTCTAACGCCCGGTTGGTCCGGGACATTAATCTGGACTCTGACAAAACTCTGGATCCACTGCCTAACAGTGTCCCCTGGTAATGCATTCAGTTTTCACAGTGTAGACATTCAGCTATCTGAAGAGCAGTTAGAAGCACCAAAACAGTCATCTTACCATTAGATGGTGCAGGTCCATCAGGAATTCAACTGCACTGTAAGACGAGGGCTGTCATGGATTGGGTGGTGTTTCAAGGCAGCTGTGGGCAGGTGTATGGAGTGTCCTGGAGATAGTACAGATTTGATATATTGCCATCAACTAGACATGTTCAGCTATACTTACACTCATCCTTAACTACTCACTACTCATAAATGTTCACTGTTATGTTATAGGAAATAAAAATAAATGGGAAATAATATGGATTTTTAGACAGATACCAGCCTGGTGGACAGAGAACAAGTAGAGATAATCCACAAAAGACATGTTGTAGCAGGAATATACAGTGGTAACTGCTCACGAATGAAACCATAGAAACAGCTAGCGTTAAGGCTTCCTACTGGCAGAGGGATACAGTAATGTTATGGCATGTTTTATTGACTAACGATGGCGTTAACCTTTATGCATATTAACACCCACCTTGGGAATGACTTTGGACATTTTCAAAGGCTATACGTTTCCTGTGCATAAAGATTTTTATAATACGACTGGGGTTTGGTCCTTTATTTTATGTAACAATGTAACAATAGAAACAACACGAAGTCCCCCCCCCCCCCTTCCTCAGGCAACACAATAAAGAAGTAGACACAGTTTAAAACTTGAGATATTATGAAAAATTAACATGCGATTTGTAATTGGGGGCCTAGGCCAGTAATGCGTGGCCTGGTGTATATAGAACACCAGTTATAAAACAAAGATTGACTTCATATACAAAATCACTTTGAACTTTCAGTGTCTACGGCAGGCATCTGCAGGCAGGTTCAACCAACCTAAACCCATCACACTTTCATCG
Organism: Electrophorus electricus; assembly: GCF_041902795.1. Lineage (NCBI taxonomy): Eukaryota > Metazoa > Chordata > Actinopteri > Gymnotiformes > Gymnotidae > Electrophorus > Electrophorus electricus. The sequence continues at coordinate 27,054,066 of NC_137500.1, forward strand.
TGCTATAGCAGTTTCTGGCCAACAGAGAAGCCATATCAAGTGGCTTCCACAATCTTGTTTTGACAAGAGCAATTAGCATCTGTTTGTTAACTATGGAGGCAGTTTGATATGTACAGAGAAACTCCAATACCAGGAACAAAAAGATGGCTAGTGAATTTTGCATTTGCAAAATCTGGACATCAAAACAAAGCAGAAAGAGACTGAAGCTGTTAGGGAGGTTCCACAAAGGTCAGCGGAAACTTCTCCCTAGTTTCTTCACAAAAGAGGCTTCTGCATCTTTCAAGTAATGTCATATAGACAAAAAGTTTAGTTATACACTTTTAAGCAGATATGTGGTTTCCTCAGCCGGCTAAGTTTCCTATGAGAAAACCCATCTTAGAAAAAAAGTGGGATAGTCAACAATGACTTTGCTTCTTGCAAAAAAACAACAACTGTGCATTATGTATTTTTGCAGACTGAATCCAAATATGCTCCCATAATTTCACCATCACCTACAGTATTTTTTGTTCCAGTATACTTGCCTGTCATTATGTATAGTATGGAAAAGCAGTATCCAGGAAAACCCAGTACCCATGTTGGTGGATTGCTGCTGGACTCTGAAGAGGGATGCTCCTGAGGCCAAACATATGCAAAAATCATACACTGCAAATTATAGAAGTATGATTGTGCATATTTTTAAGTGTAAACCAACCTCATTAATGGCTAAGTAATATATACTCACTGGCAACTTTATTAGGTACAATTTGATATTACTGTGTTGGACCCTCTTTTGCCTGCAGAACTGCCTTATTTCTGGGTGGCATAGATTCAACAAGCTGAGAGAAACATCCCTCAGATATTTTGGTCCAAGTTGACATGATGGCCTCATACAGTTGCAGATTTGTCAGCTGCACATCCATGATGCAAATCTACTGTTCCACCACATCCCAAAGTTGCTCTACTGGACTGAGATCTGGTGACTGTGGAGGCTATATGAATACAGTGAACTCATTGTCATGTTCGAGAAACCAGTTTGAGATGATATAATGGGATGGGCATGGTCAGCAACAACACTCAGCTAGGCTGTGGCGTTTAAACGATGCTCAGTTGGTATTAAGGGACCCAAAGTGTGCCAAGAAAATATCCCCCACACCATTACACCACCAGCAGCCTGAATCATTGATACAAGGCAGGACGGATCTGTGCTTTCATGTTGATTATGTCAAATTCTGACCCTAGCTTCTGAATGGTGCAGCAGAAATTGAAATTCCAATCTTCCAAAAACCATGAATGATAGAACAATTCTAAAAAAAAATAATTGGAATTTGTAAAAAGTACCATAAGATCATTTTTTTTAGTTTGTGCAACAAACTTCAAATTCCAAAAAAGTTCACATTTTGTTGCCCAGTGTAATATAATAAAAATAAAAATAATTAAAAAACCCTCATGTCCTAATAATATTTACTATAACATACTTGTTTAGACACATCTATGGACAATGAGTGAAACTGTGCCCAGACCACAATAATGTCTGCTTTTTATACTATAGGACTGAGTTCTAACATCACTGTTACTGAAGAGTCATGCTGTTTAGTGCATCGAGATACTTTTTTCAGAGAAAAATACTGATCGCATCAAGTTGAAGCAAATCAAATGGCTGAAAATGATATGTTGATGTGTTTGAGTAGCGTCAAACATGCACAGACATATGATGTGACTGTTAGAACAAGTTAGAACACAAGATCTTTTATCTTATTTAAGTCCTACATCTGTGACACCTGGGACACATGCAAAAGCCAGTTGTTTGAGTGAAATGTCTCATGTCCTGGATAAGGCATGTCTTACACTGCTACAGCCATACAGCCATACTCTAGTAGACTGCAGGGTCCATGTCCAGATCTCATGCATTTGGCTGTCTGTCTGTGTTCATTGTAGTTTGATGGCTGTCTGTCTGTTTGCAATTGAACAGTCTTTTGTAATAATAGCACTCTTGCTGCCTTGTATTTTACATCATTGTAGTGTATCTCTCAATCTAGATTTCAGAACGGACTCTTGTTTTTGGAGGTATCTTAGTTTAAGGGTTCCCCCCCCCCCCCCCAGCTAGAGACACTTATGAGTAGGCAGCTAAAACACTATTTTAAATTGCTCTGGATAAGATAGCCTACTAAATGCCATAAGTGCAAATAATAATAATAATAATAATAATAATAATAATAATAATAATAAAATAACTTTAAGAAATGATACTTCTGTAGCATGACACACCAGAAAACCAGCATGAATATTTCAGGTCAGCTATTAGAATTGAGATCAATATAGAATTCAACAGAAAAAAACTTTTCAATGATTTTGCCTAGTAAGGGAACATTTGAAATTGGTTTATACTTGAAATTATTAATAATTATGAGAATGCATGATTTTTTTCAGGAGAGGTCTGATAATAGCTGTTTTAAGACTGAAAAAAAATACTTGTTGAAGTGACTGGTTGACAGTGTGTGAAAGCCATTGAACATTGGTAGGTTGAGAATCGAAAAGGTGTCTAACAATGTGGAGAAGTGAAAACAAAGAAGTGAAAACACTTTAAGAATTCTGTGCACCTTGTCTCACTGTGGACAAGGAGGTCTATAGACAGGTGATAATAATTTGCAGTGCTGTCTCTAATGGAATGTGTTTTTGGCAAAATGTCCATTGGAGTCAAGAGAAATCTAGGGTTATCTTTATGACTGTCGATGAGACTTAAAAAAAGTAGACCTTCTTCACAGTATGGCCAAGGGTATGTGAACACATGAGTTCAGGTGTTCCAGCCCTACCCATTTAGGTGTCTAAAATCATAGCCATGGATTTCCATAGATCAGCATTAGCAGTAGCTGTACTGAACAGCTCAGTGACATTGTCATAAGATGCCACTTTTCTGTCCAAGTCGTCTGTAAGTGCTACGAAATGAAAGTGTCAAGGAGAAACCACAGCTCAGCCATGTAAATTCTCAGAGCTTGGCCACCAAGTGCTAAAGCATATAACACATAGAAATCTCTTCTCATCTGTTCCATCACTAACTACAGCCTTCCAAACTCCCACTGGAAGCAACATCAGCACAAGAACTGGACCTTCAGGAAATGGGTTTCCATGGCTACACTGATGCCTAGGAGCCTAAGGTCACTCTGTGCCGAGTAAAGCACGCCGCCACTAGACTCAGTGGAGCAGTGAAAATGTATGTGCTTTGGATTAAGCCCCTTAGTTCCAATTAAGGGTAATGTTAATGTTACCGCATACGAAGGCAGTTCTTATTTTAAATGCACAAATACATGCATCCGACTTTGTAGCGACAGCTTGGGGAAAACCCTTTCCTGTTCTAGCAAGACTGTGCCCCTTTGCACAAATTGAGATCTATAAAGATATGATTTGATTTTATGTGGAAGAATTCCAGTGGCCTGCAAAGACCCTTGACCTCACTGAGTACCTTTAGGGATGAATTATGAACATTGATTGTGAGCCAGGCCTTCCTGTCCAGCATCAATGCCTGACTTCACATATGCTAAAATACTTCCAATGACCTACAAATACCCCACAGTACCTTAGAGAACTCCTAGTGCATTACGACCCACCATGTCATCTTAGATCAAAAGGTGAAGGCTCTTTACTAGTACCAAGAATAAAAATGGAATACAGCAGGCAGAGCCTTTTCCTATAATGCTCCCAAACTATGGAATAACCTTCCTGTAAATGTTCGAGACTGAGACACAGTCTCAATATTTCAGGCTAGGCTGAAAACCTATCTGTACAGTCAGGCATTTTATTAACTTCTTCCCATCTTAGGTAAAGGTGTAGATTTAGGGGTCCATGGGCATTGAGAGTTATGGTAATCTGGGATGTTATGATGCTGTCACTTCACCTCTCTCTTGTCACTCAAGTTTGTTGAGTGAGAGTGGTGGAGTGCTGATGTTCCAGGTTGCACTCATGTCTGTGTTTCCTTCTGGCTCTTTCTTTTTAGCTGTGCTGTGAGTCCATTTTTGCACATTATAGTTCCCTAATTTACACACCTTTGTACCAGGACATGCCTAATCTATACTCTCTTTCTGCCGAGGTACACCAATCCCTGATGTCATGATGTTAGTGAGCCTCAACCCTTCTCAGCTGCAATGGCTACTCCCCCACCCCCTGATGCCCCCTACTGTAGCCCACCCAACCCTCCACCCCAGCCAACTACTACTCCGTTGCCCTTGATGGATGTTCTTTTGCAGGATGGGTTTCAGATAAGTGAACAGAATTTGAACAAGACTATGATCTCTAGAAAACTGGACTAGACATTAATTGCTTGGTTTTTTTCCATTTTATTATTATTTATTTATTTTTCTCTTAAAATTGTTACTATTGTGGTCACCGTGTTCGACCAGAGGAGGATGATGCCCCCCTTTGAGTCTTGGTTCCTCTCAAGGTTTCTTCCTCACGCTCTGGGGAGTTTTTCCTTTCCACTGTTGCCCTTGGCTTGCTCACTGGGGGCTCGGACTTGGACATTTGTAAAGCATCTGTTGTAAAAAAACGCTATATAAACTGATTTGATTTGATATGATTTAATAGAGTTTTCCAGGGTTGAAGTTGAAAATGACAGAATTCTATGTTTCTCTACAAGAGGATGGAGCATGTGGAAAAATGAAATGCATCAGAAGCACTTTAGTTATTGAATCAAATACAACCTTTACTGAGCTGATGCCAGGGAAGAGCTACTCACGACTACCATGCAATTACCATCTGAACACAAGCTAATCTTAGCTGTCCTTTTTTCCCCATTATAGGAATGAAATGGGCTCACCTGTAAGTGTGAATGTGTCTCTGACTGTATTGACATTACAAAGGCAGACATTAGTGGCTTGAGTCACAAGAGCTGGGCCATGCTGTTCATTTTCCTACTATAATCTGTCTGATGGGTGAACAAATGAAATAGAATGAAAAAATAACTGGTGTTTAGGTGTGTGGCCAGTCAAACAACAGGCTAAATATCACGCATCAATATGCATATCACATATATAGGCCTATTACTCAAACTGATGCAAAACCATCTTGCTGACATACTCTTTGATGATGTTCTCACCTATTTTTAAGATGTTTTCTATGATTTGCAACCCAACTTTAGTTTCTCATCCTAAAGATATCACATACAATGTCTCATTTGCTAATACTGCTACAAATTATTGCAAATATTTTTTAAAGAGAAACAGGATGAGGTGTAACTGCATAAATGGAAGTACATATATGAAATTGCTCCTCAACCCACATTATATTTGTGCTGCTTCTGCAAAGCCACAAGCCAGGATTAGGCAGAACACACTAATTAGCCTGAGTCATCAAATATGTCATAAACTAAGGGCTGTTGAAGAAATGAAGAGTTCCTTCCACTGCTAATTTTGTGACTGGGCTGATGTTTCTGCTCACTTTCTTAAATGTCACTGAAACTTTGACAGTATGATCATATGAGACTAATTTAAAACCTTTTAACTATAATCACCACAGTTGAGTGAACATAAACAGAAAATATGGCTGATGTGTGTCGTTGCAGGGCTGTATTGTTCCCAGAGGTCTTGAAAAACGTGAGTATGACAGGGTTCACAATATGGACTCTATGGAATGAGTCAACTAATCCCAACCCTAAGTAGTCATAAATTACACCTATCCCTAATGAATAACCCACCTTTACAACTAATCCCAACCCTAAGTAGTCATAAATTACAACTACCCCTAATGAATAACCCACCTTTACAACTAATCCCAACCCTAAGTAGTCATGAATTACACCTATCCCTAATGAATAACCCACCTTTACAACTAATCCCAACCATAAGTAATCATATATTACAACTACCCCTAATAAATAACCCACCTCTATAACTAATCCCAACCCTAAGTAGTCATGAATTACAACTACCCCTAATGAATAACCCACCTTTACAACTAATCCCAACCCTAAGTAGTCATAAATTACAACTACCCCTAATGAATAACCCACCTTTACAACTAATACCAACCCTAAGTAGTTATAAATTACAACTACCCCTAATGAATAACCCACCACTATAACTAATCCCAACCCTAAGTAGTCATGAATTACACCTATCCCTAATGAATAACCCACCTTTACAACTAATACCAACCCTAAGTAGTTATAAATTACAACTACCCCTAATGAATAACCCATCTCTACAACTAATCCCAACCATAAGTAATCATATATTACAACTACCCCTAATGAATAACCCACCACTATAACTAATCCCAACCCTAAGTAGTCATGAATTACACCTACCCCTAATAACCTACCTCTACAACTAATCCCAACCCTAAGTAGTCATAAATTACAACTACCCCTAATGAATAACCCACCTCTACAGGTAACCCTAATCATAAACAATCTGTGATATACTACAACAATTACTAGTGTTATTTAACCACATCCTAGATGACATGTTATGCATGACACTCAATATGCTGTCCAGAGCGTTCTTTGCGGTTCCATCTAAGACTTGAGAAAATGCTATTCCAGCTGCTTGCTCTGTGGGCTGAACTGAGGGAGACATCGCTATGCTAGAGCCAAACATTTTATTTACATTAAATGTAAATAAGTTTTCTTAACAAATCTTTTTGAACTGAAAACATAATAATGGTAATTTGTTTCAATATTTTTGAAGAAAACATTTTCTTTCACATTTACATTTACAGTATTTGGCTTGAAAAATATATCCTGCAAAGAACCTCCTGGACCTGGCTTATAACTCACTCACTCACTCAGACAGGCTTAGCAGGATAAAGATACTCCAGAAGGGGGCAGTATTTGCAGTCAAGTAAGGGCTCCGTCTAAGGGTATTGATATATATAGATGGTAGCTGCGGGTAGGTGTGCTACAGCTAAATGTTTATCATAAATCTTTAGGAGAACATCATAGAATCAGCTGAAACATGGCAAATCACTATGACTCATTTGTCTCTGTTACTCATGAGCTATTTTTACTATCTATCCATCTATCTATCTATCTATCTATCTATCTATCTATCTATCTATCTATCTATCTATCTATCTATCTATCTATCTATCTATACTGCAATATGAACTGGCTTGCTAACCATGAAACGAGGAATGACCAAACTAACTCATCATGTTAGACATTAAGCTTTTGTTTAATTGACAACCATCATATCAAACTGGTAGCAGGTTATGGGATACACACAGTGCATCAGTGAGACCCAGTTCATTACAATCAGCATAAATGCCCCTGATTGAAGGTGAAATTGTGGACAAGTTTGATTGAAGCGTCAGACAGACTCTGACCTTGCGATGCAGGGGCATATTCACCAGCTGCTCACTTACTTTTACTTCTGTTTTATTCCTTGTTCCTATTCCTGCTGGCCTTGGCCGGCCTAAGAAATATTATTTGAAATACCCACATGCCTTTTCTCTCTCTCTCTCTGTTTCTGTCTCTGTCTCACTCTTCCTCTTTCTCTCTCTCTCTCTCTGTTTCTGTTTCTCTATCTTACTTTTCCTCTTTCTCTCTCTCTATCATTGTTTCTCCATCTCTCTATCTCACTCTTCTTTTTTTCTCTCTCCCCCTCCCTGTTTCTGTCTCTCTATCTCACTCTCTCTTTCTCCCCCTCCCTGTTTCTCTGTCTCTCTATCTCACTCTCTTTCTTCCCCTCCCTGTTTCTCTGTCTCTCTATCTCACTCTCTCTTTCTACCCCCTCCCTGTTTCTCTATCTATCTCACTCTTCCTCTTTCTCTCTCTCCCATTTCTATTAAAATGATATCTACAGTGCATAGTTTGTAGTAACTAACTAATAAGAACATCTGTTTGTTGTTACACTCTTGTGTATCTGCTTCACCGGCCCCTTAATTAGAACCACCTAACTTGTAGGTGGGGGATAATCTACGCAGAATGGCAGCATTGGTGCCTTGTGGGAACTATAGTGTGTCTGTGGTCACACATTAGTCATCTAATATTAGTCATCTAGTTTCTGAGCTGTTGGCTAGTTATTTTTATATGGTGGGTCACTCTCAATGCAGCAGTGACAATAATGTGTTAAAAGCTCCAGAGGTGTGGTTGTGCCTGACATACTTGTACCATTGCAACACATGTATCAGAATGATATTAATGCTCTTAGGGTGTTGAAAATATACCACCATGGAAATGAGATCTGGTCAATGGTGGTCCTTTGATCAGAAACTGACCAGTGATGAATGGGGTAGATGGATGTGTCATGGGAGGGACTAGAGTCTGGAAGTGTACACTTATCAAGTGTGCCTATAAGATGTTACACTTTAACCTAATAAAGTGACCACTAGGTGTAGGTGTAGTCCCTACTGAGTCACAGAGTGGGTTTTTTATTCTCTCAGTCACTCAGAAGTGTCAGAAGAAGAAGAAAGGGAGACGTGTAGGCCTTTGCTAGAGGGGTAAAACCTTCAGCCAGCAAAACCAATAGCATAGTTTGGCCTTCTGCCAGCAAAACCAATAGCAAAGTTTGGCACACATGAGAATCCTGCACCTCTGACTTGAAGGAACCCATGAAATTCAGGCAGCACTTGGGCCTAAACAATAGTTTAGCCAGATAGCTGGCACACCACACAGAACCAAGGTACTGATGTAGGGCAGGAGTCCAGGGGAAGAGACAGAGCTTTGTTTGTGTAATGTGCATCTGTATACATTTTCCTTTCCATGCTCCAGCTCACCTGGTAGTGAAGGTACAGCAAACTGTTAGCAAGGTCAGGGGTTCACTTCAGAGGGAACACAAACACTGTCATACCGATAATGATGTAAGTTGCTCTGGATAAAGGTGTCTACTGAGTGCTGAAAATGCTGACTCAGCTATGGCAGAGCATCCTGGATGTGAGAGATGACCGTAGCCTTTCTAGATAAGGTCATGGGATGTTGTCCCAGTGGCAAAAAGTGCTGAGTGCTGAGTGCTGAACAAACTTCCTGTCTGGTATGTATAAAGACGAGAACAAAGAGAGAGAGAGAGAGAGAGAGAGAGAGAGAGAGAGAGAGAGAGATCATTATCACTAGAAAGCATCTTTGTGAAAGGAAACATGCGTATGACAATATTTCTCATCGTGTTGTCTCTGAGCTTGGCAGATGATACTTTTGAAAGATGCAAAATCTTCAAGGCAATCAGGCAGGATCTTGAAATTCTTAAAAAACTCAAGAATGAACCAATCAGCTTTGTAAGTACATTTTAAATATTCACTGTTATATGCTATTGTTGTATAGGTATATATTTATACCTATACATTCTTTATATTTATATTATATAGTGGATGTTATTTTTTAAAATATGTACATATTGAGTTTGGATTGTGAATAGGACAGTGTAACGATAATTACCAGACTTAAAACATAGTGGTGTATTATTATTTTTAAATTCTATTATTCTTTTCAGATCTCTGCCAACTCCCATTTGCTAGTACCAAAGCAAGATAATGTAAGTCATATATTCCTTCCTTTAACAGAACACTTAATTACTACTTTGATGAAAATGTGATGTGGGAAACGTATAACCAAACATGACGTTTCCTTTTGATCACAGCAGTGTTCATGTGACATGATGATTATGAAAAACCTGCAGGACCAGCTACAGAAAGTGAATAAAACCAAACTTTCTGAACAACACAAGGAAGCTGTGGAATTCATTAAAATAAATCTAAGTCTTCTGCCACTTTCCACGGTGGGTAACTAATTCTTATAATAAAATATTAGATGTAGAAAAAAATCTTGCATTGTGACTTCGTACACAGTACAGATTAATCAGTCAAGAAGGTCTGAGCCCAACAATTCAGCTAATTTACAGAACTCATCGATCCCCAAATGTTCCTTGATAAATACTACAGTAAAATGGTCTATAAGTATGTTCATCTTAACTGGTATAATAAGCAATATTTAGTAAGAAACACACTATGTTTTATAACCTTAATATAACACCCATGGCCTGTAGACTGACATAGGGGGAAAATATGGGTTGGTTATGAGAGTAAAGATCTTACCTTGAATAAATGATAAGATTTCTTTTGACTTTTTTTAAAGGCGAAGGGAGACTGCATGGTCCCATGGCGGCTCAGGAACACATGGAGTTTTTTAAACCCTTACCACAGGTACATCCTGAGATGTCACCAAAATCAATGTAATCGCTCTTAATGGGAATAGCTGCTCCATAGACAATTCATTATTAATCATGATAATCATGAAAAATATAAAAATAGACGTGTGAATAATAACATATCAGATGTGTTCTTTAAAAATGCTTAATTATATAATAAAATAAAATAATTAAATAATCCAATAAATTATGTATAAATTGTTTCTTTCTATAAATAAACAAGAATAAAAATTATAAATTACATTCATTTAACTTTAAGCTTTGAATTGTATCTGGGCACATCTTTTAATGCTATTTAGGAATTTGTGAAGATCAACCTTGTCATTTGAAGTGGGGGCCATGCACTGAATTTTCTGTGAACAATACATTAATACATTAAACAGAGCAAAATGATGCTAAATGAGAAAATCAAGAAATGTAGACACTGTTTAAAACTGCTGAAAGACTTTGTGTTTATTCACAGTAGAGAGTAAATACATGCAAAGATAATATCCTTTTCCTAGCATGCTGGAGGCATAAACTTTGCTTGTTAAACTTGGGAAGTTTAAATTGTTTTGTTTTGGGTTTTTTTGGGGCTCTGTAGTGTTAATGTTCACATCCCAAATATTTTGGGATGATAACTGTTTAAATATGGAAGAATTATTTAGCATGATTCCTCACCGTGGTGTAGGCTGCCAGTCTCCTTGGCAGAAGCCATTCTTCCTTCAGTCCAAGGTCTTTTGCTTTAATTTTCTCCAGAATTTTCCCTGCTTTGCAAAAATATTCTTTCTAGAACAGAACACTGTGTAAGAGTTGATCATGAAAAAGATTATTTACTATGTAGGTGAATTTCATTTCTTTTAGACTAAAACCTTTACTGTAACTTACAGTGCAGTGATTAGTTGACATTGCATTTTGGACAAAGATTTGAGGAAATATAAGTTCAAAAGTTTAGAATAATGATTTTATCCTGTATTATTGGAGTTATTTTTGTAATTTAGCCTTTCAGTGCCTAAAAATGGGCTTACCTTCTGTAATAGTTTCTTGTCTTTAAGGTGCTACATGCTTTGTATAATTTCTTTTAAAATGAATTGCACAAGGTTAAGGTCACCCTGCAGAAATGTATCTGAGGTTTTTGCAGTAACAACAATGACAGTTACAAGAAAAAGAAGGAGAGTCTTCATGGTTTATTTGGCCTCGAGTTAGCAAGTTAGCAGGTCTTCAGAGTCTTCGGCACTGTGCATAGGTCCTCACTGCTACTCTCTTCTTATAGTCTTCACAAAGGATATGACTTACATGTCTGACCTGGGAGTCCCTCACTGTATCTTGATTAAGATGTCATTGATTACACGTCAAAAAGAACCTCATTGAGACAAACCTCACACCTCCAGCTATGGTGTTCCGGTAGAGCTGTGAGGGGGAAAACACATGTTGTAAGATAATATAAAATATATATAATAAACAAATAAACAGATTTCAATGTTTTATAGAGCTGAACGTGACATCAAGAGTTTTTAATGTGTATTTCACATTAATGTGTAGAAATGTCACCAAGCAATGTGACTTGTTCCAAGTGTTGAAACATTTTGCTTCGGTCTACAAGCATCAGAAGAAATGGTTCTCTGCCCCATTTCTAGGTGCTGGTCCATTTTGGAATTCACCAACGTATTGCTTGCTGCCAAAGACAGACCATTTCTCCCAGTATATCATACTGAGGTACACACAGATGTAGGCCTGCAACCTGGCAGTCAGACTCGTCACACTAATAAAAGCATAAAACGTTCTTCAACTGCTGAACAAAAGACAGGCATATTCTCAATAGCCTACTTCTCTTCACAGTATAATAGAATAACTGTGGCCTTTATAGGAATAAATCCATCATTTTGGCGTGCTTTGTAAAACGTCTTATCCAGACCATTTGCTTGAATGTTTATGGACTTAATCTTCCAACACAAACCCTTGGATAGCTGATAGGTATTTAGTATCTGCATGTTTAATTTTACATTTGTTCTCCCAGTGTAAGCTGAATGGAATTTGCAGCAGTTTGTTACAGTCTGATGTGTGGGGGGTTTCTGCAGAAGACTTTTGCCATCTAGTTTAAGTCTGTCAGGTTACTCACCGCTTCTGCATAATCAGCATCTGAGACGTTATGACAGGTTCCATGACACAGTCATCCTCCCACACTGCTGAGGGCATGTGTTAGAGCCGGGGCCACCTTTCCCAGGAAGGAGCCACAGATAAGATAGAATGGTAAATTATATAACACTTAAAGTGTTGCCTTAAAACTTGAGTTAATTTATCTTTATCATCAGACATTATGTTTCCAGCTGAATAGGTACAATAAAGATAGCACTTGCCAATAGTTTGGATTAGCTTTCTTTCCCCACCGTGTTTATGAAGATTTGAGTACTGCTAATTATTTTATTAAATATTTCCTTTATTTCAGTGAAGGTGACCTCACTTAAACTCGAGGTAAAACCAGTCATGGAGTCTCCTGGATGGACTTTTTGTCATCTGGGTTTATCTGTTGTTCCTCCCGATCCATGTCACCAACAGCACACACACACACACACACACACACACAAACACACACACACACACACACACACACACACACACACACACACACACACACACACACACACACACACACACACACACTGCCTTTGTTCATTTGACCATTAACAAGCCATGTTTCCCATTCCTGCTGGTTTGCTAGTATATGTTCTAGCGAAATTTGCCTGTTTTTCATATTAAAACCTATATTTTCATTTCATTATTTTTTTTATTTCATACAACCATAACTCACAAGTCAAAATGAACAGCATGTAGTGCTTTACAGCAGGACTGTAACAAATGCCTGACTAGGCTGACCATGAGGTGCCACGTGTGTGGAGTTTGGTAACATCAATAACATTACTGGTATGGAAACATTGAAGTCCAGAACATCAATCCATCAAAAGATGAAGCAGAGGTCCAGATCAGGAATACGAGAGAAATGCTCAGCATCGCTTGCTACACAGCAGGCGCAAGACTGCATTGAACAAGCAAACACAGGGACTCAAATACACCCACAATGATTACACAGCAAGGAACAGCTGACACCAGAGAACGACAGGAGGAGCTCAGAATTCCAGGGAGAGGTGGAGTTGCCCAGAGCTCAGAGCCGCTTCTAACGCCCGGTTGGTCCGGGACATTAATCTGGACTCTGACAAAACTCTGGATCCACTGCCTAACAGTGTCCCCTGGTAATGCATTCAGTTTTCACAGTGTAGACATTCAGCTATCTGAAGAGCAGTTAGAAGCACCAAAACAGTCATCTTACCATTAGATGGTGCAGGTCCATCAGGAATTCAACTGCACTGTAAGACGAGGGCTGTCATGGATTGGGTGGTGTTTCAAGGCAGCTGTGGGCAGGTGTATGGAGTGTCCTGGAGATAGTACAGATTTGATATATTGCCATCAACTAGACATGTTCAGCTATACTTACACTCATCCTTAACTACTCACTACTCATAAATGTTCACTGTTATGTTATAGGAAATAAAAATAAATGGGAAATAATATGGATTTTTAGACAGATACCAGCCTGGTGGACAGAGAACAAGTAGAGATAATCCACAAAAGACATGTTGTAGCAGGAATATACAGTGGTAACTGCTCACGAATGAAACCATAGAAACAGCTAGCGTTAAGGCTTCCTACTGGCAGAGGGATACAGTAATGTTATGGCATGTTTTATTGACTAACGATGGCGTTAACCTTTATGCATATTAACACCCACCTTGGGAATGACTTTGGACATTTTCAAAGGCTATACGTTTCCTGTGCATAAAGATTTTTATAATACGACTGGGGTTTGGTCCTTTATTTTATGTAACAATGTAACAATAGAAACAACACGAAGTCCCCCCCCCCCTTCCTCAGGCAACACAATAAAGAAGTAGACACAGTTTAAAACTTGAGATATTATGAAAAATTAACATGCGATTTGTAATTGGGGGCCTAGGCCAGTAATGCGTGGCCTGGTGTATATAGAACACCAGTTATAAAACAAAGATTGACTTCATATACAAAATCACTTTGAACTTTCAGTGTCTACGGCAGGCATCTGCAGGCAGGTTCAACCAACCTAAACCCATCACACTTTCATCGTGCTATAGCAGTTTCTGGCCAACAGAGAAGCCATATCAAGTGGCTTCCACAATCTTGTTTTGACAAGAGCAATTAGCATCTGTTTGTTAACTATGGAGGCAGTTTGATATGTACAGAGAAACTCCAATACCAGGAACAAAAAGATGGCTAGTGAATTTTGCATTTGCAAAATCTGGACATCAAAACAAAGCAGAAAGAGACTGAAGCTGTTAGGGAGGTTCCACAAAGGTCAGCGGAAACTTCTCCCTATTTTCTTCACAAAAGAGGCTTCTGCATCTTTCAAGTAATGTCATATAGACAAAAAGTTTAGTTATACACTTTTAAGCAGATATGTGGTTTCCTCAGCCAGCTAAGTTTCCTATGAGAAAACCCATCTTAGAAAAAAAGTGGGATAGTCAACAATGACTTTGCTTCTTGCAAAAAAACAACAACTGTGCATTATGTATTTTTGCAGACTGAATCCAAATATGCTCCCATAATTTCACCATCACCTACAGTATTTTTTGTTCCAGTATACTTGCCTGTCATTATGTATAGTATGGAAAAGCAGTATCCAGGAAAACCCAGTACCCATGTTGGTGGATTGCTGCTGGACTCTGAAGAGGGATGCTCCTGAGGCCAAACATATGCAAAAATCATACACTGCAAATTATAGAAGTATGATTGTGCATATTTTTAAGTGTAAACCAACCTCATTAATGGCTAAGTAATATATACTCACTGGCAACTTTATTAGGTACAATTTGATATTACTGTGTTGGACCCTCTTTTGCCTGCAGAACTGCCTTATTTCTGGGTGGCATAGATTCAACAAGCTGAGAGAAACATCCCTCAGATATTTTGGTCCAAGTTGACATGATGGCCTCATACAGTTGCAGATTTGTCAGCTGCACATCCATGATGCAAATCTACTGTTCCACCACATCCCAAAGTTGCTCTACTGGACTGAGATCTGGTGACTGTGGAGGCTATATGAATACAGTGAACTCATTGTCATGTTCGAGAAACCAGTTTGAGATGATATAATGGGATGGGCATGGTCAGCAACAACACTCAGCTAGGCTGTGGCGTTTAAACGATGCTCAGTTGGTATTAAGGGACCCAAAGTGTGCCAAGAAAATATCCCCCACACCATTACACCACCAGCAGCCTGAATCATTGATACAAGGCAGGACGGATCTGTGCTTTCATGTTGATTATGTCAAATTCTGACCCTAGCTTCTGAATGGTGCAGCAGAAATTGAAATTCCAATCTTCCAAAAACCATGAATGATAGAACAATTCTAAAAAAAAATAATTGGAATTTGTAAAAAGTACCATAAGATCATTTTTTTTAGTTTGTGCAACAAACTTCAAATTCCAAAAAAGTTCACATTTTGTTGCCCAGTGTAATATAATAAAAATAAAAATAATTAAAAAACCCTCATGTCCTAATAATATTTACTATAACATACTTGTTTAGACACATCTATGGACAATGAGTGAAACTGTGCCCAGACCACAATAATGTCTGCTTTTTATACTATAGGACTGAGTTCTAACATCACTGTTACTGAAGAGTCATGCTGTTTAGTGCATCGAGATACTTTTTTCAGAGAAAAATACTGATCGCATCAAGTTGAAGCAAATCAAATGGCTGAAAATGATATGTTGATGTGTTTGAGTAGCGTCAAACATGCACAGACATATGATGTGACTGTTAGAACAAGTTAGAACACAAGATCTTTTATCTTATTTAAGTCCTACATCTGTGACACCTGGGACACATGCAAAAGCCAGTTGTTTGAGTGAAATGTCTCATGTCCTGGACAAGGCATGTCTTACACTGCTACAGCCATACAGCCATACTCTAGTAGACTGCAGGGTCCATGTCCAGATCTCATGCATTTGGCTGTCTGTCTGTGTTGTTTATAGTTTGATGGCTGTCTGTGTGTATTGATTATAGTTTAATGGCTGTCAGTCTGTGTTCATTGTAGTTTGATGGCTGTCTGTCTGTTTGCAATTGAACAGTCTTTTGTAATAATAGCACTCTTGCTGCCTTGTATTTTACATCATTGTAGTGTATCTCTCAATCTAGATTTCAGAACGGACTCTTGTTTTTGGAGGTATCTTAGTTTAAGGGTTCCCCCCCCCCCCCCCCAGCTAGAGACACTTATGAGTAGGCAGCTAAAACACTATTTTAAATTGCTCTGGATAAGATAGCCTACTAAATGCCATAAGTGCAAATAATAATAATAATAATAATAATAATAATAATAATAATAATAATAATAAAATAACTTTAAGAAATGATACTTCTGTAGCATGACACACCAGAAAACCAGCATGAATATTTCAGGTCAGCTATTAGAATTGAGATCAATATAGAATTCAACAGAAAAAAACTTTTCAATGATTTTGCCTAGTAAGGGAACATTTGAAATTGGTTTATACTTGAAATTATTAATAATTATGAGAATGCATGATTTTTTTCAGGAGAGGTCTGATAATAGCTGTTTTAAGACTGAAAAAAAATACTTGTTGAAGTGACTGGTTGACAGTGTGTGAAAGCCATTGAACATTGGTAGGTTGAGAATCGAAAAGGTGTCTAACAATGTGGAGAAGTGAAAACAAAGAAGTGAAAACACTTTAAGAATTCTGTGCACCTTGTCTCACTGTGGACAAGGAGGTCTATAGACAGGTGATAATAATTTGCAGTGCTGTCTCTAATGGAATGTGTTTTTGGCAAAATGTCCATTGGAGTCAAGAGAAATCTAGGGTTATCTTTATGACTGTCGATGAGACTTAAAAAAAGTAGACCTTCTTCACAGTATGGCCAAGGGTATGTGAACACATGAGTTCAGGTGTTCCAGCCCTACCCATTTAGGTGTCTAAAATCATAGCCATGGATTTCCATAGATGAGCATTAGCAGTAGCTGTACTGAACAGCTCAGTGACATTGTCATAAGATGCCACTTTTCTGTCCAAGTCGTCTGTAAGTGCTACGAAATGAAAGTGTCAAGGAGAAACCACAGCTCAGCCATGTAAATTCTCAGAGCTTAGCCACCAAGTGCTAAAGCATATAACACATAGAAATCTCTTCTCATCTGTTCCATCACTAACTACAGCCTTCCAAACTCCCACTGGAAGCAACATCAGCACAAGAACTGGACCTTCAGGAAATGGGTTTCCATGGCTACACTGATGCCTAGGAGCCTAAGGTCACTCTGTGCCGAGTAAAGCACGCCGCCACTAGACTCAGTGGAGCAGTGAAAATGTATGTGCTTTGGATTAAGCCCCTTAGTTCCAATTAAGGGTAATGTTAATGTTACCGCATACGAAGGCAGTTCTTATTTTAAATGCACAAATACATGCATCCGACTTTGTAGCGACAGCTTGGGGAAAACCCTTTCCTGTTCTAGCAAGACTGTGCCCCTTTGCACAAATTGAGATCTATAAAGATATGATTTGATTTTATGTGGAAGAATTCCAGTGGCCTGCAAAGACCCTTGACCTCACTGAGTACCTTTAGGGATGAATTATGAACATTGATTGTGAGCCAGGCCTTCCTGTCCAGCATCAATGCCTGACTTCACATATGCTAAAATACTTCCAATGACCTACAAATACCCCACAGTACCTTAGAGAACTCCTAGTGCATTACGACCCACCATGTCATCTTAGATCAAAAGGTGAAGGCTCTTTACTAGTACCAAGAATAAAAATGGAATACAGCAGGCAGAGCCTTTTCCTATAATGCTCCCAAACTATGGAATAACCTTCCTGTAAATGTTCGAGACTGAGACACAGTCTCAATATTTCAGGCTAGGCTGAAAACCTATCTGTACAGTCAGGCATTTTATTAACTTCTTCCCATCTTAGGTAAAGGTGTAGATTTAGGGGTCCATGGGCATTGAGAGTTATGGTAATCTGGGATGTTATGATGCTGTCACTTCACCTCTCTCTTGTCACTCAAGTTTGTTGAGTGAGAGTGGTGGAGTGCTGATGTTCCAGGTTGCACTCATGTCTGTGTTTCCTTCTGGCTCTTTCTTTTTAGCTGTGCTGTGAGTCCATTTTTGCACATTATAGTTCCCTAATTTACACACCTTTGTACCAGGACATGCCTAATCTATACTCTCTTTCTGCCGAGGTACACCAATCCCTGATGTCATGATGTTAGTGAGCCTCAACCCTTCTCAGCTGCAATGGCTACTCCCCCACCCCCTGATGCCCCCTACTGTAGCCCACCCAACCCTCCACCCCAGCCAACTACTACTCCGTTGCCCTTGATGGATGTTCTTTTGCAGGATGGGTTTCAGATAAGTGAACAGAATTTGAACAAGACTATGATCTCTAGAAAACTGGACTAGACATTAATTGCTTGGTTTTTTTCCATTTTATTATTATTTATTTATTTTTCTCTTAAAATTGTTACTATTGTGGTCACCGTGTTCGACCAGAGGAGGATGATGCCCCCCTTTGAGTCTTGGTTCCTCTCAAGGTTTCTTCCTCACGCTCTGGGGAGTTTTTCCTTTCCACTGTTGCCCTTGGCTTGCTCATTGGGGGCTCGGACTTGGACATTTGTAAAGCATCTGTTGTAAAAAAAACGCTATATAAACTGATTTGATTTGATATGATTTAATAGAGTTTTCCAGGGTTGAAGTTGAAAATGAAAAATGACAGAATTCTATGTTTCTCTACAAGAGGATGGAGCATGTGGAAAAATGAAATGCATCAGAAGCACTTTAGTTATTGAATCAAATACAACCTTTACTGAGCTGATGCCAGGGAAGAGCTACTCACGACTACCATGCAATTACCATCTGAACACAAGCTAATCTTAGCTGTCCTTTTTTCCCCATTATAGGAATGAAATGGGCTCACCTGTAAGTGTGAATGTGTCTCTGACTGTATTGACATTACAAAGGCAGACATTAGTGGCTTGAGTCACAAGAGCTGGGCCATGCTGTTCATTTTCCTACTATAATCTGTCTGATGGGTGAACAAATGAAATAGAATGAAAAAATAACTGGTGTTTAGGTGTGTGGCCAGTCAAACAACAGGCTAAATATCACGCATCAATATGCATATCACATATATAGGCCTATTACTCAAACTGATGCAAAACCATCTTGCTGACATACTCTTTGATGATGTTCTCACCTATTTTTAAGATGTTTTCTATGATTTGCAACCCAACTTTAGTTTCTCATCCTAAAGATATCACATACAATGTCTCATTTGCTAATACTGCTACAAATTATTGCAAATATTTTTTAAAGAGAAACAGGATGAGGTGTAACTGCATAAATGGAAGTACATATATGAAATTGCTCCTCAACCCACATTATATTTGTGCTGCTTCTGCAAAGCCACAAGCCAGGATTAGGCAGAACACACTAATTAGCCTGAGTCATCAAATATGTCATAAACTAAGGGCTGTTGAAGAAATGAAGAGTTCCTTCCACTGCTAATTTTGTGACTGGGCTGATGTTTCTGCTCACTTTCTTAAATGTCACTGAAACTTTGACAGTATGATCATATGAGACTAATTTAAAACCTTTTAACTATAATCACCACAGTTGAGTGAACATAAACAGAAAATATGGCTGATGTGTGTCGTTGCAGGGCTGTATTGATCCCAGAGGTCTTGAAAAACGTGAGTATGACAGGGTTCACAATATGGACTCTATGGAATGAGTCAACTAATCCCAACCCTAAGTAGTCATAAATTACACCTATCCCTAATGAATAACCCACCTTTACAACTAATCCCAACCCTAAGTAGTCATAAATTACAACTACCCCTAATGAATAACCCACCTTTACAACTAATCCCAACCCTAAGTAGTCATGAATTACACCTATCCCTAATGAATAACCCACCTTTACAACTAATCCCAACCATAAGTAATCATATATTACAACTACCCCTAATAAATAACCCACCTCTATAACTAATCCCAACCCTAAGTAGTCATGAATTACACCTACCCCTAATAACCCACCTCTACAACTAATCCCAACCCTAAGTAGTCATAAATTACAACTACCCCTAATGAATAACCCACCTTTACAACTAATACCAACCCTAAGTAGTTATAAATTACAACTACCCCTAATGAATAACCCACCACTATAACTAATCCCAACCCTAAGTAGTCATGAATTACACCTATCCCTAATGAATAACCCACCTTTACAACTAATACCAACCCTAAGTAGTTATAAATTACAACTACCCCTAATGAATAACCCATCTCTACAACTAATCCCAACCATAAGTAATCATATATTACAACTACCCCTAATGAATAACCCACCACTATAACTAATCCCAACCCTAAGTAGTCATGAATTACACCTACCCCTAATAACCTACCTCTACAACTAATCCCAACCCTAAGTAGTCATAAATTACAACTACCCCTAATGAATAACCCACCTCTACAGGTAACCCTAATCATAAACAATCTGTGATATACTACAACAATTACTAGTGTTATTTAACCACATCCTAGATGACATGTTATGCATGACACTCAATATGCTGTCCAGAGCGTTCTTTGCGGTTCCATCTAAGACTTGAGAAAATGCTATTCCAGCTGCTTGCTCTGTGGGCTGAACTGAGGGAGACATCGCTATGCTAGAGCCAAACATTTTATTTACATTAAATGTAAATAAGTTTTCTTAACAAATCTTTTTGAACTGAAAACATAATAATGGTAATTTGTTTCAATATTTTTGAAGAAAACATTTTCTTTCACATTTACATTTACAGTATTTGGCTTGAAAAATATATCCTGCAAAGAACCTCCTGGACCTGGCTTATAACTCACTCACTCACTCAGACAGGCTTAGCAGGATAAAGATACTCCAGAAGGGGGCAGTATTTGCAGTCAAGTAAGGGCTCCGTCTAAGGGTATTGATATATATAGATGGTAGCTGCGGGTAGGTGTGCTACAGCTAAATGTTTATCATAAATCTTTAGGAGAACATCATAGAATCAGCTGAAACATGGCAAATCACTATGACTCATTTGTCTCTGTTACTCATGAGCTATTTTTACTATCTATCTATCTATCTATCTATCTATCTATCTATCTATCTATCTATCTATCTATCTATCTATCTATCTATCTATCTATCTATCTATCTATCTATCTATACTGCAATATGAACTGGCTTGCTAACCATGAAACGAGGAATGACCAAACTAACTCATCATGTTAGACATTAAGCTTTTGTTTAATTGACAACCATCATATCAAACTGGTAGCAGGTTATGGGATACACACAGTGCATCAGTGAGACCCAGTTCATTACAATCAGCATAAATGCCCCTGATTGAAGGTGAAATTGTGGACAAGTTTGATTGAAGCGTCAGACAGACTCTGACCTTGCGATGCAGGGGCATATTCACCAGCTGCTCACTTACTTTTACTTCTGTTTTATTCCTTGTTCCTATTCCTGCTGGCCTTGGCCGGCCTAAGAAATATTATTTGAAATACCCACATGCCTTTTCTCTCTCTCTCTCTGTTTCTGTCTCTGTCTCACTCTTCCTCTTTCTCTCTCTCTCTCTCTGTTTCTGTTTCTCTATCTTACTTTTCCTCTTTCTCTCTCTCTATCATTGTTTCTCCATCTCTCTATCTCACTCTTCTTTTTTTCTCTCTCCCCCTCCCTGTTTCTGTCTCTCTATCTCACTCTCTCTTTCTCCCCCTCCCTGTTTCTCTGTCTCTCTATCTCACTCTCTTTCTTCCCCTCCCTGTTTCTCTGTCTCTCTATCTCACTCTCTCTTTCTACCCCCTCCCTGTTTCTCTATCTATCTCACTCTTCCTCTTTCTCTCTCTCCCATTTCTATTAAAATGATATCTACAGTGCATAGTTTGTAGTAACTAACTAATAAGAACATCTGTTTGTTGTTACACTCTTGTGTATCTGCTTCACCGGCCCCTTAATTAGAACCACCTAACTTGTAGGTGGGGGATAATCTACGCAGAATGGCAGCATTGGTGCCTTGTGGGAACTATAGTGTGTCTGTGGTCACACATTAGTCATCTAATATTAGTCATCTAGTTTCTGAGCTGTTGGCTAGTTATTTTTATATGGTGGGTCACTCTCAATGCAGCAGTGACAATAATGTGTTAAAAGCTCCAGAGGTGTGGTTGTGCCTGACATACTTGTACCATTGCAACACATGTATCAGAATGATATTAATGCTCTTAGGGTGTTGAAAATATACCACCATGGAAATGAGATCTGGTCAATGGTGGTCCTTTGATCAGAAACTGACCAGTGATGAATGGGGTAGATGGATGTGTCATGGGAGGGACTAGAGTCTGGAAGTGTACACTTATCAAGTGTGCCTATAAGATGTTACACTTTAACCTAATAAAGTGACCACTAGGTGTAGGTGTAGTCCCTACTGAGTCACAGAGTGGGTTTTTTATTCTCTCAGTCACTCAGAAATGTCAGAAGAAGAAGAAAGGGAGACGTGTAGGCCTTTGCTAGAGGGGTAAAACCTTCAGCCAGCAAAACCAATAGCACAGTTTGGCCTTCTGCCAGCAAAACCAATAGCAAAGTTTGGCACACATGAGAATCCTGCACCTCTGACTTGAAGGAACCCATGAAATTCAGGCAGCACTTGGGCCTAAACAATAGTTTAGCCAGATAGCTGGCACACCACACAGAACCAAGGTACTGATGTAGTGCAGGAGTCCAGGGGAAGAGACAGAGCTTTGTTTGTGTAATGTGCATCTGTATACATTTTCCTTTCCATGCTCCAGCTCACCTGGTAGTGAAGGTACAGCAAACTGTTAGCAAGGTCAAGGGTTCACTTCAGAGGGAACACAAACACTGTCATACCGATAATGATGTAAGTTGCTCTGGATAAAGGTGTCTACTGAGTGCTGAAAATGCTGACTCAGCTATGGCAGAGCATCCTGGATGTGAGAGATGACCGTAGCCTTTCTAGATAAGGTCATGGGATGTTGTCCCAGTGGCAAAAAGTGCTGAGTGCTGAGTGCTGAACAAACTTCCTGTCTGGTATGTATAAAGACGAGAACAAAGAGAGAGAGAGAGAGAGAGAGAGAGAGAGAGAGAGAGAGAGATCATTATCACTAGAAAGCATCTTTGTGAAAGGAAACATGCGTATGACAATATTTCTCATCGTGTTGTCTCTGAGCTTGGCAGATGATACTTTTGAAAGATGCAAAATCTTCAAGGCAATCAGGCAGGATCTTGAAATTCTTAAAAAACTCAAGAATGAACCAATCAGCTTTGTAAGTACATTTTAAATATTCACTGTTATATGCTATTGTTGTATAGGTATATATTTATACCTATACATTCTTTATATTTATATTATATAGTGGATGTTATTTTTTAAAATATGTACATATTGAGTTTGGATTGTGAATAGGACAGTGTAACGATAATTACCAGACTTAAAACATAGTGGTGTATTATTATTTTTAAATTCTATTATTCTTTTCAGATCTCTGCCAACTCCCATTTGCTAGTACCAAAGCAAGATAATGTAAGTCATATATTCCTTCCTTTAACAGAACACTTAATTACTACTTTGATGAAAATGTGATGTGGGAAACGTATAACCAAACATGACGTTTCCTTTTGATCACAGCAGTGTTCATGTGACATGATGATTATGAAAAACCTGCAGGACCAGCTACAGAAAGTGAATAAAACCAAACTTTCTGAACAACACAAGGAAGCTGTGGAATTCATTAAAATAAATCTAAGTCTTCTGCCACTTTCCACGGTGGGTAACTAATTCTTATAATAAAATATTAGATGTAGAAAAAAATCTTGCATTGTGACTTCGTACACAGTACAGATTAATCAGTCAAGAAGGTCTGAGCCCAACAATTCAGCTAATTTACAGAACTCATCGATCCCCAAATGTTCCTTGATAAATACTACAGTAAAATGGTCTATAAGTATGTTCATCTTAACTGGTATAATAAGCAATATTTAGTAAGAAACACACTATGTTTTATAACCTTAATATAACACCCATGGCCTGTAGACTGACATAGGGGGAAAATATGGGTTGGTTATGAGAGTAAAGATCTTACCTTGAATAAATGATAAGATTTCTTTTGACTTTTTTTAAAGGCGAAGGGAGACTGCATGGTCCCATGGCGGCTCAGGAACACATGGAGTTTTTTAAACCCTTACCACAGGTACATCCTGAGATGTCACCAAAATCAATGTAATCACTCTTAATGGGAATAGCTGCTCCATAGACAATTCATTATTAATCATGATAATCATGAAAAATATAAAAATAGACGTGTGAATAATAACATATCAGATGTGTTCTTTAAAAATGCTTAATTATATAATAAAATAAAATAATTAAATAATCCAATAAATTATGTATAAATTGTTTCTTTCTATAAATAAACAAGAATAAAAATTATAAATTACATTCATTTAACTTTAAGCTTTGAATTGTATCTGGGCACATCTTTTAATGCTATTTAGGAATTTGTGAAGATCAACCTTGTCATTTGAAGTGGGGGCCATGCACTGAATTTTCTGTGAACAATACATTAAAACATTAAACAGAGCAAAATGATGCTAAATGAGAAAATCAAGAAATGTAGACACTGTTTAAAACTGCTGAAAGACTTTGTGTTTATTCACAGTAGAGAGTAAATACATGCAAAGATAATATCCTTTTCCTAGCATGCTGGAGGCATAAACTTTGCTTGTTAAACTTGGGAAGTTTAAATTGTTTTGTTTTGGGTTTTTTTGGGGCTCTGTAGTGTTAATGTTCACATCCCAAATATTTTGGGATGATAACTGTTTAAATATGGAAGAATTATTTAGCATGATTCCTCACCGTGGTGTAGGCTGCCAGTCTCCTTGGCAGAAGCCATTCTTCCTTCAGTCCAAGGTCTTTTGCTTTAATTTTCTCCAGAATTTTCCCTGCTTTGCAAAAATCTTCTTTCTAGAACAGAACACTGTGTAAGAGTTGATCATGAAAAAGATTATTTACTATGTAGGTGAATTTCATTTCTTTTAGACTAAAACCTTTACTGTAACTTACAGTGCAGTGATTAGTTGACATTGCATTTTGGACAAAGATCTGAGGAAATATAAGTTCAAAAGTTTAGAATAATGATTTTATCCTGTATTATTGGGGTTATTTTTGTAATTTAGCCTTTCAGTGTCTAAAAATGGGCTTACCTTCTGTAATAGTTTGTTGTCTTTAAGGTGCCGCACGCTTTGTATAATTTCTTGTAAAATGAATTGCTGCTCAAGTGTAAGGTCACCCTGCAGAAATGTATCTGAGGTTTCCGCAGTAACCACAATGACAGTTACAAGAAAAAGAAGGGGAGTCTTCATGGTTTATTTGGCCTCGAGTTAGCAGGTTAGCAGGTCTCCAGGGTCTTCGGCACTGTGCATTGATCCTCACTGCTACTCTCTTCTTATAGTCTTCACAAAGGATATGACTTACATGTCTGACCTGGGAGTCCCTCACTGTATCTTGATTAAGATGTCATTGATTACACGTCAAAAAGAACCTCATTGAGACAAACCTCACACCTCCAGCTATGGTGTTCCGGTAGAGCTGTGAGGGGGAAAACACATGTTGTAAGATAATATAAAATATATATAATAAACAAATAAACAGATTTCAATGTTTTATAGAGCTGAAAGTGACATCAAGAGTTTTTGATGTGTATTTCACATTAATGTGTAGAAATGTCACCAAGCAATGTGACTTGTTCCAAATGTTGAAACATTTTGCTTCGGTCTACAGGCATCAGAAGAAATGGTTCTCTGCCCCATTTCTAGGTGCGGGTCCTTTTTGGAATTCACCAACGTATTGCTTGCTGCCAAAGACAGACCATTTCTCCCAGTATATCATAGTGAGGTACACACAGATGTAGGCCTGCAACCTGGCAATCAGACTCGTCACACTAATAAAAGCATAAAACTTTCTTCAACTGCTGAAGAAAAGACAGGCATATTCTCAATAGCCTACTTCTCTTCACAGTATAACAGAATAACTGTGGCCTTTATAGGAATAAATCCATCATTTCAGCGTGCTTTGTAAAACGTCTTATCCAGACCATTTGCTTGAATGTTTATGGACTTAATCTTCCAACACAAACGCTTGGATAGCTGATAGGTATTTAGTATCTACATGTTTCATTTTACATTTGTTCTCCCAGTGTAAGATGAATGGAATTTGCAGCAGTTCATTACAGTCTGATGTGTGGGGGGTTTCTGCCGAAGACTTTTGCCATCTAGTTTAAGTGTGTCAGGTTATTCACCGCTTCTGCATAATCAGCATCTGAGACGTTATGACAGGTTCCATGACACAGTCATCCTCCCACACTGCTGAGGGCATGTGTTAGAGCCGGGGCCACCTTTCCCAGGAAGGAGCCACAGATAAGATAGAATGGTAAATTATATAACACTTAAAGTGTTGCCTTAAAACTTGAGTTAATTTATCTTTATCATCAGACATTATGTTTCCAGCTGAATAGGTACAATAAAGATAGCACTTGCCAATAGTTTGGATTAGCTTTCTTTCCCCACCGTGTTTATGAAGATTTGAGTACTGCTAATTATTTTATTAAATATTTCCTTTATTTCAGTGAAGGTGACCTCACTGAAACTGAAGGTAAAACCAGTCATGGAGTCTCCTGGGTGGACTTTTTGTCATCTGGGTTTATCTGTTGTTCCTCCCGATCCATGTCACCAACAGCACACACACACACACACACACACACACACACACACACACACACACACACACACACACACTGCCTTTGTTCATTTGGCCATTAACAAGCCATGTTTCCCATTCCTGCTGGTTTGCTAGTATCTGTTATAGTGAAATTTGCCTGTTTTTCATATTAAAACCTATATTTTCATTTCATTATTTTTTTTTTATTTCATACAACCATAACGCACAAGTCAAAATGAACAGCATGTAGTGCTGTCCAGATCAGGAATACGAGAGAAATGCTCAGCATCGCTTGCTACACAGCAGGCACAAGACTGCACTGAACAAGCAAACACAGGGACTCAAATACACCCACAATGATTACACAGCAAGGAACAGCTGAAACCAGAGAACGACAGGAGGAGCTCAGAATTCCAGGGAGAGGTGAAGTTGCCCAGAGCTCAGAGCCGCTTCTAACGCCCAATTGGTCCGGGACGTTAATCTGGACTCTGACAAAACTCTGGATCCACTTCCTAACAGTGTCCCCTGGTAATGCAATCAGTTTTCACAGTGTAGACATTCAGCTATCTGAAGAGCAGTTAGAAGCATCAAAACAGTCATCTTACCATTAGATGGTGCAGGTCCATCAGGAATTCAACTGCACTGTAAGACGAGGGCTGTCATGGATTGGGTGGTGTTTCAAGGCAGCTGCGGGCAGGTGTATGGAGTGTCCTGAAGATAGTACAGATTTGATATATTGGCATCATTTTCCATGTCATGACAAAGAAGGCTACCAAACTGGTTCATCAGCTAAACTTTTTTATGTCCAGAAATCACAACTGTGTGCAACCACTGAACTACTTTGTTGTGCAAAGGGGTAGGCATGTGTGATCGACGGAACAGCTGGGTGAGTTCAGTTCTCTTTGCTGTATGACAGACATCCTCCGGGATCTCCCATCTTACTGGTGCAATTATGCAGGCAGGAGAGGATGGTTTCATGGTTAGATGGGACTGAATGATGATCAAATTGTTAAAAAAGCATATATGGCTTGAAGTTTTTGCTCCCTGGTTACGTTTTTTTTTTTTTTTTTTTCAGTTTTAATGTTTAGATTCCTATGGACTGTGAGGTCAAAAAAAAAAAAAAAGATGCCCAGATTCTCCTAGCCAGTGGTGGTTGCCCAGCAATGGCAAAGAAATGCTGGAGGTGAAACAGTGGAAAACTGAGGAAGTGAGTTCTCCCTTGTCAATGTCCAGCCAGGGCTAGCCTAGAATGATATGTCTGCTGGGGGTGTGGAAGATAAGACATGTAGATTCATGGTGGCAAAGACTCAATGTCATACAAATGGAGATGGTTGCACTACCTTGCACTACCTTGGCTGGCCCTCGTGGCCTGGCACGCAGTGCCCATCACATCACCCTCTCTCCTTCAGGGAGAGAGTACCAAAGTGCACAGAATAGTCTGAGGCAGTGTTTGTTGCCCTACTTTAAAGCCAGGACCTGTTCACCAGCCTCTTGCCCAAATTCAGGATTGTCAAACATTTCCCTAAACAGTTATTCAAAGTCAAATGCTTCCCTAAACAGCTATTCCAAGTCAATCGCCTCCCTAAGCATTTTTCCCAACTAGAAGCCTTGCCAGATAGCACAGAAAAGATCATGAAGACCTGTATATACTTGGTGGGAAAGGCAGAAAAGCTAATAGCACACTGCATTAAAAATCCCTTACATTTACCTGAGCCATTGTATTTCTCTGGGTCCTTGAGGAAAGGATCGGATTAGATTGGTTCTGATGTGATCTGATCTGGCTACTCCAGCTGCCAAGAGGTCTGAATGCCTTGTGGGTGAAGTCTTCTGTTAGAAACACCAGACCAAGCCAGAGCTGATGAACCTAGTGTGGAGTTTATTTGAAACGCACAGGATAATAGAAAGAGCCAAACCACAATCCAAAAGGGTAATTCAGAAAACAGAGTACAAGTCATACTTCAAAGGGTCAAGGGAAAACCAGACAAATAAAACCAGAGATCAGTATCCAGAACATTACAAATCAATAGGCAAGGCAGAGTTTGAGGAACAGAGATTTGAATATACAAGGATTACAGAGCAAGCAATAGAAACAAGAAGAGAATGCAGAGTTCAGAATCCTGGGGGGGCTGCCCTCTGGTGGCCAGAGGCATTGTTTTCCAGATGTGGTATGACAAGGACATTTTTTTTTTTGCCAAAAGCATGAACATTTTACCTGAACAAGTTACCAGTTTTATATAACACTAGCCTCTTTCTGCTACTAAAAACAGCCCAACTATTTTTAAAAAGTATGAACAGCTATACTACTCTATACTAAGCACTAGGCTTTCAATAGGTTAATAGGTTTGAAAGATTTTCTGAGTAAAACAGAGTCTATCTAAACAGAATTTAAGTTGTAGGTGCAAGATTGTGATGAATGATGCTCATGTAAAATAATGCAAAATGAGCGCTTTCTTTCTCTGCCTTGTTTCTAGAGATGGCTGTTTTTTGGTTTACATTGTGGGTCAGGCCAGTTTAATGGATTAAATTATGGATTGCCTGCTCTTGCAACATTAACGGTTATACCCCTATTTTAAAATAACAAAATACTGACTTTTCAGAAGTCATGCAACATTTTATACGGAAAATTTGTTATGCACCAGCAGGAGGTGCTATTTGATTGTGATTCTCTGTTTCAAATTTCTTCTTTAACACAAGTTTTTTTTTGTGTGTGTTACCAGCCTGCCCTGTACACTTTTCCTACTCTAACACAGTAGCTCCCACTCAAACAGCACTGGATAATTAGTTAATGAGGTGGATCCAGTTTGCAAGGGAAGGGAACACCTAAAATAGAGGGGCTCCCAGAACTAGACATCATGTGATCATTTGAACATTTCATGTGAATTCCAGCAGGTAATGATACAAACATAACTCATAACAAG
This sequence comes from Electrophorus electricus, assembly GCF_041902795.1. Taxonomy (NCBI): domain Eukaryota; kingdom Metazoa; phylum Chordata; class Actinopteri; order Gymnotiformes; family Gymnotidae; genus Electrophorus; species Electrophorus electricus. The sequence goes on from NC_137500.1 coordinate 27,083,933, forward strand.
AGGCAGAACTTCCATAAATCAAATGCAATATTAATTGTTTTAATTAATTAATTATTAATTGTAATGAATAATAAAAGAACAATAATGATAAAACCCAAGATGTTGCACAGTAATATTTTTGTTAGATGACAGTTCAATTGCTACCAACTAATCAGCTATGAAGCCCTGAGCTGTGCCTCCTTATCTGAGCATTAAGACAAACCCTAGAAACTGATTCACCATAAAACCAGGGTAGACAATCATAGCAGAAACAGTTCAACAAATTATATAAATTTTTCTTATTTTGGTATGACTGAAGAACCTATTTTGACGAGTGAATTACGACTGACATTAGCTTTTTGCCCACACCCTGCAACACGAGGATGCACCTTACACCATAAGTCAGCATTTGTTACAAAGTCAAAGTAAGCTTATAACATCTGCCTCAAATGTGGTCTCGCTCGCTCTCTCTCTCTCTCTCTCTGTGTAAGAGATTAATATCTCTGTTGCTGTGCAGCTTCCTGCTTGATCAAGTTGGTCTTCTTTTTTTGCCTTTCCCTACATGTGGACAATAATTTATTGCAGAATTTAAACTATTTAATGTAATCTATTTACTAATAACTTTTCATTCCATTTCATTTGTTTTCAAATGCATAGTTACATAGAGTTGTAATAATAATTCATATGTATTCATGATGCGTAAATGGATAAAAAAGATCAAATTGAAGATGTAAACGAAATTTGACCCTTATATTCTACCACAACTTCAAGCTCATTATGTATTTACAGCCAGTCACAGTCATCCAAATATTAAGAACTGAGGAATTTATCTTTAAAGCCATTCAAATTAGCTTTTGTTGTTTTTTTTTTTTTTTTTTTGTTTTTTTTTTTTTTTGACAACACAGCGATCTCTGCTGGAGACCTTGTGGAGGTGCAGATGTTAACATTGAATTCTGAAGTACTTCCTTAATATGAGTCCTGTGGTGGATTGTGGGAGAAGGCCGATTTGTGAGCTACAGTAAGAAGGGATGGCACAGCTAAGCAGTGACAGTTTTGACATGAATTGCTAGATTCAGAAAAACCGAGCTCAGGAAAACTGTACCCAGGACCTGGAGAGAGTCGTGCCAGCGCAGTGCTACACAGCCTACATTCTTTTATGGAGTTATTAAAGATGAAATTGTCTGTGCTGGAATGACTGAGGAAAAAGTAAAGCTTAATATTATGGGTGTTGCAGTAGTTGTAATGGTTTTGGTGTGGGGAGGGCGGTTCCCCTCATAACATAACAGTCCATAAGTTGTAATGATTTCCTCCATGAACTATTTCTCTTCACATTGGATGTGTGATTTTCATCGCACAAATATCTATGACTAGATTTTACGCCACCTAGTGGACACACAGATCACAAGTACGTTCTGACATGGACAGCTGTCAGATTGTGGGGTTGGGGGGTTGCGGGGGGACAGTTCTGTTAGAGGGAAACCTATCGTGTCTAGCTGAAAAAGTGCACAGATAACAGTCACCCAGGTGCGAAGACTAGGAAAGGAATGACAGTGATGTCAGGAAGGCGTGCTGTGACTTCCTCCACAGGCGAGTATCATCACACCATCTGAGCAGAACATAAGATAGTCGTGCCCGAAATAACCACGGAGCATAAACCACTGCAAACTAGACATGTTCAGCTATACTTACACTCATCCTTAACTACTCACTACTCATAAATGTTCACTGTTATGTTATAGGAAATAAAATAAATGGGAAATAATATGGATTTTTAGACAGATACCAGCCTGGTGGACAGAGAACAAGTAGAGATAATCCACAAAAGACATTTTGTAGCAGGAATATACAGTGGTAACTGCTCACGAATGAAACCATAGAAACAGCTAGCGTAAAGGCTTCCTACCGGCAGAGGGATAGGGTAATGTTATGGCATGTTTTATTGACTAACGATGGCGTTAACTTTTATGCATATTAACACCCACCTTGGGAATGACTTTGAACGTTTTCAAAGGCTATACATTTCCTGTGCATAAAGATTTTTATAATACGACTGGGGTTCGGTCCTTTATTTTATATAACAATAGAAACAACACGAAGTACCCCCCCCCCCCCCCCCCCCCCAAAAAAAAAGACCTTGTCAAGAAAACCCCTACCTTGGTGAATTCCGCTGAGTGTACATTCGTGGGCAGAGGGGATGGAATACACTGCCGGCTCGCCACTGTTACAGATGGTGTTATGACAAGCAAAAAAAAAAAGAAAATTCAAAATGAGTCAGTATGTCAAAAGGTGCATGAGTGTGCACATATGCTGTCTTCCCCAGGCAACACAATAAAGAAGTAGACACAGTTTAAAACTTGAGATATGAAAAATTAACATGCGATTTGTAATTGGGGGCCTAGGCCAGTAATGCGTGGCCTGGTGTATATAGAACACCAGTTATAAAACAAAGAGTGACTTCATATACAAAATCACTTTGAGCTTTCACTGTCTACGGCAGGCATCTGCAGGCAGGTTCAACCAACCTAAACCCATCACACTTTCATCGTGCTATAGCAGTTTCTGGCCAACAGAGAAGCCATATCAAGTGGCTTCCACAATCTTGTTTTGACAAGAGCAATTAGCATCTGTTTGTTAACTATGGAGGCAGTTTGATATGTACAGAGAAACTCCAATACCAGGAACAAAAAGATGGCTAGTGAATTTTGCATTTGCAAAATCTGGACATCAAAACAAAGCAGAAAGAGACTGAAGCTGTTAGGGAGGTTCCACAAAGGTCAGCGGAAACTTCTCCCTATTTTCTTCACAAAAGAGGCTTCTGCATCTTTCAAGTAATGTCATATAGACAAAAAGTTTAGTTATACACTTTTAAGCAGATATGTGGTTTCCTCAGCCAGCTAAGTTTCCTATGAGAAAACCCATCTTAGAAAAAAAGTGGGATAGTCAACAATGACTTTGCTTCTTGCAAAACAACAACAACTGTGTATTATGTATTTTTGCAGACTGAATCCAAATATGCTCCCATAATTTCACCATCACCTACAGTATTTTTTGTTCCAGTATACTTGCCTGTCATTATGTATAGTATGGAAAAGCAGTATCCAGGAAAACCCAGTACCCATGTTGGTGGATTGCTGCTGGACTCTGAAGAGGGATGCTCCTGAGGCCAAACATATGCAAAAATCATACACTGCAAATTATAGAAGTATGATTGTGCATATTTTTAAGTGTAAACCAACCTCATTAATGGCTAAGTAATATATACTCACTGGCAACTTTATTAGGTACAATTTGATATTACTGTGTTGGACCCTCTTTTGCCTGCAGAACTGCCTTATTTCTGGGTGGCATAGATTCAACAAGCTGAGAGAAACATCCCTCAGATATTTTGGTCCAAGTTGACATGATGGCCTCATACAGTTGCAGATTTGTCAGCTGCACATCCATGATGCAAATCTACTGTTCCACCACATCCCAAAGTTGCTCTACTGGACTGAGATCTGGTGACTGTGGAAGCTATATGAATACAGTGAACTCATTGTCATGTTCGAGAAACCAGTTTGAGATGATATAATGGGATGGGCATGGTCAGCAACAACACTCAGCTAGGCTGTGGTGTTTAAACGATGCTCAGTTGGTATTGAGGGACCCAAAGTGTGCCAAGAAAATATCCCCCACACCATTACACCACCAGAAGCCTGAATCATTGATACAAGGCAGGACGGATCCGTGCTTTCATGTTGATTATGTCAAATTCTAACCCTACCTTCTGAATGGTGCAGCAGAAATTGAAATTCCAATCTTCCAATTGTCCAATTTTTGTTATTCTGTGTGAATTGTAGCCTCAGTTGCCTGTCCTAGGCTGACAGGAATGGCATCTGGTGTGGTCTTCTGCTGCTGTAGCCCATCTGATTCAAGATTGAAAATCCCAGGAAATCAGTAGTTCTGGAAAACTCAGACCAGCCCATCTAATACCAACAAGCATGCCATGTTCAAAGTCACTTAAATCATCTTTCTTTCCCCATTCTGATGCTCCATTTGAACTTCAGCAGGTCACCTTGACCATGTCTAAATGCACTGAGCTGTTGCCATTTGTTTGGCTAATTAGATACTTGCATGTGGAGAGTGGTAACTTACTGGTTAATGTGTTTGACTAGTAGTCAAAGGTTTTCAGCTCAAGCCCCACCACTGCTAAGTTGCCACTGTTGGGCCCCTGAGCAAGACCTTTAATCCTCAACTTCTACTCAGTCATAATTGTAAGTTGCTTTGGATAAAATTATCAGCTAAATGCCACAAATATTAATGGACGTGTGTACCTAATTTAGTGGCCAGTGAGTGTATATTTATGTAAAACCTAATTGCACTTAAAAACCATGAATGATAGAACAATTCTAAAAAAAAAAAATTGGAATTTGTAAAAAGTACCATAAGATCTTTTTTTTCAGTTTGTGCAACAAACTTCAAATTCCAAAAAAAGTTCACATTTTGTTGCCCAGTGTAATATAATAAAAATAAAAATAATTAAAAAACCCCTCATGATCTAATAATATTTACTATAACATACTTGTTTAGAAACATCTATGGACAATGAGTGAAACTGCGCCCAGACCACAATAATGTCTGCATTTTATACTATAGGACTGAGTTCTAACATCACTGTTACTGAAGAGTCATGCTGTTTAGTGCATCGAGATACTTTTTTCAGAGAAAAATACTGATCGTATCAAGTTGAAGCAAATCAAATGGCTGAAAATGATATGTTGATGTGTTTGAGTAGCGTCAAACATGCACAGACATATGACACAGAACAAGTTAGAACACAAGATCTTTTATCTTATTTAAGTCCTACATCTGTGACACCTGGGACACATGCAAAAGCCAGTTATTTGAGTGAAATGTCTCATGTCCTGGACAAGGCATGTCTTACACTGCTACAGCCATACGGCCATACTCTAGTAGACTGCAGGGTCCATGTCCAGATCTCATGCATTTGGCTGTCAGTCTGTGTTGATTGTAGTTTGATGGCTGTCTGTCTGTTTGCAATTGAACAGTCTTTTGTAATAATAACACTCTTGCTGCCTTGTATTTTACAGCATTGTAGTGTATCTCTCAATCTAGATTTCAGAACGGACTCTTGTTTTTGGAGGTATCTTAGTTTAAGGGTATTCCCCCCCCCCCCCCCCAGCTAGAGACACTTCTGAGTAGGCAGCTAAAACACTATTTTAAATTGCTCTGGATAAGATAGCCCACTAAATGCCATAAGTGCAAATAATAATAATAATAATAAAATAACTTTAAGAAATGATACTTCTGTAGCATGACACGCCAGAAAACCAGCTTGAATATTTCAGGTCAGCTATTAGAATTGAGATCAATATAGAATTCAACAGAAATAAACTTTTCAATGATTTTGCCTAGTAAGGGAACATTTGAAATTGGTTTATACTTGAAATTATTAATAATTATGAGAATACATGATTTTTTTCAGGAGAGGTCTGATAATAGCTGTTTTAAGACTGAAAAAAAATACTTGTTGAAGTGACTGGTTGACAGTGTGTGAAAGCCATTGAACATTGGTAGGTTGAGAATCGAAAAGGTGTCTAACAATGTGGAGAAGTGAAAACACAAAGAAGTGAAAACACTTTAAGAATTCTGTGCACCTTGTCTCACTGTGGACAAGGAGGTCTATAGACAGGTGATAATAATTTGCAGTGCTGTCTCTAATGGAATGTGTTTTTGGCAAAATGTCCATTGGAGTCAAGAGAAATCTAGGGTTATCTTTATGACTGTCGATGAGACTTAAAAAAAGTAGGCCTTCTTCACTGTATGGCCAAGGGTATGTGAACACCTGAGTTCAGGTGTTTCCGCTCTACCCATTTAGGTGTCTAAAATCATAGCCATGCATTTCCATAGACGAGCATTAGCAGTAGCTGTACTGAACAGCTCAGTGACATTGTCATAAGATGCCACTTTTCTGTCCAAGTCGTCTGTAAGTGCTACGAAATGAAAGTGTCAAGGAGAAACCACAGCTCAGCCATGTAAATTCTCAGAGCTTGGCCACCAAGTGCTAAAGCATATAACACATAAAAATCTCCTCTCATCTGTTCCATCACTAACTACAGCCTTCCAAACTGCCACTGGAAGCAACATCAGCACAAGAACTGGACCTTCAGGAAATGGGTTTCCATGGCTACACTGATGCCTAGGAGCCTAAGGTCACTCTGTGCCGAGTAAAGCACGCCGCCACTAGACTCAGTGGAGCAGTGAAAATGTATGTGCTTTGGATTAAGCCCCTTAGTTCCAATTAAGGGTAATGTTAATGTTACCGCATACGAAGGCAGTTCTTATTTTAAATGCACAAATACATGCATCCGACTTTGTAGCGACAGCTTGGGGAAAACCCTTTCCTGTTCTAGCAAGACTGTGCCCCTTTGCACAAATTGAGGTCTATAAAGATATGATTTGATTTTATGTGGAAGAATTCCAGTGGCCTGCAAAGACCCTTGACCTCACTGAGTACCTTTAGGGATGAATTATGAACATTGATTATGAGCCAGGCCTTCCTGTCCAGCATCAATGCCTGACTTCACATATGCTAAAATACTTCCAATGACCTACAAATACCCCACAGTACCTTAGAGAACTCCTAGTGCATTATGACCCACCATGTCATCTTAGATCAAAAGGTGAAGGCTCTTTACTAGTACCAAGAATAAAAATGGAATACAGCGGGCAGAGCCTTTTCCTATAATGCTCCCAAACTATGGAATAACCTTCCTGTAAATGTTCGAGACTCAGACACAGTCTCAATATTTCAGGCTAGGCTGAAAACCTATCTGTACAGTCAGGCATTTTATTAACTTCTTCCCATCTTAGGTAAAGGTGTAGATTTAGGGGTCCATGGGCATTGAGAGTTATGGCAATCTGGGATGTTATGATGCTGTCACTTCACCTCTCTCTTGTCACTCAAGTTTGTTGAGTGAGAGTGGTGGAGTGCTGATGTTCCAGGTTGCACTCATGTCTGTGTTTCCTTCTGGCTCTTTCTTTTTAGCTGTGCTGTGAGTCCATTTTTGCACATTATAATTCCCTAATTTACACACCTTTGTACCAGGACATGCCTAATCTATACTCTCTTTCTGCCGAGGTACACCAATCCCTGATGTCATGATGTTAGTGAGCCTCAACCCTTCTCAGCTGCAATGGCTACTCCCCCACCCCCTGATGCCCCCTACTGTAGCCCACCCAACCCTCCACCCCAGCCAACTACTACTCCATTGCCCTTGATGGATGTTCTTTTGCAGGATGGGTTTCAGACAAGTGAACACAATTTGGACAAGACTATGATCTCTAGAAAACTGGACTAGACATTAATTGCTTGGTTTTTTCATTTTATTATTATTTATTTATTTTTCTCTTAAAATTGTTACTATTGTGGTGACCGTGTTCGACCAGAGGAGGATGAGGCCCCCCTTTGAGTCTTGGTTCCTCTCAAGGTTTCTTCCTCACGCTCTGGGGAGTTTTTCCTTTCCACTGTCGCACTTGGCTTGCTCATTGGGGGCTCGGACTTGGACATTTGTAAAGCATCTGTTGTAAAAAACGCTATATAAACTGATTTGATTTGATATGATTCAATAGGGTTTTCCAGGGTAGGAGTTGAAAATGACAGAATTCTATGTTTCTCTACAAGAGGATGGAGCATGTGGAAAAATGAAATGCATCAGAAGCACTTTAGTTATTGAATCAAAGACAACCTTTACTGAGCTGATGCCAGGGAAGAGCTACTCACGACTACCACGCAATTACCATCTGAACTCAAAATAATCTTAGCTGTCCTTTTTTCCCATTATAGGAATGAAATGGGCTCACCTGTAAGTGTGAATGTGTCTCTGACTGTATTGACATTACAAAGGCAGACATTAGTGGCTTGAGTCACAAGAGCTGGGCCACGCTGTTCATTTTCCTACTATAATCTGTCTGATGGGTGAACAAATTAAATGGAATGAAAAAATAACTGGTGTTTAGGTGTGTGGCCAGTCAAACAACAGGCTAAATATCACGCATCAATATGCATATCACATATATAGGCCTATTACTCAAACTGATGCAAAACCATCTTGCTGGCATACTCTTTGATGATGTTCTCATCTATTCTTAAGATGTGGTCTATGATTTGCAACCCAACTTTAGTTTCTCATCTTAAAGATATCACATACAATGTCTCATTTGCTAATACTGCTACAAATTATTGCAAATATTTTTTAAAGAGAAACAGGATGAGGTGTAACTGCATAAATGGAAGTACATATATGAAATTGCTCCTCAACCCACATTATATTTGTGCTGCTTCTGCAAAGCCACAAGCCAGGGTTAGGCAGAACACACTAATTAGCCTGCGTCATCAAATATGTCATAAACTAAGGGCTGTTGAAGAAATGAAGAGTTCCTTCCCCTGCTAATTTTGTGACTTGGCTGATGTTTCTGCTCACTTTCTTAAATGTCACTGAAACTTTGACAGTATGATCATATGAGACTAATTTAAAACCTTTTTACTACAATCACCATAGTTGAGTGAACATAAACAGAAAATATGGCAGGTGTGTCGTTGCAGGGCTGTATTGTTCCCAGAGGTCTTGAAAACGTGAGTATGACAGGGTTCACAATATGGACTCTATGGAATGAGTCAATCAATCTCAACCCTAAGTAGTCATATATTACAATAATCCACTAATGAATAACCCACCTCTAGAACTAATCCCAACCCTAAATAGTCATAAATTACAACTACCCCTAATGAATAACCCACCTCTACAACTAATCCCAACCCTAATTAGCCATGAATTACACCTATCCCTAATGAATAACCCACCTTTACAACTAATCCCAACCCTAAGTAGTTATAAATTACAACTACCCCTAATGAATAACCCATCTCTACAACTAATCCCAACCATAAGTAATCATATATTACAACTACCCCTAATAAATAACCCACCTCTATAACTAATCCCAACCCTAAGTAGTCATGAATTACACCTACCCCTAATAACCTACCTCTACAACTAATCCCAACCCTAAGTAGTCATAAATTACAACTACCCCTAATGAATAACCAACCTCTACAGGTAACCCTGATCATAAACAATCTGTGATATACTACAACAATTACTAGTGTTATTTAATCACATCCTAGATGACATGTTATGCATGACACTCAATATGCTGTCCAGAGCGTTCTTTGCGGTTCCATCTAAGACTTGAGAAAATGCTATTCCAGCTGCTTGCTCTGTGGGCTGAACTGAGGGAGACATCGCTATGCTAGAGCCAAACACTTGCTCTGTATCAAGGAACAGACTCAGCTCTCCTGTCCTGTGTTGTTCAAACCCAGAAAAGATCTATGTAATTTATCAGCAAAAGGGAATATGTATAAGGGACTAAACTCAGGAATGCTGAGTCATCAAAAGTGTTTTTCTCTGAGCAATACTATCACAATAACATGAAGCTTTATGCATTTTGCACTTCTAGGCATCAGCATTGATCCCTGTATTTCTACAGTATTCTAGTTCATTGGTATGCTGGACTTTAACCTACTGTACTTTACTGGGATGTATTCTATGAGTAAATGGCAAAGAACTTTTGTAAGTTGCTCTGGCTAAGAGAGTCTGCTAAATGCTGTAAATGTAAATAGGTTTTCTTAACAAATCTTTTTGAACTGAAAACATAATAATGGTAATTTGTTTCAATATTTTTGAAGAAAACATTTTCTTTCACATTTACATTTACAGTATTTGGCTTGAAAAATATATCCTGCAAAGAACCTCCTGGACCTGGCTTATAACTCACTCACTCACTCACTCACTCACTCAGACAGGCTTAGCAGGATAAAGATACTCCAGAAGGGGGCAGTATTTGCAGTCAAGTAAGGGCTCCATCTAAGGGTATTGATATATATATAGATGGTAGCTGCGGGTAGGTGTGCTACAGCTAAATGTTTATCATAAATCTTTAGGAGAACATCATAGAATCAGCTGAAACATGGCAAATCACTATGACTCATTTGTCTCTGTTACTCATGAGCTATCTATCTATCTATCTATCTATCTATCTATCTATCTATCTATCTATCTATCTATCTATCTATCTATCTATCTATCTATCTATCTATCTATCTATCTATCTATCTATACTGCAATATGAACTGGCTTGCTAACCATGAAACGAGGAATGACCAAACTAACTCATCATGTTAGACATTAAGCTTTTGTTTAATTGACAACCATCATATCAAACTGGTAGCAGGTTATGGGATACACACAGTGCATCAGTGAGACCCAGTTCATTACAATCAGCATAAATGCCCCTGATTGAAGGTGAAATTGTGGACAAGTTTGATTGAAGCGTCAGACAGACTCTGACCTTGCGATGCAGGGGCATATTCACCAGCTGCTCACACACTTTTACTTCTATTTTATTCCTTGTTCCTATTCCTGCTGGCCTTGGCCGGCCTAAGAAATATTATTTGAAATACCCACATGCCTTTTCTCTCTCTCTCTCCCTGTTTCTCTGTCTCTCTATCTCACTCTTCCTCTTTCTCTCTCTCCCATTTCTATTAAAATGATATCTACAGTGCATAGTTTGTAGTAACTAACTAATAAGAACATCTGTTTGTTGTTACACTCTTGTGTATCTGCTTCACCGGCCCCTTAATTAGAACCACCTAACTTGTAGGTGGGGGATAATCTACGCAGAATGGCAGCATTGGTGCCTTGTGGGAACTATAGTGTGTCTGTGGTCACACATTAGTCATCTAATATTAGTCATCTAGTTTCTGAGCTGTTGGCTAGTTATTTTTATATGGTGGGTCACTCTCAATGCAGCAGTGACAATAATGTGTTAAAAGCTCCAGAGGTGTGGTTGTGCCTGACATACTTGTACCATTGCAACACATGTATCAGAATGATATTAATGCTCTTAGGGTGTTGAAAATATACCACCATGGAAATGAGATCTGGTCAATGGTGGTCCTTTGATCAGAAACTGACCAGTGATGAATGGGGTAGATGGATGTGTCATGGGAGGGACTAGAGTCTGGAAGTGTACACTTATCAAGTGTGCCTATAAGATGTTACACTTTAACCTAATAAAGTGACCACTAGGTGTAGGTGTAGTCCCTACTGAGTCACAGAGTGGGTTTTTTATTCTCTCAGTCACTCAGAAATGTCAGAAGAAGAAGAAAGGGAGACGTGTAGGCCTTTGCTAGAGGGGTAAAACCTTCAGCCAGCAAAACCAATAGCACAGTTTGGCCTTCTGCCAGCAAAACCAATAGCAAAGTTTGGCACACATGAGAATCCTGCACCTCTGACTTGAAGGAACCCATGAAATTCAGGCAGCACTTGGGCCTAAACAATAGTTTAGCCAGATAGCTGGCACACCACACAGAACCAAGGTACTGATGTAGTGCAGGAGTCCAGGGGAAGAGACAGAGCTTTGTTTGTGTAATGTGCATCTGTATACATTTTCCTTTCCATGCTCCAGCTCACCTGGTAGTGAAGGTACAGCAAACTGTTAGCAAGGTCAAGGGTTCACTTCAGAGGGAACACAAACACTGTCATACCGATAATGATGTAAGTTGCTCTGGATAAAGGTGTCTACTGAGTGCTGAAAATGCTGACTCAGCTATGGCAGAGCATCCTGGATGTGAGAGATGACCGTAGCCTTTCTAGATAAGGTCATGGGATGTTGTCCCAGTGGCAGAAAGTGGAGTGCTGGAACTGGATTGGGGTGTTTGACTGTACATAAGATGCTTTCTTTAATCTGCTTAGCTGAGGTGACAGTCTAACTAAGACACAGTAATAAACCAGAGTCAGGTTGCATAAATCTGTCTGATCATGACATAGATAATGTGGGACATGTGTATGCGCTACACAAGTTCTACCTTAGGAAACAGGTCGTAGGTTTTCCACGTAGGTTGGCGTAACTAGTTGAATGACACCTGTGTTTTTTCCCGAACCCAAGTTTCTTTTTAAACTTCTGAGTGGTGAACAAACTTCCTGTCTGGTATGTATAAAGACGAGAACAGAGAGAGAGAGAGAGAGAGAGAGAGAGATAGATCGTTATCACTAGAAAGCATCTTTGTGAAAGGGAACATGCGTATGACAATATTTCTCATCGTGTTGTCTGTGAGCTTGGCAGATGATACTTTTGAAAGATGCAAAATCTTCAAGGCAATCAGGCAGGATCTTGAAATTCTTAAAAAACTCAAGAATGAACCAATCAGCTTTGTAAGTACATTTTAAATATTCACTGTTATATGCTATTGTTGTATAGGTATATATTTATACCTATACATTCTTTACATTTATATTATATAGTGGATGTTATTTTTTAAAATATGTACATATTGAGTTTGGATTGTGAATAGGACAGTGTAACGATAATGACCAGACTTAAAAACATAGTGGTGTATTATTATTTTTAAATTCTATTATTCTTTTCAGATCTCTGCCAACTCCCATTTGCTAGTACCAAAGCAAGATAATGTAAGTCATATATTCCTTCCTTTAACAGAACACTTAATTACTACTTTGATGAAAATGTGATGTGGGAAACGTATAACCAAACATGACGTTTCCTTTTGATCACAGCAGTGTTCATGTGACATGATGATTATGAAAAATCTACAGGACCAGCTACAGAAAGTGAATAAAACCAAACTTTCTGAACAACACAAGGCAGTTGTGGAAATGATTAAAATACATCTAAGTCTTCTGCCACTTTCCACGGTGGGTAACTAATTCTTATAATAAAATATTAGATGTAGAAAAAAATCTTGCATTGTGACTTGGTACACAGTTCAGGTTAATCAGTCAAGAAGGTCTGAGTCCAACAATTCAGCTAATTTACAGAACTCATGGATCCACAAATGTTCCTTGATAAATACTACAGTAAAATGGTCTATAAGTATGTTCATATTAACTGGTATAATAAGCAATATTTAGTAAGAAACACACTATGTTTTATAACCTTAATATAACACCCATGGCCTGTAGACTGACGTAGGGGGAAAATATGGGTTGGTTATGAGAGTAAAGATCTTACCTTGAATAAATGATAAGATTTCTTTTGATTTTTTTTAAAGGCGAAGGGAGACTGCATGGTCCCATGGCGGCTCAGGAACACATGGAGTTTTTTAAACCCTTACCACAGGTACATCCTGAGATGTCACCAAATGCGATGTAATCACTCTTAATGGGAATAGCTGCTCCATAGACAGTTCATTATTATTCTTATCCTAACTTATTTAGTTATTTATTTGTGTTATTTATTATCTTTTTAACATGTATTTTAAAAATCTTTTGGAAATATTTATATATTTATTTTGTATTTACAAATTTGAGGTGCTTTTTTATTGAATGTAATTTTTTTTAAAATACTACACAAAATTTTGTTAAGAATGCAACTGAACAGGTGTTCTGTTGTTCTATTCCAGTGTATTGCAACAATACAGCATATAATATGTTTACAGATACAGATGTTGAACTTTATTTTAAAGGTTCAACTGTTATTTATTTGTCAACATTGTAAATGATGAATCACTATATCGTAGATTCTGATTTGTTTATAACAAATAAACAATTTTAAAATAAAAAGCTGCATCATCTCATATTGTACATTTTATTCGCACTGAACTTCATGGCCCTAGAATATGTGTGAATATGTGTACAGATTAACATTAAACCAAATAACAAAAATACAAGAAACTGAGCACTGAAAATGACCCTGTAATAACATTTTTTTTTAATTTTTTAAATAAAAATATGCTCTCGGTTACAGCAGTATGGAATTTCTATCCTGAAAACCCAGAGTGGCTGGAGCTCTGACCGATAGTGCACATCCAGCTTTAGTGGATATGGGTTGCAGACATCATTAAAACTGTGTGTACTTTATTTAGTCCATATCTGGACTGAAGGAGATAGCAGTGTGATGAAGACCACCACTGAGGAGAGTGCCAGTGGCCTCTGGCTCCCATGCCAGGGAATTGATTCTTTGGTCTGGTGGTCAGAGCACACATTTGTCACCTTGATGCCCTGGGACTGAGGCTGGGCCTGAATGCTGCCCTCTTGCTTTTTCTACAGAGGGGTGTCAGAAGTGGGAAAGCATTATGAGATCACTATGGGTGAACCCCTAATCAGAGAATCCTCTCCTACTGTAAGGGGACAGTGTAAACCCCTGGTGAGGGTTTTGAGTGTGACCCTTGATGATAGGTGGATGCACATGAAAAATGTGAATTCAATAATCAGGCAGTCCTAAACGCTCACCGTACAAGTTGTGTAGGGCTCCACAAATTGTGCAAGGATCTCCTCGTCCTGTCAAAGAAGACGTCAGCGTTTACAAGTTTGATGAGAAGATGAAGTGAAACTGTCTGGTCACCGCGAGAGTGAGGAACAACTATAAGATAAACATGTGTTCTCTTTTTTTCCACCGAGTTTGATGCCAGTAAATAGCAGTAATATTAAGTTGATATGCTAGTATTGCAATGCATCTCTCCCTAGTCTGTCTTTTTCCCTAACCGAACTTGGTCTGGGTCTCTTCCAGGGTTGTGTTCTCTGACTTTGTGGCTAAAAAAAAGTGAGAGTGAAATACATCTATTTATTACATATGATAACTACCAACAGGTAACTGTGTTTCTAAATTGCAGCTTGGAAATTATAAGCTGTTGTGAACATGTGTTAATATGTGTGTTCAAGAAATGAAACTTGCACCTCAGCATAATTTTGCTTGTTGTCCCAGGGAGGCCAGGACCAGCATAGCTGCTGTGCTCTCAAGCAGTTGGCAGTGTGATGGAGATGGTTGTTAAAATGTTTAATCAATGTAGAGGCAAAAATAATTAAGTGAAAAGAAAAATATTTCTGGGAAATTGTCAAAAGATGCCAATGTTTTATTAATTCAGTGAACAGCTATAAACAATAATCATCATTACAGCCTTCCATTTAATATATTCTTATTTTTCCTAATAACTGAACAGATTAAAATATCTATGGATTAACATTAGCATTTTAGATAATGTGCAATGTGAATGCGAGATTCATTATATGCATGTCATAAGCCAACACTTCTGTTCTCTATGGAGAGGATAAATAAGATCTGCATCGCTAGTAAGCTAACTGGCTAGCTAGCTAAGATCGCTAGCAACATAATGTCATTACAGTTCTCACATCAGGTCCATCAAACTTTCAAGTCTTCATACCACCAGAACTTCTGGGTCATAACATATATCATGAACCATTCTACCAGAAGTTCTGGGTCAAAACATATATCATGAACCATTCTACCAGAAGTTCTGGGTCAAAACATACCAGGGACAATTCTACATGAACTTCTGGGTCATACAAATCAAAACATATTCCAAAGTTAGAAATGTAAAAATATAAAATAAATATTCCAAAACTTAATGTACAGCACCCAGACCATCCGCTTAAAGCAGAAGTTTTGTAAATTCATAGCCAAGGAAATAAATCTGTAAATTCAGAAAAGAGAAGACATTTTTATTATCCATTTGTTGATTTTGTGACAAATTATCCTTGATATTTTTCGTGGTTTTCTGTGCTTAGTGTGCACTGGCAGACTTCTTCATTTAAACTTTCTACAGTTATTAAATATTGAAGGTCCGCTACTATTAATCAATCAATCAATCAATCAATCAATCAATCAATCAATCAATCTCTCTCTCTCGCTCTCTCTATTTCTATCACACCAAGACACACACAGACACCAAGACACACACACTAAAATGTACCTACTGAAATGGTGATTGGCTCAAATCATTTGGTTAAGAGATAGAAGATAAATCTAATTTTATCACATGAGCAAAAGGTCAAGTTTCACTAAGATTCCATATTTAGAATGACTGCCACAGTGTGAGGTTAGAGGAGGGAAGAGAAGTTCCCTGGTCTGAAT
The DNA here is from genome assembly GCF_041902795.1 of Electrophorus electricus. Taxonomy (NCBI): domain Eukaryota; kingdom Metazoa; phylum Chordata; class Actinopteri; order Gymnotiformes; family Gymnotidae; genus Electrophorus; species Electrophorus electricus. Next base: position 27,099,863 of record NC_137500.1, read on the forward strand.
TAGCGCGCGCGCGTGTGTGTGTGTGTGTGTGTATGTGTGTGTGTGTGTGTGTGGGTGTAGGGAGGTGATGGTGCTTTCCTTTATGTAATGGGCAAATATATATACAAACTTACCATCAGAGAGAGAATGAGGAGGAGACAAGGGAGGGGGGAGGGGGGGAGGAGTCCTCCTCCCCTCAAATCAGAGCATGTTCAGAAAAATGATAGAAGTACCAAGATAATATGAAATGGAATCAGTCACAAATGAAGCAGTCATGAGAGGGACATATCAATTCCGTCATCCTTTACATGCTACGCTGACAGGAACCATCTAGTCTCCGAAGAGAAGCCACTTCTGCAATTTTGCACAGCAGCACATGTGCTGGAGCCAGCTGAGGGCAGCCTCTGATCCTCTGTAGGCAGTGCAGGAGGGTGGGGGAAGGTTGGGGGAGGGAGGTGTTTCTGAAGAGGTGATTTATCTGTGACTGGGGCCACCTATGGACACAAACATGAACTGCTGAGACTCTGAAGTTTTATATTGAATTAGACCACGTTTAGCACTAACAGCCCGAGAAATCAGAAGAAGCATTAGAACTAACTGCTCTGCACATAATGTAGGTGAACTTCCTTAAGAAGAGTTATCATTAATTAATTCAGTTATGTTTAATCAGTTGAGTTAAACATATTTAATGGCTGACCTTTTTGTGCTTTAGTGCAGCAATTTAGATTTTAAGTGATATACATTGACTGTGGTAAACCAGAATGATAGTTTTAACTGGTGATGTTTTTAAACATTTATATATTTCTATCATAGTTTATACCTGCTAATCAACCCATGTGAGAGCACCAAAAGAGCACACATTGTGCTGATTGAGGAAGTTATGAGAAACGGTTTATTGCTTATTGTTTGCAATGACATCCAGTAACACATATAAATCACACGATTGAAGGTATCTTCCAGTGTGTTGTTCTGATGCTTAGTCCCTGCTGGCTTTCCTTGTTATGGCTCCTGCTAGGGGTTTTTTGCTTTATGTCTCATTCTTTTGTATGTGACATATTATTGGATTTCACCTGGTGACCGGCTTGGCCATTCTAAGAATTGTCTATTTTGTTGTCGGCATGATGCATTTCAGCTGATTGTATGTGTGCAGGATGGAGCTTTAGAGTGAATTGGTCATATCTGGGCAGTCGAGCTTGTTGTGTAGACTTCAGAATGGCCTATTGATAGAACAACCTCCTACGCGTTTCTCACATGAAGCGGCTTTAGACTATTGACAATTTCCTTTGTACGTTGTGAAAAGTTCAAGTTCATTTTCATTTCACCTGGCCTTAAGACCTTGTTCCCAACCTGAATTGTACATATATACTCTTCACATAATTATAGTGTGCTGTTTTGTCTGTGACCTTTATTAGTGATTTGCAATTTATGGTGTACTCCATTTGGTGATCTTGGACATAGGCCTAGCAAAGTCTAAAGAGTGTTTGGAATTTAATGATCTGTTTACGTTTTTTTCCTCAAGAACTGAAAGAACTCTGTGGTCAGGTACTGATATCAGTAGTCCTCTAGAAAGGTGTGTCTACATTCATAAACTCTTTCTTCCCTCTTAGTTGCGGATGATTCACCAGTGATTTTGGCATGCCTGACATTTGAATTGTCTCTCAGGTTGGTCTTCTTGTCACTCTCAGCATTTTTGGACAATGTTCTTTTTTTCAATGTTCTGAATGCCAGGCTGCAACAGGTGCACTTGACCTTTGCTTGATGGATTTTATGAGCTGAAGTGGACCAGCACTTGCGAACAGAGTCTATAGTTTATCTTTGTTCCGGAGGAAATGCACTCTGTATTGGCCTTGTATCATACTTGATCACTGGCAACTTTGTACAGTGTTTTTAAAAGCTATTTTGACATTACAACAGTTTTAAAGGTACATTACCACATTTTTAAAGTATTGAACAGGTGGTCAGTATTAACAGCACATCATTTCCTGTAGTGCCTCTTAATGACATTGTGTGATACCTTAAGCGTTTTTAGTAATAAGACTGTCTTCCCTGAGGACCTCGACGGACCTTTGTCAGGTGAACAGGTTTGTGGGAAGAAAGGGGAATAACATAGCATGTGGTGCCATATAGGTAAAACCCAAAAAGAGAATGAAGAGGAAGAGACACTAAGAAAGATGTCTCAGCACTTATGCTTTGCTTATCATTGCTTGTAAAGGTTTCATATTGGTTCATGATCAGCTAAAAAGAACTTTACACTTTAGTGACCTCAAACTTACTTTCAAAAGTTACCTTCAAGTACAGCTGTGAGCCTGTTTTGTGTATCTACAAGTGTGCATGAATGACTCATAAAACATGATCATTTAAGCTTTAATTGCAGTCAGATGTTCTAATCAATATTTGCTCAATATTTGATCTGGCCTGCTATATTAAAAGAAAATCATGCGTAACCCATCTGTAACCTGCTCTTCACAAATTAAATTTAGCTGCAATATAACTTGGTCAAAATACTCTTTGTAGAAAAAGTTATTTAAGAAAGTTATTTAAGCTCAAAAGATCCTTGATCAGTCAGACAGCTCAGAAATGGAAGTAATTCAGCACCAATTCTCCTATAGGGGTGGGTGTCCTGTAAAGATCAAGACAAGGGTATGCTGTAGAATTATTAAACGAGAAACAACGAACCCTGAGGTGACACCTAAAAATCTACAGGAAACTCTTGCACTTGATAACATTTGTGTTTATAAGTCTTCCTGCTCAATTTAGTCAATTGTAGTACACAATTTACATGATGGAATGATGTATTTATGGTATTCGTGGTATTCATACATGGTGTTCTACATGGGTGTTTTTTATGGTTGTCACCTATGATGGGAGACATTGCATTTGGGCCACAGGGCCAAACAGAGCTGGTGCTAGTATTTATAGGGCACTCTGGATACAGACAGTTAGGACCTATGATACATTAGCCACTCAGGGCAGGTGTCTTTCCACTTCCACCTGCTGTTAAGATATGAACACCCACTGTGCTCTGAATATTACTCACACCAGGTACACCAAAATACTTTAACAATTAATTTATACTTTTATATATACTTTTAGAGAATGCTTAATGTAACCCTTTGGTATTGTTGGACCCACTTTTGTTGTTATAAATTGGCATTGTTTAGCAGATTGATGTAAATATTTCTTGTAGTCGTTAGCTATAAATGATATATATTAGGGATGAAGCACTCCCAGTGCGTTTGTATTTTAACTTATGGCGAACCCATACAGACATATACAGCAATGCTTTTCATGGCTAAAAACAAACGTGAAAAATAAATGTAGGATGAACTGTGTGGTTCTGTGGCAAAATTAATCTCATACATGCTACCTTTTTTAAAATGTAAGTATGTAGATAAAATAGATTTTAATAGTATGTTTTTAAAGGTTGTAGATACATTAGCTCCATTAAAAAACACAAAAATAAAGCAAACAACTGCCGCTGGATGAATAGTGAGATTCTAGATGATATTAAGAAAAGGAAAAGACACTATTTAAAGTATATGAAAATAGAGATGAAGAGAGTTGGGCAGATTTTTTAAAAAAAGTAAATATATTAAAAGGCTTATTTTTAAGAAAAAATAAATTAATATAGGAAAGATACTAGTAAATTGAGGAAATCTCTTCAGCAGTTCCGATACAGTAAAAGATTGAAAACTAAAAGGAATGATATTAATTTAGAGTGTGATAAAATTATATTAGATAAATCCTTCAGCTACAGATGTGGATACTGTTCCAACCAGATTTGTAACAATGGCTGCTGAGGTAATTTCCCCAAGCATTATGTATAGTGTAAATAGTACAGTATATATAGTATAAATATGTCAATAAAATGTGTACATTTTCCTAAACAGATTAAAGTTGCCAGGTTAATGCTAGGGTGTACAAAAAGGGAATAAATTAAAACAAGAGAATTATAGGCTGCATTTATTTGGAGTATTTTATCAAAGATAGTTGAAAAAAAAATTACATTTGGACAGTTAGATTTTTACTTAGTTGTTGAAAATCTTATTTATGAATTTTAATCAGGTTTTAGAAAGCCTCACTCTACTGATGCTAACTCTACTTAACTGATTTTATTACAAGTGAGATAGACAAAAGGAATTTGTGTGGTATGGTAATGTTAGATTTGCAGAAGGCTTTTGATATCATTGACCATGATGTTTGATTATTTAAGTTAAAACCTCTGTGTTTTAATGATTTGGCAGTTAAATAGATTGCTTCTTACTTGAAAGAATGAAACAACAGTTTGATGTATGGGGTACTTTACAGATATTAATTGTTTACAACTATTAGCTGCGGAGTTCCCCAAGGATATATTTTGGGTCCTGTTTTTTTCTTTCATATATTAATGATTTAAATTATGCTTGTTCATGTAAGTTACTTTTGTATGCAGATGATTCTGCAGTTTTACTTTCTCATGAAGAGTGTCATAGAACGCACATTAAGTGAAGAACTTTTAAGTGTTAGTAGGTAGATGTCAGAGAATAGATTGTGATGTAATTTGGGGAAAAGTTAGTCAATATTCTTTGGAATAAGAAAAAAAGTTAGAAGATTCATTAGGCTTTAGTGTGGTGTTTGGGGATATGGTGGTTGAAGCTAAGAATTTTTAGATAGAAGAAATGCATTGTCAGGAGCTTTGGTACAGCCCCTGTTGTTTGTGGTACGATGGTATTCTTAAGTATATTAAAAACAGATTTCAAATTTCTCAAAATAAATTGATTAAGGTTACTTTAAATCTCCCAATGAGAACGCATTTGGAATTGTCTCATTATGAAATGATGGGATGGTTAAAAGTGCAGGACAGAGCTGCACTAATAGAGTTATATAAGGTATATAGGATTTTGCATGGAGTTGTTCAACAGTATTTGAAAAATTATTTTGTACAGGTGAAAGAAGTTCACATTTATTCTACTAGAAGAAGAACCACAGGATTGGTTCCAGTTGGTTTTAAAAGTAGAGTGTGGAGGGACTGCTTTACTTATGTAGCTGCAACTCTGTGGACTCGGTTGCCAAGGTGTTTTAAAATAAATGATTGATAGTATGTGAGGTTTTATAAATGATGTTAATAGATCGATTCAAGAGGGAGGTATGGGTAATAATTAGATGAATACATTATGTATTCATCAGGAGGGGTAGGAGTAGCGCAGTAGTTAAGGTACTTGCCTTGTAAGGCCCTTAACTCTCAATTGCTCAAGTTATTCTCAGTCATAATTGTAAGTTGCTTTGGATAAAAGCATCAGCTAAATGCATGATGTTATTTATTTTAGTTATTAGGAGCAAATGTATTGTGATAATTGTTTTATTATGCCACGTTTGCTGTTTTCATCTGCTGCCTAATATGGGATTTGGTATTGTATAATGGACTGTAGACCTTTTTTTGTTATCTGGGACTGTTTTTATTATGGTCACCACATGTAATGTCAGTGTGGATTTTGTTTGTGTAAAATATTATATGATCTAATAAAATAAAGTCAAATAAATGTGAACAGACTACCCATAATTTAGTGTGAGGTCTGAATTAGCTGTGGTGTGAACCGCAAGTGGTCTGAGATCACTGCTAAAGAGGACCAGACAGAGAATTGAGTCCTTTTTCCAAGTTCACAGGTGGTTTCCTTTTCTGATTCACATTAGCAGGACTTCATTTAAAAACAACTATATGAGAAAACACCTAAAAGGTTAGTTGCACTTCAACAAAAATCACTCCACCCCTGTTTGATAAATGTACACATAGTTAGATTTGGAGAAGTCAAAACAGCTGATCCCAACCGTGCAGCTGAATATGGAACAAAAGTGTGATTTGACTGCTCCAGTGCCTGAAGTGCGTGCACTCAATGAAGCACTTCTAAAGCAGAAAATAAGAGCGTCTGTAATCTAAGGCTCACCAGAGGATGGGGCGTGAAACATGGCAAATATGCAAAACAGGAAGTAAATCACAGCGTGGTTTAATAAACAGCGTGGTTTTAAAAGAAGACAACCAGGCAACCCACGAGCGGAATGGGATAGAATAACTGGTGTAAACCGCAGCTACTGAAAATGTTTGTTTGATGTTACTGCCAAAAACGAGGTTCCGGAAGTTACTAAATATAAGAGTTAGATTATTATGATGGTTTTGATTGTAATACTGATAAAATTACTTTTATGAAGAAGCAATTAAATGAATGCAATGGTCTAGGTAATTCCTATTGGTTCTCCAAGGTTTTTCCCACAATTATATATTTATGTACATGTATGCATGTGACTATAGAAAAGATTAAATAAACAGAGCTTCATGAATCACTGCGTGACTTGCCTTGGCCTATAGCTGTCTCAATAATATCTTATGTACGTAGACCGTATCGAAAGCTGATGTTCACTGTATTTACATAGTTACACGCGCCCATGCTTTTAAATGTCTATAAGAAATTATTTATGATATGATCTACAAGTTGAAAACGCGGCTTAATAATTTTCAGTAGTTTGCCATAACTAGAGCTGTTAGCCCTCATCAAAGGGCTGGATGTTTTCCGCTATGAGGCGTATTTGTTTTGTTAATTATTTTTGTTTCCTCTTGTATGCGAAATTCGGTAGAACTGAGGAATCACGGGAAGTGTGTCTGGGACCACTTTAATGAACTGTGGTTTATTTATTGAAACACATTCGAGTCTAATTTCGCCTGTACGAGGGTAGAGGGTTCATTCTGCGTAAATACGTTATTCCTAGCCTCAGTACAGACTTGTAGAGTCACTTGTTTGAGTGACAAAAACTGTAAGAAGAATAATGAAATAATTCTGATAACAATAAACAACAGCAACTAAACAATAGCAATTTATTCAAAAAGCGATTCAAAAAGCGAGAAAGGTGATCTATCTATCTACTCTAACCGAGAAACCTTTGACACAGGACAGGTGTTGGGAAAAATTTAAACACACGTTTTCAAAGTCAAAGTTGTATACCCGGTAGGCTATAGCTACTATTCCATTACTAAGTTTATCTTCGGAAACCCAGTCAATGTGCAAAAGCGCAGACCGCGTAAATAAATTTCCTATTTAGTAAAAAACATAGTTGTTAAATTGTTGGGTTGTGGTTTGATCACTTTTAAGCGTTTGCCTGGAATGAGTAAATAATGTAAGATAGGCCTATTTTTAAAATAATTGTAAAGATAAATGTTTCGTGAAGCCTCATAGGCAGCTTAGTTTTGCAGCTGGAAGAAACATGAGGTGATGAGCCCACACAGTCCTGCAGAACACGCGCCTTGCAGACTACTGTGAAAGCGATACGGAGTGCAGGTTGCTGGGACTCGACATCATTTTGCAGGTGAGAAACGGGATCACACGTTACCTAGTATGGATGTCGAGTCAGCCACACCAGGTGGCAATTACGCACCTGCGATTTGCAGTTTATCCATCTATGTCAATTCGAATGTTTACTTTTCTTTCATTGAGCCAAACATGAGCAAAGAGGCACTCTGGATGAAACGAAGACATTTTATTTCACCGAGGCTTTCTAGAAGAATCGGAAAGTTTTAAATGTGTGCTTCGAAAACATCTCGCGGGGTAATGTTATTTTATTTTTATTTTTTTTACATTTTTAAAGTGCGCAACGAATGCAGTGAGCAGATTGACAAATTTTGGAGAAAGAAAATGGATAAGGCAACGTGCATGAGACACGCTGGTGCAGGCATATGAAGGAAAATCAAACCCGCTTTTAGCTCTCCCATCTCTGTTGGTGAGTGGACTTGAGGTACAGAGGACATGGGTATCGTTATGCACGCGCGTAAATAACAGACATACTCTTCGTAATGATTAAATGCCCTTTTCACGAAATCTCGAGGTTTACATCAGTTTTACCCAATTATTTTAATATGTATGAATATTCATTATATTTGGACTAAAGCAACTCGATGGCTTCTCATCTCGTTCGACAACGTGCGGGGCAGGAGCGTCTTCTCCGGGAAGCAGGGCATTTCAGAGGATAAGGTAAGTGGATGAATGGGAGCCATGTTTGTGTGAAATACTGAACAAGCAAGAAATAATAATAATATTTTAATTGTCATTCTCATTAACAAAATAGTTTTTAGTAATGATTTAATGCATTTGTGTGGGAAATGCATGCACACATGAGTGTTCTATAACAATCCAATTACAGACTAGAGTCATAACATGTTGACCAAAAACTGAAAATGAATACATAGGATTTTGCATATGAGAGTATAAAACTGAATCTAAAATAGTCAGGTGAAAGAATTGACCATGCTCAGTGATGTCAGTATTTACACTATATGTGAGTAAGTTTGATATTTTGGCCTCTGCTCTTTTAATTTCAATGATTCCAGGAAGGGCACCAACCGGCAGTGATGGATTTGAACTCTACAGTGAACGAAAGTGGTTTTAGGGAGCGTGACCAATCAACAAGAGTTCTCACTGGCTGCTTCCTGTCCCTCCTTATACTATCCACCCTGCTAGGGAATATGCTAGTCTGTGCAGCAGTCACCAAATTCCGTCACCTCCGCTCCAAAGTCACCAATTTCTTTGTCATCTCCCTGGCTGTATCTGATCTTCTAGTGGCCATCTTGGTCATGCCTTGGAAGGCTGTGACAGAAATTACTGGTTTCTGGCCATTTGGTTCATTCTGTAATGTCTGGGTGGCCTTCGATATAATGTGCTCCACTGCATCTATTCTCAACCTTTGTGTTATTAGCGTAGACCGATATTGGGCCATTTCTAGCCCGTTCCGCTATGAGCGGAAGATGACTCCCAGGGTAGCGTTCGTGATGATCAGCGCAGCCTGGACGCTATCCGTGCTCATCTCTTTCATTCCCGTTCATCTTAAATGGCACAAGGCTCCTCCCACAAACCTCTTGCTGCCAAACGCGTCCCGCAGGGCCCATCGGACGGACAACTGCGACTCCAGCCTCAACCGCACCTATGCCATCTCCTCCTCGCTTGTCAGCTTCTACATCCCTGTGGCCATCATGATTATGACATACACACAGATCTACCGGATCGCCCAGAAGCAGATTAGAAGGATCACGGCATTGGAGAGGGCTGCCGAGAGCGCCAAGATTCGCCACGAGGGCACGGCCAGTGCCCCTAGCGCAGATCCGGAGAGCTCCTTTAAGCTGTCCTTCAAAAGAGAGACGAAGGTGTTGAAGACGTTGTCAGTCATAATGGGAGTGTTTGTGTGCTGCTGGCTGCCCTTTTTTGTCCTGAATTGCGTGGTACCATTTTGCGAGCGTGACCATGCTGCTGGTGCTGACGTCCACGCCACATGCGTCAGCCCCACCACCTTTGATGTGTTTGTCTGGTTCGGGTGGGCAAACTCCTCTCTCAACCCCATCATATATGCCTTCAATACAGACTTTCGCAGGGCTTTTGCTTTGCTCCTGGGCTGCCAGAGAGTCTGTCCAGGGAAGAACATGATGGAGACGCCTTGTCTGAAGCAGCAACTGAAGAAGCACTATACTGCATTGCTCTCGTCCTCTGTTGGGCCAGATGGGCCACTGGCAAGAAAACAAACCTGCTCTAAAATGCAGCCAGTGTCACAACACTTAGTGCAAGAAAAAGCATCTGGACAAGAGGGTGAAGGGATTTGGGATTAAAACTCTTGGAAGAAAGTCCACCTGCTGCATAGTGAACCAGGTAGAATGTTTAAAGGGATCATCTTTATGCCAGGCAATGCTCCTCCAAAGGCTGAAGCATAGATGGCCTCTAACTCCTGTAGTTAACTACTCCAACCTCTGTACTGACAACTTCCGTGAATGTCCAAGTGACATTCGGGAATGTGGATTCCCTTCACTCCGGTAAATGTGCATCACGTAATGACCTCAATCTTAAGGATGACCATCAAACTGAGAGTGTGTTCACATGACAGGGCTCTTTAAATGTGACAGAAACTGTGTGCAGAATGAACATTTTATATTTACGAAGCAGAAATGAAACTGATTAATTCAGCTGGGCAAAAATGCAATACAATGAGACACATTGTCTATAGTTCTGCTCTCTTTCTCATTCATTTCCAGTTTTAACCTGGGTTCTTCGACCCGAACTGCATTATGTCCGGGGTTATTCCAAAACGAGGGCAGACGTCCAATTACCAGACAGCTGCTCTCTGATTGTCATAATGCATATGCATGTCATTCACTGTTGCCTGAGTTTCTCAAAACTCCATTACTAAACTCGGATAACTAAATACCACGATAACCTGAACAGATGGCCATTCAATATGAATGCAGAGGTAGCAATGAATAAAGATGTATGAGCCCTGATGAATATCTAATGGATCTATTGTTATTGGAGCCATTGGTCTAATGGACCATAACTGTGTTGTCTACATGAGGCCTGGTTGATTGTATTGTTCATGCTTTTATCTCATTAGTAAAGGGTGTTTGTCATTATACTTGTTGTATGTGAGCAATACAAATATTTAGCTGTATGGTAATATGGCGAAATCAAGTGGTCTGTGGATGAGAATTATAGAAATGTTCAAATGAAAAAAGGAAGTTAGTTTAAAAAAAAATTTCACAAATGTTTTTGTCCCAGAAGTATTCCTTATAGCTTAGTCACTTCTAGAACTTTGACATTCAGCACAGATCATTTGTTTGCATAATTAAAGTCTGTTTGGTGAAGGCCACAGTATTAGCAACAATCACAGCTCAATAATTAACTTTATGATCATCAGTCAAGTACACTCGGAGCAAGGACTCATTAAAATCAAAAATAAATTTCCTTTATTAATGTCTGCAGCAGTAATATGTTTACAAAAAAGACCTATTTGTGTCTCATCATCCTACTATATCCCATTTAAAATGAGCAGAAATTATGTATAAACACAATTCTGTATAAATACAGGTGATATAGCCTTTTGAGTAGCTGAACGGATAAAAGTCCCGTTATGCTATCGGGGCAGACTTTGTGTAAACAGCTGCTATAGCCACGGTGATGAGATATTGGCTAAATGTGTTCATGTGCTGTGATAAAAATAAGCTACTTAAAAGACATCAATGCTACTCAAACAATATGGCAAGACCGTAGCTAACAACGTGACGCTGCCATCGGCATCCATTGTTGTGAGTTCGTTCCCTTGAGTTTCGTTAAATAAATGTCGCTGGTTGTTTTTCTTCGCAAGCTCTTTTTGTTTTGTTTGCTCTCACACGAGTGTTGAGTGATCTTCGCATGCTAGCTCCACAGAAACAAACACTGACTGCCTGTCACCCACGCTCTCGTTCCCGATGCGACCAGACCGAGACATGAAACAACAGACCAGGGTGAATGGGGCCTCCCTTCCCCTCACACGTCCATTAGTTCCTACGGCGCAGCGTGACGCAGAACCCAGCTATCATGAAGACAGATAATAAACTCGAGCCGAAATGGAGGAACTCCAGTCGGGAAAGACTTTTTTTGTTGGTTTGCGTGCGTGCGTATAGTCTGTGGCAAATTCTTGGCTCACAGCAGGACCCACTGAGCTGTCATTACTGTTCACGCACAAACTCAACGCTCTCACGTCAGACACAATGGGCAGCATATTGAGTGACTCATTAAAGGCTAGAGTTGGAGTGAAGGACCGGTATCACAGTGAGTGAGTCACCGCGGTAATACAATACTGTGTTTGGTGTTCAGGCCGCAATAGCAGGCACAGGTACCTGTGGAAACACTCGGTATAATTACCTTCTGGAAGTCCATTAGTATTTTATGACAAGCTCAGTAGGAAAACATGGTGAGAGCAGTAACAAAAACATCAGCTCGGTGTGAATTCAGTTTTTTCTATTTCATGTTTGACATGTCAGTTATATAGTGTTGATGTAATATTAGTGTTAATTCCTCAAATCACTTTCTTTCTTGGAGAAAGATTAAGTAATATAATGCTATATAAACAATGTGATATTATGATGCCCCCTTGATGTGCAGAAAATATTACAGACCAAATTATTGTAATGGATAAACTATAATTTATATATATATATATATATTTTTTTTTCTTTTTTTTTTTCTTGTCTGGACAGTTTTAAGAGAGTGTTTATTTGAATTAATCAGTAACATGACTTCATAAGGTCACAGGTTAATTATGAGCTTTAGCAATTTTTAGGCAGGATGTGTGAGAGAAAGTTAGACAAAGAAAAATATAAACTTTTTTGCAGTGGGACAAGCCAGACAAGCACTTACCAACCCATTAAAGCAATTACCCAACAATGTAAGTTTTGGGCAATATGCAGCACAACCTTACCGGCACCTTAATTGGGGGGGGGGGGGGATGTTCTACAGAATGTGCAATAAACACTGCATGAAAATGAACAAGATTGAATGTTTAAGGTGTTCAGACAAGACTTGTCAGTATCCGTCTCACCTGGGGCTCAAGGGTTAATGCAAAATCAGAATATGAAATCTGTGCCAGGGAAGTGCAGTCAGGTCCCCCCATTAATCATATTCGGTCTCACTCAAAATTGAATAAATCCCACTTCATTTTATTGTTACCGCACGGTGAACACATTTGGAAAGAATCACGGGACATAGCCGTGACAGAATAACGACCAGAAAGAGGGAAGCTACAGAGACTCGGCGTGAGGGAGATATGGCAGCTCATATCAGCACCTGCACAGACTGGGATGCATGCGCTCACCGCCCCCTACCTTCATGCCCAGCGCCTCTCTGTGATGATCAGGGCATTTGTTTTTCCACCGCAGGCTGAGACTCCATGCCATCAATGGGGCTATTAAACCTACCAAAATAATCATCACTCTGCTCACTGTCCCCATGTCCCCACCCATGCACACGCTGCTATTTGTCATACTTTGTATTCTTTCCATTTTCTTCCTCTAGAGAACTGGCAAGTGCCTGTGAAATGCATTATCCAGCCTTATTACAGCATGGAAATGAGGGCATGCACCATGGAGGGTGCAATAACACAGCTCCCCGCTAAGATAAATCTAGGTAGCCATTAGGCAGACTCCCCTATTAATCCAACCTGATCCTTACTGTGCATTCATGTCAGGCCCAAATGCTACGTGCATCTCATGTCCTGCACCCCTGCCAAGGAGGCCCCATGTTGGGACTTAACAGGGATGAACAAGTTCCATTTGAAAAATGAAAACGTACTGCAGTTGGTTCAGTGTTTACAAAAATCAACTGACTGGAGAAGCAACCGTTATATAAATACCCTTAACTGAAGTGTCAAATGAGCCAGCGAATCAACTGTGAATAAACTTGTTATGGTCAAGTTTCAGGGTGAACTTAATGATGCAAATCCAATTTTTATTAGTTTAATACAGCACTTGTCCGTCATGCTTAGCATCAGGATTAATGGGCATATTAGCATTTAGATGGCCTAAATCAGTTCACATTACTCCGCAGAACCTGTTGATGTCCTTCAAGTAATTTCCCTATTTTGATCAATGTAAAAGTTAAGCAATGAATAATGTAAATGAGACGCAGATGAATCGGCCTTTCAGAAACGGGACTGCCATGTCCATGGAAGGACAACGTGAGGAGAAACTGTGTCATGTCTAAATGGATGAAATGCTAATGCAGGTGCCCTCTGGTCTTGTTTCTGAAGTGCCGGCTGTCCAATCTGACTCATCTCATCACGTCAATGCCGATGGCAAGCAGACGCCCTTTATCATCATCACAAGAGAAACAGGGACCAGAGCAATGAGTTGGGAAGGATGGATAGAGAGAGAGAGAGACTTTAGAATCCAAGCAGAAATACGAACATTGTTATAGGATTTATGTAAGAAGTAACTCAACATGGTGGACTCATCCCAACTGCCTTAAGCAAGAAGACAACTATTACCTCAGGTGACTGCTGGACACTTTTCAAAAAAGTGCCGAATACAGCTGCATGCGTTTGAGACTCAAGTCAGCCAAAAAAGTCAATTAAGACTCTCAGCTGACATTTACAACTCCAAGAAGGACCAGCGATTGAGCATCAGACTCCCCTCGGGAGACTCCCAAGCACCTGAATATCTCATGTCTTAGCAGTGACATAGAGAGAAGAATCCCAACAAGCAACTGAACTACTACTTATCATCAAAACACATGCCCATGGGCAGAAAGAGCCACATATTGTTCTCTGAAGCCACGAGAACAGAGCTATGATATATGTGCAGAATTTGATTTATGTTTGGAGCCTGTTTTAGGACCTATGTCTGAATGTGAGCAATGTTGTTTCTGTATTAGAACACGAGTAAAGAGGAGATGATCAAAGTTGTAACTGTAGTCTAATTAACAAGCCTTGCTCCTATATTCATGAGATTAGAGGAGCATCCAAGTGTAGCTGATGGCACTAATGACTCAGTAATGCACAGCTAGCCTGTTTGCGCTACTGAGCCAAGCTAGGCAAACATCTCTGTGTTTGAGAAACAGCCTTAAGTTATATTGCACCAATGGCCCTTTGTAACTAGGTCTCTAAAAATTCCATAACAACAAAAGAGGCAATAAACAATTGACTAAATCTAGTGCTGTCGGAAAAATATTTCTGTGAGATAAGTCTCTGGGAGCCAGCTGACCCCCCCGAAACCTTAGCTGCAGCCACAAATGGAAGCAGCTTGCATTCTCCTATGCTGTTTGCCCAGTGAACATCCCAACCCTCCAAATACCGCTAGACTAGGCAAGCAAGGCCAAAGACAGATCCTCACTTAGAAAAACAATCTATTTTCCCCTCAATTTTCTCTCCAAGTGAAAGGTTGAGTGATGCTATCTTAGAGTGTGGGACTATTATGAATCATTCACTGGCAAAAAAAAACCAAAAACACAAAATCACTGTCATGCTATGAAGATGAAGAAATCATAAAATTACTGCCTGTTTAATAGTTGTTCATTGAAAATGTTATTAATAGTTTCAACAAATACAATGAAATGATTGAAGTTCTTGGAAAAAGAAATTATATGTTCACAGCATTTATTAATTAACTGCAACTTTATAATACTTATAACCTTATAATAATAATAATTTCTATTAGATGTTTTTGCAGATCAGTGTAAGATATGCCAAGACACACTGTCCTCAAAAAACCTTGAGTTGATTTCAGAAGGGGCTGTCACATGTACCACAGAGTCCAATAGAGACTAATGATTCAATTTAGATACCAAAAAAAAAAAACCCACCCCAAAACCCTCAACCAAGCAACGCGCAATAAATTTCAAGAAGGGCCGTTGAATGGCAAATTTGTTAGAATTCCCAGGAGACCATGGAAGAGAAGGCAAACATTACTGTTTTCACGATGTACCAGTTGTGTACTTATGTAATTGCCGACTGTGCTTCTGCAGAGTATGGGACAACTCATTGTGCATTCTTCTGCTTATTCACTGCAGCGCATTATCTTGCTCAGTCCAGCAGCTCCAGTGAGAGCGAGAGTTCAGCAAACATCATTAAAGCCCTCAAGGCACACATTCTGGGTGAGATGAGTGGACACTGCTTTTACTGTGACCCAGAGAAGCTTCCAGAGTCTTCCCACAGAAACTGCATTTATCATAGTGCACGTTCAGCACTGTGGAACTGAGGGGAGGGGATGCGACCCAATGCAGCTTTCTTTGCATGGCCTTAAAGTATCTAAAAAGAACACATCCTAAGGGTGCTGGTTTTGTTTACATTGTATTTCTCGCTACGAATAGGCCCATAGATGAGGGCTCCACTTCTTCCAGTGTGGATGTAGCATGACCACCAAAGTAAGGTGAACAGTTGAGCATGCTGGGAAACAACACCAGTTGCTAATATAGGTTTAAAACAGCCCATGAAGGTAAGAACTTAGTGGGGGCTCTTTCTTGTTAGTTATTCTCATTTCTAGACTCTTTTGTGAGTGCGTAACACATTAAAAAAAAAAAAAACAACCCAAAAAAAAACCCCAAACAAACAAACAAACCCCCAAACACCACTCTATACCTGCTCAGGGGCTTTGAAGACAAGATGAAGGGCTTTCACATAATGATACCCTCAGGAACAAAAGACTTTCTGTGGTGTACTGTGCTCTGTGCTCCGAGTAGTGTTCTGCTCTTATTCTAATCCTTTGGGGCCATGTCTCCAACATCCACAGTGGAAAATCAAGCTTCCCTGCTTTAGCCTTTCAGCAGTGCTGCTCCAGGTCAGATATTACCTCGTCTGTCACCAAAAGAAAAAAAGCGAATTGGATGTGTGATTTTACTCCATACATGATCATCTGTGAATCGTTCCAGAGCACAATACCAAACAAGCTTTTGTACATCTGTCTTCTGAAAGCATTGCATTCAACCCTTAAGCATCTAATTTTCTGCACTGAGGTGTTCAGGAATAACTGAATTCCAAAAGAAGCTGCATGTAATATCTCAAAAAATAGCTATGGCCTTAAATATCATGTAGAGATCTGTGACTCAACAAGGCCTTTTACCTTCAAAAGTTACAGTCTTCTTAGAAGACAAAAGATAATATCAGCAACAGTCACCACATGCTTGCTCTTAGCAGGGGTGACAAATTGCCAGCTAAAGCTGCAAATTCAATCAGCACTTTTTCATTTCAAGTAAGCACATTTCACCAAAGCTCAAAGGAAAAAGGAAAGCACATGTGTGCACATCTGTGTGC
The DNA here is from genome assembly GCF_041902795.1 of Electrophorus electricus. NCBI lineage: Eukaryota > Metazoa > Chordata > Actinopteri > Gymnotiformes > Gymnotidae > Electrophorus > Electrophorus electricus. Next base: position 27,116,402 of record NC_137500.1, read on the forward strand.
CTGTTCCCTCTGTCACTCGCAAAGGCTTAGCTTTATTCTTAGCAGAGCTGGGAGATGACTAGCTGCTGGCAAACGGCACTGCAGCGTCGTGGGGCTTTCTCGCCACCCTGTCAGAGTCATTGGGCTGACTGTCAATCACTGTGAACAATTACCATGGCTTATTCAGCCCCACCTTCCCCTAAGCCTCTGGTAAAAACACAGCAAGGCCGCTATACAGGCAGCTAGGCATGCTCTCATGCAATGCGAAGTATCAAGCATACATCAGCAAATCAAAATGGCAGTTTAAATGACTCATAAGACAATATGAAACATGCCTGCTAGAATGAAACAAGACAATATGAAACAAGCTTACTACAATGGTTTGAACTAAAATGATTTGCATGCAAGGCACATGAAAATGAAAAATACAGGAAATTCACCTGTTTAAAATAATGACTATGTAATGAATCTAAGAATGTGTATGTGTGTATGTGTCTGCATTTGTTGTGTTATGTTGGGCAAACTAAGTTAGGGCAATTGTTTACAAAAAACTAGCTGAATTAACAACTAAATAAACTTACGTTTTATGTTAAGATTCTGTTTATATATAAGTTGATGTTCTGTTTTTTCCACATACTTCGTGATCGCTTTTCTATGTTCAGCTACACATTTGTTACAAGCAATATGAATAACTTTATACACAGGCAGGAGAGGCAGGCGAGGTTTTGTGTATATACATATAAAAGTATATGAATTAGTTTAAAATATTCAAAAGTATTTGGATATCAGTATGTACAAGTCACTCACAACATGCATGGTCTAAACCAGGTTGCTCATGAAAAAGGTCACTAAAGTGAAGCACAACATTCAGAGGATATAGGACTCTGGTACCAGATGTGGTAACAGGCACAGTTTTCTGATATGTGCAAACATGTACATTTATACAGGAGGAATATCACCTTAACTGCAGTTTGAAAAGAGCCTTTAATTAAACTGTGCTGGGAAAGTTTTATATATACATTTTATAGATAGATAGATAGATAGATAGATAGATAGATAGATAGATAGATAGATAGATAGATAGATAGATAGATAGATAGATAGATAGATAGATAGATAGATGTGTGTGTGTGTGTGTGTGTGTGTGTGTGTGTGTGTGTGTGTGCGTGTGTGTGTGTGTTAGCCAAGAGCGCCATCTACAGCACTTTCAAATGAACACTTGGAAGAAATCCCCCCATGAGTCATCCTAGCCATAGTCTCATATGGACTATATATGCATCATATTCTTCTTTCTATGTTGTAGCTAATAAAAGGACAAATGTACTTTTTGAGACATATTGGCTCTGTTGAAAAAATTAACTGATAATATCTGTACTGAAAATACACCTCCTCAGAAAAAAAAGAAAAAGAAAATTAGGAAATGGCTACATCTGGTTGGTTCTTTAAATATAACTTTACATGTATTACTGAAAAAAAGGATGTAGAAAACTTAAGGGTCACTGAAGGTACAATTATTTGCATGTAATTGTTTTTTATAGGACTATGAAAACCCCTGTGCTTTGGCTGATGAGCACAGCTCAAAGTTCCACTAATTTAACCATAAATATGCTTCACTAAGCCAAAATACCATCAGTAATTTGTGTGCATTAAAGGCTTATATCTGCACTAACAGTATCATGCCACTTTTGGGGACCTCCCAGGTTTGAGGCATTTACAATAAGTGCACTAAGCAGACGGAACAATAAAGCAAACCTGGCAATGAGACCCTGACGTTTCAAACCAAAGGAATGAAACTTATCTCTAGAGCCAGGAGGCAATTTTGCACCTCAAAAAGGTACTATTATCAAACCAATGTTGGAGTGTGTTTTCAAAACAAAGGACAGGAAATGGACTGTAAAATCACTCTTAATTGTAACAAGGTTCCACAGGACTGAGCGCCAGTAAGCCAGAGCCAGCAAACTCCACAGTTAAGTGAGAAAGAGAAGGTGAACCCAGCCATATAATGTTTTCAGGTCTTTATCGCAAGGGACTGTGCACACAGATGATTTCACAGTGGTTGAACTAAAATTGGAGGCCGAGTGCAATTAAGCGAGGGTCTGGTTGACATAGAGCTTGGCATGTTGAGCTCTGATAAGCCTCCAAGTCAAACCACAGTGAGGGAAAGCAATGATGTTTCAAAAGAAGGCAGGTCATGGAAAGAAGACGTGTTTACCCTTGCTAAGAGTCCGTAACCAAGGGTCTGCTGAACGAAGCAAACGCCACTGTGAGAAGTGCTCGTGCTCTAGGGCCTGTCTGACTAGTAATAAACACTCATGTTGAGCCCACACATTAGCTAATGGAGCCACAGTGTACTGTGCGTGTGCCTATTACCACTGTGAGAGAGAGCGCCACAACAAACAATCACTATTAATGAGGAAGTGGGTGGGGGAGGCCGTGTGATGAATGCCAAAGGTGCCAGACCACATGCCTACCATACCCAGCCTGAAACCAGGCGGGGCACTCGCAAAGCACGAGCTAAATGCGCAATGAATGAACCTTTAATAACTCTCAAGATTCCCTTATGGGAGTCTGTGTACTGCCTCAACTAATTCATGTACAAAATTATAATTACACTAATAGCCAATCCCCCATATTTAATGGCAACCCGTGTGTCATAAGTGATTTACCACAAAAGATGGATTAGGTCAGTTCTGGAAATATAAGAGAGAGTCACATTCCTCTGCTGAAACACAGGGGGAGATTAAATATTCTGAATAGCTCGGGTCCGACCAGTGGTTTGGTGCGTAATGTAATGACACCGTTTAATTAACTTTTCCAGAGACCACCAGGACAGCAGCAAAAGCCACACAGATCAACCTCAACATTTCCAAAGATTATGAGCATGAAATACAAGCCTCTTTTCAGCAGCTCAATTTAAAAAGCATTAGCCACCCTACAGCCTTTGGGACAGAGTTTATCTCCCATTCTCAAAGTCTGGCTCACCACACCTGCACAGATGTCATAATAGGCTGAATTCTACAGCTTCGCACAGAACCTCTCTGGCCAACCTGTGCTGCTTTTGTTACAAGTTTCTCCTGTATTGTGGTCTTATGGTGTGGGACCATCAATTTGTATTAACCCACCAAGTTTCCTCTGCAAGTCAAATTTAATCAACTTTACACAAATTCAACATACAATTCCTATGAAACATATAATACATTTCTTTCTTAATTAAATATAAATACTTGACAACTACAAAAATTCATGAAAGGCTATATAGATGTGAACTGATGAACTTAATTTGGCATTGTATGTTGTTTAGCTTTCTCATGGTTTTGGAAAAAATACAAATTATGAATCGGTGAAGATTACAAATTGAAATTGGTCCTCTAGAAAATGTAAAATACTGACCACTAATAATATTTTCCATAAAACGTACCATATGTTTGATATGAGTTAGTGTAACTTAAAAAAAACCAAAAAACTGTAAAATACCAATTATTGACAACAATTATTTGAAACATTATAAAAAGCACATAAGAAAAAAAATTACCCTTGAAATGACATCAAACATGTTGCTTTTCTTCACTGTACCCAATAAAAACCCATTAGTTCAGTACACCCAGCATCTGAACTTGCATAGTCTTTGTGATAAGGTGCATTTAGACGAGGAGTTTTCTAAGACTGTTCTAAGAATACTTTCTGTTTGAGCTGCCATACGACATTTTCTTTGAGAAATAGTATCGCTGCAGATAAATGACACAAAGTCTTTCTGGTTAGTGGTGGGCATTCCAACTCAACACTCAGATTACATTTTGGCCAGTGGGGCAAAAATGTTTAGGAGCCACTGATTTAGAACCACTGTCAGAAAAATCCTTGTGACTGCCTATAATATGCCCCTCAGGATAAATGATACATACTGTAGCCCACTGGTGTGGAGTAAATTCCAAGAGAAGGCATGGGGAGCGGGTATCTGCAGAAGGGCACCTGGCTGGACTGTCCGTAGAGCAGTAGTGCTGCCTGAGGCTGTGTACTGAGGGGTAACGGTAAGGAGAGGCCAGAGTGCAAAACAGACTTGGTGGCCATTTTGAGTTTCTCCATTTCAGCCTCCTGCAGACGCTTGGCTTTGGCCCGTCTGTTCTGGAACCAGATCTTAACCTGTGTCTCGGTCAAGCACAGAGAGCTGGAGAACTCAGCCCGCTCGGCAATAGAGAGGTACTGCTTCTGACGGAACTTCCGCTCTAGAGCCAGGAGCTGTGCGGTGGTGAATGGTGTACGAGGTTTACGATTCATCTTGTGCTTTCTGAGAGAACATGTGTTTGGAGTCAGCTGTCCTGTAACATGACATGGATAAAAAAAATATTTCATTTTCCTTCTCAGAAAATGAAAAACAAAACAAAAGAAAAAATTGTTCAGTCTAGATATTATAGGCTCAAAGGCCATAAAAGTAATTCCCACCATGATTTCCCCTTTCGCTATTAAATTTGGCTGATACTGATACCTCCTACATGTTTGGATTGTTATAATGCACACAAAAGCTGCAATTCCTCCACATTCATGTCAACTCGACATTTAGTTTCCATTGTTTATGTAATTTCCTTATAGTTTGTACTGATACAGAATAAACATTTATAAACATCTATTACTAGCCATAAATGTTTGATTTTACACTGTTAAAAACCTATTGGCGAGCTGCCAAGGTCTTTTAACTATTCCGGGAAGTTTATTCATGGCGAAAATTTAGTGCGTAAACATACGTGGTGGTGGCGATGATGACACGGATTTTATCCAAGACGCATCCTCTTGATCCGATACTTCTGACTTCACGGGCGACGACGGCCCAGAGATCTTGGAGAAATCCTCGAAATAAGACGGATCTTGGACAGATCTTGTTGACCGCAGAGTAATGAAGTGCGCTGGGTTTGTTTGCTGAGCGCGTCCATTCCTTGCTCCTCGCTCCGACATCAGGGCTTCCACGCTGAAAGGGAGACTTGACACACGCAACGTGTGCTCCTTTGAAGATGACGGAGAACCGTGATCGTCCCAGGAGGATACGGTGTCTTTTTGAAGCTCTGTATTCATCCCTGAACAACTGCCTCTAAGTATCAGACTCTAAGTTTAGCATTAAATGCGATACAAAAAGTGCAGTCAAGGAAGAGTAAAGTGTAGCTATTGTTTGCCACTTTACCTTAACTCCAGCATCAACTTGACGACATGGTTAGGAGCAGCCAAAGTTTGAACCAATCAGCGCCCAGCTAAAAAGTTCTGAGGGAAGTGTGCGTGCGATTTGCTCGTTTGGGATCGCGTTCTTTAATGCGTTATAGCTGATAATGCGCAAAGGCTATTTTTTTCTAATAATTGTAGTAGTTTTCCATGAGATGTCTTTTGAGGGGATTCATTTAAGACTTCAAATAATAATTGTAATTTTTAAAATAAACGCGTGGATCACCTTCATGACTCACGAGGTCCTTCGGGATTCTAATTAATGTGTGAGAAACGTTTACTGTCGTTCGTCACCAAACGTTCTGAAAGAGTATGACGTCCAATATAACCTTTACCTTTTGGTTTTTAGATGAAATTCAGAGAATGTGGTAATGTGCAAAAGAGACAGACCCCTTTAAAACACACAACTGTTCAGATCAGTAAATAGAGCAGGGTCAGCATTTGACCAACTTTGTACTTTTGAATTATAATCTGAGTAATTTGGATGCATGAAATATGATTGATAAGGGCAGTTCCCTTAATTTGCTTCTTATAGCAAACTTTGAAGGGAAGTGGGATTGGGCTAGCCTGAAAATTACTGTCATTACATTGTTATTATTAACACCTTGTAATTAGGCCTTTGGAATCTGGTTCTTTTAACCAGGATTTAACAGTAATGATACAAAATTGCTACCTTACTAAAGTGTATGGCGCCCACTCTGATTAGCTGGAGACTGTCGTTTTAAAAACTATGAATTTTGCCCTGCTGTCATTTAAACTTCAGACTTTGGATGATGCTATATTTGCCACAACAGTGCACAACTGCTTAGGATGCAATGGAGTGAACATACAGAGAATTACATCTGTTACTTCTGTAGCTGACTGCGTGGCAGATGGGGGGTGATGGTGGGGTGCAGAACGTTTTTGACAAATGAAACAAGAGCACATTACTGTTATTGCGAATACAATTTTAAACTGAAGACATTCTCAAGCCTCACTTTAGTCCGGAGGTCCACAGACAACTGTGTCAGACAACAGGATTTACAATATGTCCGTGACAAAGTATACTTCAAACAGAGCCTTTCCTTTATAGCACACACTGCAGTAATTATTTGATTCTCGCTGGGAATGTAATGGTACAAGTCAAAAGTAATACTTAGGTGCCTCCACCAAGTCTGGGCTCCTGTGTTCTTATTACAGCCTTTTAGAGGAATGCTGCTCTGTAATTGTGACAGGTTTAGTGTCCCATGAGAGGGACTTGGCTTATGGACTCATTACCTTTTATGTATCGCCATGTTCACAGCATGACTTGTTGTGTAAAATGCTCGTAAATCAATTATCAGCCTGCTTCTTCATTGGTTCATGGGTCACATCTGCAAAAGCAGAAGTTAAGGGGTGCTTGGGTTAAAAACACCCACGTACTTGTTCCTATGCTGCTAATTTGGAGTCTTTTAGGTTACTTAATGAAAAGAAAGAGAAGACATCATTAGGAGGAAATTCTATTAAAAGGTAGCAGAAGGCATTCAGGTGTTTAATGCTCATTAGTGACAAGAGGAAGGAAGGTCTTTGCTTCTGCCAGATAAGCAGTTCTAGTATACTGGTGCTCCATACAATAGCCAGATGTGACGCTCATTGTATATATAAGACCCCTTTATGCAAAATAAGGGAGCAGACTCTCTCTGTCTAACTGATCACATGATAACTAGCATGCAGTGATGAAGTGTACTGGGATAGGTCATCCCAAATGTCTGTTTTAAAACAAACTCTTACAATGATACAGGCTTGATAAACAATTAGACTGAGAGGGATTTTATATTGATACTATACCAGCCTTACGCTCCTGGGAGAATAAAGCACTATGTACCTCCCACCGCAGTTCAAAGATGTGAAAATAAGAGTATTTGAATCAAAGCGATTCGACTGTTTAAAGAATGCACTGGGTAATGGAGTACAGTGTAAACCATTTGGCCATCCTTGCTTATTTGAGTGCAGTATATGCTCTGCAATATTTACTTTATAACTCAACAACTGGGATTAATAACATTCTTTTTAAAAATGGATTTTAATCAAATGTGGAAGTCTCCATGATTCCCGTCCTTTTTGCATAATGGGAAACACAATGTAGTTTGCATTAACGTTTTGAAATGCAGCTGTCAGTCAAACATTCCATGCAGAATGTGCATAGCCACAAACATTCAATCAGTCAAAATTGGTTAGTTTAAGAATCAATCAGTTCCATTTATACACCCATACATGACTCTAAAGTAGTGAGGGAAGGGTGTGTAATGCGTCTGTTAGCTACCATGGTGACCTGAGATTTACTCATCCGCGGTATCATTACACCACGGTTCATAAACAATGTCGCTTCAAAACATTCGTTTTTAATGGTCCTTTAAAGCCAAAAACACATATTACTTAATTCTTTCTTAAACAAGCTATTTAAAAAGGTAAAAATGTATCAAAGGGCCACGCAAAATGGTGTTCTTCACTATTACTCTAATTGATGCCTTAAACAGCTAATTTCTGTGCGTCACGCTACACTGAAATGTAAGCAGATCATTAAACGCTGTTCAAGTCCCCCCGGTACTAGACGAGATAGCTCCACGTCTAGGACCGGATTTGAACCACAGGAACCCTTTACTCCAACTAGTGCTGCATTTTGTTCTACTCTTCTCTCTGCGGGAAAAAAAACTAACAGGACAAGCGAAGCAAGTTCAGAACATCACTGACAAGGCGTCTATGCCTGCAGCGGTACGCATGCGCAGAGAGACGAGCACGCTTGAACTCCAGCGTACGCACACCGAAGCAGCGCTAGTGCCGCAGCCACGGGCGAACCGGCTGCCTTTCGGCTGTGTGGATCCGGCTCGAGTCCTTATCGTGCTCTCATCACAACTTATGCAAGGCACATGGCGCCGAAGCTCTCTCAACTACCATTGACACCGCTTACTTCCCTCTGGGCGACGCACAATTATAACTGCTCCAGCAGTTAGACAGCCGTTTCTGAGAATGAGCTGCAAGACAAGCTTAAATATCGGTCTGATATCACCGTATGAATGTACAGGCCTTCAGCCAGTGTGTAATGAAAATGCTCGCAGTCAGGGAGAAAAGTTATTTTCGGCTAATTAACTGTTGGGCTACTACAACACTTACGTTTAAGCAAAAAAAGGAAAAATAAAGAAATACTACCTTACGCTGGACATACAAATTCGCTATCTCTGAACCTCTCGTTGACACTTAAATGAACTCTTAAGTATGAACTGCTCAAACAGGTTCGAACTGAAACAGAATTTGCAAAGCATGTTTTTCATCCTACGCGGCTGCCCGAGACTTGACCTCCTGACTAACACATTAACGCAGCCTCTAACATAACCAGTTCAACTGAATCCGCTATATTAATTCAGGAAAAAAACCCCATTAAACTCAGGTGTTACCCACAGGGAAAAAACAAAACAAAAAACAAGTTCACAGATTGAATGTGGATACAGGAATGAGGGATGGCATTGCATTAGAATTGTTCCCGAGTTCTAAGCTTTTGCCCTCAAGAGACCAGATTAATTAGTTACAAATCTAACCAGATATTAAAACATGCATTAGTACATTTTACTGTCTATTCAGCCTTTTGATGATGTTAATGTCAGTCAGCTTGTAGAGAGCAGCTGCACCCGAGGTCAAACTTATTTGGGGATGTACAGGCTAATTCCGTACATGCTGTTATTTCTTCAGTTAAGATGATGATGAAATAAAACTAGATCAAGATAAACCTCTCCCGATCTATTTTGCCATTAAAGTCCAAACCTGCATTTATAATTATGAAAGAAGAACACAATAAACACTTAGATAATTGCATTACTAACACATGAGGAATTTTCCAAACATATAGACACATTAATTTTTGTAAAAAATCCCTGAAAGGTGGGGAACAAAGAAAGATGAAAAGTTCTATTGATCAATTTTCAAGTCAGGTAAAATGCAAATTAGGTTAAACAATGCAAATTAGTTAAAAGTACATAAAAGAAGCTGTCACATTGTATCTTATGCTAGAAAAATGTGTACATTGACGCAGTGTGGCCTGATTTGACACTCTTTTCCCTAGAGGGATAATTGCTGTTTGTGTTGTTCCTGTTTCTTTACCCATCATTATGGAGATTATATTGAGCAGAGGTGGCTTGTGGCTCAGGGCTCATATTACTGCAATTACAGGCAAGGTGTGGCTCTATTTGCTTTGTGTGTTTCAACATATGACCTGAAACAAGCCTAGTGGTGAAAATAATTGCATCTTAAATAGGCATTTGCGTCTGTATCAAAACGTACATGGCCTTAATAGTGTGCTGTGGTCACAGGACACCATGCAATACTCTGTTTTCCTCTTTTTACTGGTCTCCAACTCCAAGATAGATTGTACATTGAGCCTCGTTGGCAACCAGGCCAACTTTGCTTCAGGATTAATATTAATCCAAGGATATGATTATCCTCAATAATTTTCATTTTTCGAGTTTCAGCTTGCCACACACCATCAGTTCCATCTTCACCGTCAGTTCTGTGCTCAGTACTCTCAGGTTCAGTGCAGAATATAATATACATGTAAACATCATCAAAGAGTAATCCCCATTATTCAACCAAATCAAAGTTAAACTCTAAGCTCTAAGTACAAGGATTCTCATTCTTTTACATCTAATTTAAGGACTTTGCGAGATTTTTCAAAGACTAAATTAAAATTTTTCATATACTTAACTTCACACGATGTAGCGTTGGCAGTGATGTGGTGATTGTGCTGGGAATCTGCAGTTATATGGTAAAGTCAAGGAATTATGTCTCTTCATATTATTTTTTAATCATAGTCATTTATACCTTAATTCCGGAAACATGCTATGCAAGTTTTTTCATTAATGGATGGGAGTATCTAACCGACAATGTACCTATAACTTCAAAACATGGCTCTTTAAACTTTCTGTGGAAATGTCATATAAAGATATATGTAAAGGTGGCTTTGAGTTAAGTAGAGCTGATTAGGGCACTATTAGTGTTTTGCTACATTTCTTGGACTGTTCTTAAAGATAGGTTAATTTAATTAAACTGTGTGACCAGTTATTGCAAATTAAATATTTAAAAAGGACTGGTTCCCCTATTCTGGGCATTGTACAAGCTTCCCCGAGAAGAAAAACATTGTGCCTTTTCTTTAATTACTTTATATAATTAAGAGTCTGCATGAAGAACCTTTCCATACCTTTTATATACTAGTCCAAGTTTTTGGACTACTCTATTAAATTCATAATACAGGCCTTAATCAGATTCACAGCTGAAGCCTAAAATGACTAAAATACAAAGCGGTTTTATTTTTCAGTTGGTTAGTTCTTACTGATTTTGTTTGTGGTCAGTCCATCTATTTACCAGTCCATCGACGCTGGTAAATATCTATATGTGTATTTTTTTAGAACATTGCTTGGTTTGTTTCTGAAGTAATGTGGGGGGAAAAAGACAAAACAAAAAAACAACAGAATACATTTTATATCTGATGCCCAAAACATACAATAATAAAGCCAAACTGAGGGAGGAAAAAAACTAAACCAAACAAAAAAACCAAAAAACAAATAAAAAAAAGTTTACCACATTATCCCAGGATAGTCAAAGCCTTGTTCCTGAGCATCATTCAAAAGGGCTGTAATAAATACAGTGAGGACAATTCTACAAAGCAGTACCTAAATATAATACAGCTGTAAAAATCTAGCATGTGCACAAACTGAATGGAATTATAATTGCAACTCAGAAAACATCCTCGTATTTTGTGGAGAAACATTCGACTGCAAAGCACACCTTCACTTCATTACTCTCTGAGAACCTGTGGAAAAAAACACTTTGCATACATATAGAAATGTCCTTATATAAAACTATAGGAGACTACATGGAAACAGGCTGTAGTGGTAGAAATACCCCAATCAAAGGGACAGTGCAACGTCCCTTTCAGACCATAATCCTGATGAAAATGGTTATGTGTAGATAGTTATCTATTCCATTTAAACATTGCACATTTACTTGCAATGCTGCACACAGAATTTGATGGGAACCATAGTCAGTGCCCAAAAATGGTTTGAAATTCTGAAGGGTAATATTGCCAGCCCCTAATCTAACAAATAAGACAAAATAATTACCTATAATTAATGAAACCTATGACTGAAAGACAGTACGTGTCAAACCAATTCATCGGAACTGCAGTAGATTAGACACATCAGACGACGTCATGTGTATAATCTGAAGAGGCGATCTGACATGTAACACACATTAACCTTCTAGCCAAAGTTTTAATGCTGATAATCCAAAAATCTGATTTTGATTGTTGTGATGTCTGCATGATTAATTGTAAGGCTCATAACTGTGTCACTGTCATCTAAGAAACTGAATCTGAGTAGCTGTCTAGAAGTGTTTTAAGATTACACCAAGTGCAATTAAATAGTTTTGTATACTAAAACAGACAGAACCTGATATATTTGGGTCACTTTCAAGGTCTGTTAATTTTAACTGACTAAAAATAAAGCACAGAGTTCAAACGTTTTCTTGTGATTTTCATAACTAGCTGTATTTAGGCTTTTTTCCTTTCCTCCTGCAAGAGTAAGACTATTGAAATGATGCTTTAAAATGATGTCATCATAAGGTAGCCTGCGTTTGCAAACTGCTGATGTTCAAACAGAACTGTCCAACTAGGAGCTTGTGCTGCCAAATTATTGCACTACTAAAAAACAGCAAAAAAAACCACAAAAAACAAAAAAACAAAAAAAGATTATGAAGCCCATTTATCAATGATCTAAAGAGAAGAAAAAAACTGCTTGTACATTTTGTGTGATCATATCAAATATGCATAAGCATGAATAAATGCTTGTTTAAAGGAGTAATAATTACCAAATGGTGAAAAGTTCTATTTATTTATTTTTAAAGAACCATAATGCCAAATTGCTCAGAATTTTAAATAATACCTGTCAAATGGTCACGCTAAAATGTAAATTAGTTTATACTCCCACGCCACCAAATTCCTAACACACTTAAAGGGTTTTCATCATTACACTGAGAACATGATCAGATTAAAAACCTGATTAATCAGGTTTTTAGTGCTTTGAATATAGCACCATCTAGTGCTCAAATTCAAATGAACATATATACACAAACAAACAAAAATAAATAATTAACTCAATTTTTACAATAGCTCAATGATATTAAAAGTTTGTTTCTCATAAAGCTTTATCTACATACTTTGGCTTGGCAACACAACTTGCATGCACTTCCGTCCAGTCTCAGACAACAAATTTTATTTTTTTTTCTTAACAAATAATGTTAACTTCATACCACATTTCAGTTAAAACAATGGTAAGCCAATATTTAATATGCAACAACATTCTAAACTGACAGAAGAAAAAGAGCACACGATAACTTTGGTAACTTGTGTAAACAAAACTCATCTAATTTCAAACCTGACTTTCCATTAGCTACCTGCCTGAATCCGCTGTTGAAAAACACACCATCATAGCAGCTGATTCTTCAGAATAATTAAGAGCATTTTTAGTGATACTATGTGTTTTTAGTGATGCCTGTGTTACTCTAGGATACCTGTAGGATATGCCGACACACTGCAACGCTTCCACCAGTTGTAGAGTGAAATGAAAGTTTTACTTGCTGAGGTTTTCTGGCCTTTTTACAGCTTCTTGGCTCCCTGGTTTAAGGTGAGAGACCGCTGTCTGATGGCTCTGTTCTCCTGTACCATCCTGGTAATTGTCCTTAACACATGCTGTTTGACCTCAGACTGGTGGTGAAATCAGGACAAAGTCACTCAACTACCCAATTAATTGCTGATGGTACAGTATACACATTTAAAAGTGAACTAAATTATTAATGTAAATTAAACTTACTTTCTTGTCTCCCTTTACAGGTCCAAGTTGTGGTGTAAAGCAGAAGACATCTGACATGTAAGAATATGGCCCTGTTAGCATAACTTAAATTGAATAAGTTACATTTCTGAAAAATCTTTAAGTTGCCGTCAGCCATAACCTAAAAATTCAACTAGTGTGGAAACAAGGACACAATTGATATGAAGCACTAAAGCTATTTGAGTACCAACAATGCCCCCTTGTGGAGAAATATATTTTTGCTCTAAATGAGAGTGAGTCAGTGAGATATTTGCCATGTCCATGAGGTTTTCATGCGGTATTGGACAGATGAAAGGTGATGCAATGTTGAGCATTTAGAATGTTATTAGACCTTCTACAACTCCTTGAACGCCTGAAAGAACAAACGCTACCTACCAAACCCCTACATTGTTTCAATGGTCATTAAAGATTTATACAGACATGCCTAATGAAAATGGTTTGAGAGCTTTAAAATACTTTCTTGATGCAAAACCAGAGAAGAACCCTCCCACACATATTCTTTTAAGATTGTTGGAATGTGTGTTAATTCTAAACTGTATCTTTGACTCCAAGACTACTCACAAATAAGAGAAGAAAAATGTTTGAAACAGTATACTGGACCTGTACCTTTAGTATTGCTGAGATACATTAATGACATTTTTTGCTACTGCAAAACATATATTTTAAAAGTGCCAACGGTTTTTTCTTCTTTGCTCATGTTTTATCTGTTCAGAGAGTGGACGCACTGACCTATATGCAATCTACTGTTAGAAACACAAGAATTCCTTTGGTGCTGACCTATCATCTACTAAAATAAAACAGTGGCTAAAATTATACTTAAACACTACAGAATCCTCCAAGACGAAACAGAATCTGCATCCATTTTTAAGGATCCTGTAATCTTCTACAGATTAGACAAAAACATCAAAGACATACTCATCAAAAGTGAAATAAATGACCATTAGTATACTGTGATACTGTAGCCTGCAACTGCTCTAGATGTGCTGATTGTACATTTAACTCAGTCACTAAAATAATTAGCACAAAAGGATAAATTATTATCACCTATTCTTCCCCATGCATTACTGTGGGAGCTGTCTACTGTCCTACTTTCAAGAGATGTAATCATCTTTATATTGGAGAAACCAAGTGGCTTGTCTTCAGACTATCAAAATTAATCATGTCATTTCCAGTGACAAGGCATTTCAGTGCTAATGAACATTGCATTAATTACATATCTGTACTGTTGTTGTTATGGAAGAAATTAAATTAGGAAACTTGAAGAAAAAGAACTGATCTAAATCTCTGAACTTTAGAACCCCATGGATTGAATGTTATGATTTTAACAGCTACTATTTCATATATAACCTAGATATTCAGATGCACTCTGCTTGCACAACTGATGAAGGACCCTTGTCTGAAATGTACACAAGGTTTCCAGAGAAACAGGACTTCACTACAATTTTGAATATCTCTACATGTTTTACCACAGTACACTGCAGTTACTGACATGGAATCTTCTTTGAATTTATATACAAATGCATAAAAAGTATGTATAATGCAATTCTTTATGTGGTCGGTTGGTATGCATTTAAGGGTTAAACATCAGAACAGGAATAGGTGCCTGCTTTTTCTCCCTCAGTAACTGGGTGCTTCTGGAACTACTAGTGTGCATTTTAAGTTACTTGCTGGACTGGTTAAATTCATTTGGTTAGGACAGCAGAATCACTGTTACACTGAATATGTTAAAATGAAAACTTGCTGCACTGCAATTATAAATAGCTAATCTATCTAATCACTAGATTACATTACTGCAACATATTTAGTTACTGGCTGCCACACTTCAGGCATGTTTTCTGAAAGAAATTGCCTGCCCTCTTTTTGCTTTCTCTCTCTCTCCACTCATTTCCTTTCTGAAATCCTGATTTTTCTTTCATTTTAACCAGGACTGAATTTCTCTGGTCACCAGCACATAAATTACAGCAGAGTTCTGCGTGTAGGAATATTAAACCACTTTTGCTTTTGAGGCGGGGTAGGGAGAGAAATGAAAGGAAACAACACGTAATGGAAAACAGAATTTAAGGAAGACACAATTTTTTTTTTCTCTAATAACAGCGAGTATAAAAATTTTATAAACCTAAATCTGTTTCTTCTCGGGGCTATTGAAGCTAAGCCTTCAACATCTAAGGAGGGCCCTGGGTAATCAGTTCCAACATTACGCGCTGTCCGACGCCCCTGAGCATGAAATCCAATTATGGGCTTTAGCCCCATACGCGGATCTTTAGCATAAATCATATTTCAAAAATTCTACACAGAATATTCAAAATAATTTTAATAGGATATGGGGGGGACCAAACAGCTAAGTTAGGGCAGCCTTAGGATGTATAGGTTAACGCTAGATAACTCCAATGTTTGTCTTGCAGCCCAGGTACTCACGAATTTCTCTTAACTTGGGGATCAGATGGGATACAAATTGGCCAACCAATAACAATAATCTGAATGCTCTGAATTAGCCATCAGTAACTACAAAGGTTAGCTAGACTGAAAAACGATTCACATGGCTCTGCTATACGATATAACGTTAGGATGATATGTCGAGGGAAGAAAAATGGAGAAAAGGAAGTCGTCCAGAAAAGGTTGTAGTCAAAATAAGGTGAAAAACAAACCAAACTGGCCATCTTGCTAACCTAGATAACGGATGTCGTTTAACTGAACTCAGACAGCTATTTTAGCTAACCTAGGTTAACCTACCTTGTTCAGAAACCTTGTGTTGTTGCATTTTTTTGAGAGCTGGTCCCAATGAAGCATTCGTAATGTCCTTCCCCTTTAGTGTCATTAAATAATTTAACTTGAAGTCCTGTAACTTTCTCTTTGTTGTGAGAGACGGAGGATCGGTAACGTTAATTTCTGGACTATTCCTTTCTGAGATTGGCGACAGGGTCTCACTAATCCCCAACTTTCTTTTTAATTTCGGCCCTGAGTTCTTGTCAGGTTTTGCGTTCATGACTTTATTTTTGGAAACCTGAGAGAAACGTCGTGGTACATAAAGAGATCTGTTTTAGTAGGCGTAAGGAACAAAGACGCCAATAGTGAAGTAAAAGTGCCAGCTAGCGTTAGCTAGTTATCATGTGAGCGAGCTGCTAGCGCGTGCCACTGGGTATGAAATTATATACATAATTACCTAAATTTGTATTACTGAAGAGCTCGGCAAAACGTTAACTAAGTTTACTGGGAGTAATCAAACATCAAGGACACAACATAAGAGCCGGAACTGCCTAATGGTACCACAAGGATGTGCTGTTGTCTCTGGCTCGTAGGCACTGTCAGGTGCGCGTGAAGTTACCATAGCGGATCGGAAGCTAGTCCTAGTAGGATTTGTCTTAGCAAGCAGCACTCATGCGTCTAACCTAGTACAGTTACAATGCATAATTGTGGTTACAGAGCTGTCATTTAAATCAGTCTCTAATGATAAGCTATTCTCCATTGTTTCTGAGGATGTACACGTGTATTGTAAACTTAACAGGCTGAACCAATGCATCGGGCTGTCGTTTATTTATGTCAATACTGCTCCATTTTGAAAGTACACTCTATAAAATAATCTAAAAATATATGACCTCATGTAAACCACCCTGCCAGAAACCAGCAGATACCTGTGCCTACCTGAGATTTGGGTCTCTCTCACGCACACACACACACACACACACACACACACATGCCACAATTTCCATTATTTAATTTAGGTCATTTTCACATTTGAAAAAAATACAATGTAGCAGTTTACTCATTAAGTTTATTCATACAACATTTCACAATACAAATACTTAGAAATTAAGCATACAGTTATAAATAGCTGGCAAATAATTAAGACATAGGACTCAACTACAACAGCACATTAATGACTAACCCAACTATAAAATAATGCTTTCTTTTACATAACTCCATATGGTGGTAAAATATAAAAAATCTAAACTTATAAATGGCATAGCAAAAATTATACCTCTTATAAAAATCTATTGATAAATACAACCTTCTGATACAGTTATAAACTATGTAAATTTAAATTATCAGTCACAGAATATTCTGATATTTTTCTTATCCTTCTGTAGACATGAAGCACAACAATGTGATTAATAAAACTTAGAACTCTTAATAGGTATACTTTTGATAACTATGTTCAAAATGACAAAAGTTTAGCATTCCAGTCCAAAATAACTACATGTTTAATACATTTCTCCATTTACAATGATTTTAATCACAGTAGCATGAAATTAAGTAAGAAAATATGTGAATACACAAAAGTAAAAATAACTTTTTTTTTTACACATATATTAGTGGTATTATTAGTATACAAATGGGAAAATGGAAAAAAGTGTTATAATGACTAAGGAATTATATTAAGGGATGGGACAGGTTAAATTTCCGCAGGTCCGTGAGCCACTGAAGAATTACAGATCAGATTGTTTATGAAGAGAAAATCGTATTGCACATAACTCTAGGTTATTTTGCAAGATTGAACACATTCACATGTGAAAGCCCCAGATCCATTCTGTGTAGGATTCTGAGTGCAGTAGTAGGCAAGGCCACAGCAAAACTCCGCTAGTATTTCTGTTTGCTCACCTTCAGTACAAGAAAGTTATAATTCTGTCTACGAGCTTGGAAGGAGTTACATAAAACACAAGCATAATCTGAATGAAGCCAAGACCAGATCATCTTTATCTTAATTTTAGGTCATGCATATTTAGCAAAAATTAGTCTTTCTGCCTTTCAGGATTATATGTAATGCTAAACATTATTGATACTTCACTATGGAACATTCCTAATTCTGATACAAGATGCATCCTATGCAGAATCTTATTTACACTGATTTTATTTCTAGAAGTAAAAAGGGAAGTAATGTACCATTTCCAATATTGAGAATAGGCTGGTTTTATATATTTTTACAAGTGCCACACATGTCAAGGTTCTCTCATGCTTGATTCAATGTTTACCCTTCAAATCTCTGCTGTCGTGTATATATATATATAAAGCTTAATTAAAAAGTATATTAACTTTTCCATTTTCATGTTTGACTTATAACCAGATCTCTTAGTAACAAAGGTACAAAATCTATACCCAACAAGTGAAAAAATGAGGTATCGCAAAAAGACTTTCCATTTGTGAAAAGAATGTGCCTAAATGACTTGAAAAACAATATATAGAAAAGTAGTGCATATGTTCATGTTAATGATAAAATAACCATCTAGAAAACACAGTACAAAAATCAGCAGACCACTTATAAAATAATATTCGTTTCTCTGTGACAGAAAATTCTTTGAAATGTCTTCAGCTACCACAATGCTCAATCCAATGGAAAAAAAAAACAAAAAAAAAAAACATGCAATAAAACACTATCAGTACAACACATGGTAATTCTCATTAGTAATACGATATTAAGTTAGCTTTTAGCACAATTTCCCTGACAAGTGAGCAAATGTTACTGCCATAACCATCACAAGAATTATTTGTTTGTTTGTTTGTTTTTTTAAATCAAATTCAAATGAACATTT
The DNA here is from genome assembly GCF_041902795.1 of Electrophorus electricus. Lineage (NCBI taxonomy): Eukaryota > Metazoa > Chordata > Actinopteri > Gymnotiformes > Gymnotidae > Electrophorus > Electrophorus electricus. The sequence goes on from NC_137500.1 coordinate 27,134,997, forward strand.
AAATCACCCCATTATCTTTCCACAACAATAACTGCCATGATTTCACAGAGGTCAAGACATTTATTATCTCTAAGGCTCATCTTTGGTTCGCCTGTCTAACGAAAAAATAAAAACGCGTGGAGCAGATAATACAAGTTAAGCCACAGACAACCTTACTGCTGACTGCCCCACCATCATCCTTGAGTTTGGGTCCTCAGGCTCACCAGGTTGTCCTGGGTGTGCCATGTTGCCATTATCTAAGTTGGTTATGCCGAAGTGGCCACTACTGCAAATGATTGCAGCGAGTACAAATAAAATGCATATTTCTACAGGTTTTGCTTCTTGTACACTTGGCAGTTAGCATAAGAGTAAGCATAACTATCACCAACACATCTCCCGTAATAGTCTGAGCCATTTCACCTAACGTTCATCAAACAGCCTTTCATATATCAGCATTTTGTTAGTTATACAGTAGGTTTGGTCTCCTGCTAGTAAGGTCCAAGTAGGTTATGCTAGAACTACCAGCATTAAACGTTTTCATGCAACTACTTGAGCTCAGTGTCTGAAAACTAGTCATCACCATTTGCATGTACAATGAAATGTGCATCTTGACTGCTCCTGCTGATTTTCTCCATGTAGTCAACTAGTGCATTCTGACCACGTCCTAAATGTGACCCTTCACACACAAAAAAAAAAAAAAAAAAAAAAAAAAAAAAAAAGAGGCCTCATCAGTAGTACAATTAAAATAAAACAGCATGTTAGAGTCAAGTCAGGCTAAACATCCATATTTATAAATCTAAAGCATTCAAGTTTTCATGCGCACCAACTTAGATTTTTTTTTTTTACACAAAAAAAAAAAAAAAAAAAAAAGAAATCTTGGTAATACACCATTTTCTTTTATCATCAGTTTGCAAAAAATTAAAAACTTAGAATAAATTAAATTTATACTTAAAAAAAGAACTCTAAATAAAAAGGAACTAGCAAAAATGGAAAAGTGCATGTATGCAAGTTCAGTAAGCTGTAGGCCCTGGCTCCTCCCCCGGGGTCAGTTCCAGCGGAAGGAGATGTGGCGCGGCCGGTCGCCCCCCTCCTTCACCAGGGGCTTGTGGAACTCCCGCCCAGCTCGCGAATGGATGGCTGCCCAGCAGTATTCACAGTAGTACTGCAGACATGTGACATTGGCACAAAAGAAGGGTGCAAACTTCCCCGCGCAGCGTGTGCCCTGACACTCATCACACAGCTGGTCGTCCAGGACGTATGGCTTCACTTCCACCTGGACAGAGACGACACAGAGACAATATGAGCGTAGTGTGAAGAGCAAATGACAGATGGCCACTTAAATAATGACTGGCCTGTGAAGAGTGAGAGAGAGAGAAATGATATTCAGGATATTGGACATTTATATTATTCCCCAAACCTCATCTAAACCTCCCGTCAACCTCCTACAACTTATCCTAATACAGTAGTGTTTTTCACAAACTATCCCGGTGACCCACTGTGCAAGCCTTGATTTAAAAAACACAAATAAAATACACAGCATGTACCAGGCATCAGCTGCAGTGTCCTGGGACTGAATCAACAGCAGACTCACACCCCACCCCCACCCTCCCACGCCTTCACCCACCCGTTTATCGATCTCGCCATGCTGCAGCTGCACAAAGCGGGCACTGATCGCTGCGATGTAACTCTGCTGGTTGGAGAAGGCCACACGGCCAGCCCCCTTGGGATACTTCAGCTCAGGGTCAGTGTCAATGCCAGCATAGCACACCCCTCCATACAGTCTGTCCATGATCATTGCCAGCTCCACTGCCATGGGGTGCGTGTACACACAAACACAAACACACACACACACACACACACACACACCAGTCAAAAACAAACCAGGACAGCACGAAAGGGACATTTCTGTCCCGGGAGACACATGCCATAACTGGTGACTGCGGTACTGAGCACGGGATTGAAGCTTGAATGTCCCATCTTACATTTTCCAGCATGAGAGTCATGTCATACAGCAGGAGAGACTGTTACATGCATTGTTTCCTTCTAAGTCTGAGTCAGTAGGAATTACTCAGTGAGTAATTGAATGAACAGTAATTATTGAAATATTCCATTACCTAAATGCACCATTTTCTCAAATGAGAATTCTAAGTTCTACAATAACATTTCCTGTTTATTTTTGTGCAAGAGGGAGAGTGAAATGTGTTCTTCTAATGTTATACTGCACAGACATGACCTCTTGTATGTTTACGCTGTGCAGAGAATGAGAAATCCAATGCTGTGATACAGTATTTATTAACAGTTATGCTATATTTACAAAGCAACTCCCAATAAAGAACAGGGCACATTTAAGCTTATAAACTACCTTGCATTATTTTCCTGCTCACATTTATTGGATTATGTAGTGATGCATTGTTGGTCTTAATACTAAAAGCCAAACTCTGTACCTGCTCGAAGAGGTCGTGGAACTCCCCCAACAAAGATGGTCTTTCTGGGGTCAAGGGGCTGTGAGCCATCCATGACAAAATCACTGTCGTTTAGATTCCATGGACGGATTTGGACCTAAGAATACACAAATCACTAAAGGTTTTCCAACAGTATTCTAGGAATCTGCTACAAATAAAAACATTCTAAATAAAATGTAGTCTTTGTGGATTTCAATCAAACTTAAATGAGCATACTGCCTACAGAGTGGTTTCACTTTCAAGTTTATTTAAGATGCTAAATAGTTTTTGAACTTGGAACCTTTTAAAATACCTGCCGGCATCCTCATATTGTCTGTAGGTTTTTCCACTGCAAATGGAGCAATGTGTATGCTAGAGTCCAGGGCTGCTGCCTCAAGTTTATATTTAACAGCACCTATTTTGAGATGGCGGCACCGTTGCAGAGCCAGCCCACCATTTCGATTTGTACGGAAGGTTAAAAATACTGGCTGAGGTGTAGTGGGTGGGCAGGCTGCAGGTGCTTACAGGCTTGTCTTTGATGGTGGGGCTGGACACACACAAGTACAACTTCCCATCCTCCTCCATGCATGCATCGATCAGGGCCTGGACCGAGCTCTCTTCTTGGAACAGAAGGAACGCATATCCTGAGGAGGAAGGACAGGTTTGAAGGAGCTCCACACAGTCGTTCATGGCGTATATTATAATGAATGGTCTATCACACAGGGTGGCAGGAGGACACTAAAATCAACCAGAAGGTGCAAAAAGAAAAACAACCCTCTCTTACATTAGCAGAAATATCAAACTCTTTTTAAGATTAAAATCATATGGACATTGTGACTCAGCATGGACTTTGTGAAAACAATCTAAATTTTTGAAAAATTAAGAACTTGCTTCATTTGGGTAACTTGATTACTCAAACATTTAACAACAAATAATTATATGAATATGAATACATGTGGTAAATTACCCTTAAGGTTTCTTGGATGTTCAGTACAAATTCCAACCCATACCAGTGAGAAATAGCCAACAAAGTAAGATTAAGTGAGGCTTAGCCTACACACAAAGAATTGCTAAAGCTATAAAATTTAGACTGGAGGGCCAAACTTAAATAAATAATAAGTGTTGGAGTAACGCTATAGGTTTTTGCAGGGTCTCATGAATCTAGTAGAAGTTTTCACTTTTTTTTTTCGTTCAAGAAAATCCATGCTATAACCCAGGAGGTCTAGGTGAGTTGCCATAGAACACACCTGGGGTGCGAATGCTGAATGATAACTCTAGATGTGCTTGACTAAAAACCATTTCTCCTGGCTTCATTTCCCTTCCCTCTTATAGTATACCTCTTAACAAGAAAACCCATCACAAGACCTTGGAGGTCTAGGAGAGCTGGCATGGAATGACCCCTCAGGGAATTCGCAGTCACAACAGCTAAAATATCTGTTGCTAAATAGCTACAGTACTTCCATAAATAGTCAGTTTGGCCATGTAAAGTAATTAATTTAAGCTTGACATGTTGCTTAGAGGAATCAGAGGAGTCACGTTTTGGGGGCAAAAGAAGCGCTGAACTAGACGGTTTACTAATATTAATATTAGTGAGCAAGTCATCATACAGTATTTTTTAAGAGCATTTAAATCTGATCTTAGAAATACACCTGTATGATAATGTGGTTACTAATATCAATATTTCATTCTGTATGTACAGCAAGCCAGAATATCAGCAATTTTCAGAGCCTGACCTTTGGGTGGGAAGTAGGATTTGCTCTCTGCTTTGTGTGGCCAATCCACAAACAAGTGTCCAAACCGACGGAAACTAGCGGTGATCTCATCTGAAACAAGATGCATTTCATTCAACACACAATGAGCTTTTGATCCTGCACATCGAGAAGGATTACCAGAATGAAAAGAAATGTGAAAAAAAAAAGCATCCAGATTAAATCCTGCCTCAAGGGCAAGTTTAATGTATGAAAAGCTCCACAGAATTAGTGTCGTCTTTGAAAACACATTTAGCCGGCGTTGGACTGGCAGCAGGCCTGCCTGTGGACTGCGAGACCACAGCGAGCCAGCGTCAAACGTGTACCTTCATCTATATCAGGAGGTAGTCCGCCAACGAAGACCTTGCGGGAGTAGCGTTCGATGCGCTCCCCGTTCTGGTGAGGGAAGCAGTGTGGGGAACCTAGGCCACCGAGACCCTGTTCAGACCGCTCGTCCTCCCCGAACCCACGCTCGTCCTCCATGGGGAACAGGGATGAATGACCTAATGCAGGCACACACACCCAGCCTGTTTTTTTGGATGCTCACTGTTGAAACAGTTAACATCCTAAACTAGTTCATGACAAAGACTGTTCAACTGGCAAAGAATGCGGGTGGGAGGGGAGGCACATAGCATGAAGCATTACCTCGACGTCTCCCATAATTCCTTGCTGCATGCAAAATAAGAAAGAATACAATTCAGGAGCAACACCACCAATCAAGTTCACAGTCATCTTCAACAATCAATTTCTTTTTGTTTAATGAAATGTTTAATGCCATGTTTTTCGTACATGGCAGAAGACAGCCCACACAAAATATACCACGTACCGTTCCCAGAGAGAGAGCCATCGCCACCTGGGTGGGAAAAGCCAAAGCGACCTACAACAAAGGTGAGCAAGCTATATAAGCACTTCATGCAGCCACACGTTCAGAATTAATGATACCAGTCTGTCGAAGCTGCAATGTACATTCATAATTACAAGATGTCATTTATCAGGCCTGTGAGTTCAACATTAAGTCATAGAGGTCAGAAATTATTACAGCTTCCTAAGAAGATGTAACCATTATAGAATATAATACATTTTCTGATTAAATGGAAACACACCATATGTACGCAGGAAAAAACAGAGTTTAATCAGGAATAATAGCAATATTCTGTATGGTGTTTGCCCTCTCTTCCCTATCTTAACCATCTACCCCTGGAGGTTCAGATTCAGCAGAAGGCTCACTGGAAACAAACTTCTGCTGTACAATTTAACACTGAAAACTATTTTTGCCATTAGTTTACCATATATTAGGAGATATAACATGTATAAATGTATTTAGGACACCTAAATGATAATGATTTCTTAATAAGGATATTTTTCAGTTCAGTTTCCATTCCTATATACTCTACACATTTCTTGCAAACAGTGTATACACATAAGGGTTGGGCCCTAATCACAATTTTTCTAGGCAAAATGTGACAGAAGGAGCAAACAGGAGGGGGGGAGGGGGAGAGAATTTATTAATTATTTGTGAAGGATCACAAACAAAGACCAACATGAACACCGCTCAGGTTAAGGAGTGAAGGGCATCTGGATTTCATATCTCGTATCTCGTAACCTGCCACAGCTGTGAAGGTCTAACATGGACACTGTTCCAGGAAAACCCAACTCTTATCATGCTCCATTATTAATGAAGAAAGAAAACTGTGGCACACTTCTCACTGTATACCTAATCTTACTTGTTGCATTACGTTATCACTGCAGAGATACTCACACTGGAAAGTCATGCGACACGGAATTAATTTTTTTATTGGCAATACCACCACCTGTCACATCCAAAGGCAAAGTGGATTCAGAGCTTTCTAAACATTTTCCATCATTATTGAGTGAGGACACTGGTATGACGTGTGCAGAAATGCACTAGTTCCGATTAACTTCCTCTGCACATTCTGCAATTCTACATTCAACAACAAAAGTTGGAGTTCTGTAGAAAGGATTGAAGAACTGCTATATTGAGAAAAAGGGAAAGTTATACAGTTCTATGGTTATACAGTGACATTTCTCTCAAACTAACCCAATGAATCTAGCATGATTCAAAAATAAGTATAACAATTATAAATGTTAGCCACTCTAACTATGCTACTGTTAGCACATGGTAGGAGGGATCAAATTTACATAAAATGCTTAAAAACATCTCCAAATATCAAAATTAATTAAAATATAGAACATGCAAAACCTCAAAGCACAAAGAATTTACATCATTTACCTGACGCCTTTATCAAAAGTGACTTACAATTCTGACTGAATACAACTTGAGCAAGTGAGAGTTAAATATCCTTGCTCAGGGGCCCAACAGTGCCTGGTAGTAGTTGGACTTGAACTGGCAACCTTCCGATTACTAGTTAAGTACCTTAAGCACTGAGCTACCACTGGTCTCAGAGTGTAAAGGCTACAAAAGGATTTGGAGTGCAGTAACTAATTCAGTAAAACAACTTTGAGGACATTCAAACCTGTGGGGAATACCAGAGTCTGATGCAACACAGAAGGCCTGAACAAGAGAGTACCTTTCTGTGCCCATCATCTGCTGACATGCGTGGTCAAACTTCTCCCACGCCTGACCAATATACCCACCATACCCACCAAAATCATTTCCCGGACATGTAATGCGGATGGTACCTTTCAAAGAATCCTGTTCAGCTCTCATAATGTCGATCAGGGAGTTCTCCAGGGAATGCATGCTGAAGCCGTCAAAGGACCGACTGCGCTCCTGCCAAGGGGCCAGGAAGAACCATCGTTAGCCTCCAACCCCTTCCTGTATCATTTCTACACATATCCAGTCTATTGAGCAGGGAGCATGAGGACGAGGACAACTGTTCACTGAAGGTTCAGAGTTTGAGAAGATTAATCTGGAGGGATGTTACTAAGTAAAACCACCCTCACATCCTGTGACTCAGCTAATCCATGGAGCAGCCTGTGAGCATAAAAACGGAGGATTCTGAATAGGTCTCCCTCTTTTTTCTGGAAACAATAGTTTTTTGGTTTTTTTTTTTAAAAGGACACCGATCACCCTTCACATCCGATACGTTTGCTCGGACAGGTGTGCCCTTCACTCCCCTTAACCAGCTAATGCTTCATAAACAGCAAACAAGCCAATGGCAAGGAAGGTCTTTGAAAGTCTAAAACAGGCCAGTCTGAACACTTTAAACAACAAATACCTTGCATATTTTCATAAGACACACTACTGTCAGGCACTTCCTAATTCTTATCAACTGTTTATTCATACAACAAGCCTGCTCTAATAAGAGGGGGTGAGGAAAACATCAGATCTGTTCTTGGAATTAGGCTAGTAAGGCGGGATGACTGTGCATGTGAAACAATAGTGCTTGTTTTCAAAGTCACCACCGTCTCCACTGGGTTCAAATGAGAACACAAAATGAGTAAACATAAATAAAAGGACAATGCACTAAATATTAACCAGTCAGTAACAGGAGTAGTACAATTTTTACCAAAGTACTACCATAAACAACTACTTTTTTAACAAGCTATTTCATTTTTAAAAATGCGTCTGAAATACAAAAACAATTTTAAATAAATCTGTGGAGGAAATACATTTAAAAAGTGATGTGATGAGTTTGTTACAAATTATGTCCCTCATCCAATGTAGGAAGCCATCACTGATGCATGATGGGTAGTAGAAGAAAAATGAATACTCTCTGTGATTGACCTTAGAAATGTCCCTGGTGTTTTTCCCTTCCTGAAGTCTGGAATTACAGATAATCATGCTCTCCTGAGCCGTTAATGGAACCAGACATTCGTTCATGTTCCCATTTTTCTTTAGCTGTGTGACTTACAGGCCTGATCCACTGTTTTTGACTCACTCCTGTGTATCTTTTTATAGCAGCCACATGCTAACCTTTAAGAAGTGTAATGGCAGGGGGACATTTCACATCTGGGCTTTGATCTAACACATCCATTAAACTACATGACGGCCATGCCTACCAGTCAGGCCTGGCCAAAGAGTATAAGTGGCTAACCGTTGCACCCAGCCCCCCCAACACAATACTAACCATTTCTCTCCCCATCAAGCACAGATGAAGACAAGGGGATTTTGGCCTCTTACCTGAAAAGGGAAGATGCCATCATTACGGTTGAGGTTATCCTCCATCCAAGGTTTGGGGTTGAAGCTGGAGTTGTTGCGGGAATACTTCTGCGATGGAGTCTGGTTGTTTGGGAAGGATTTCTTCAATGGCGAGATAGAGTTGAGGGGAGTTACACCCCCATTTAGGCCCCGTCTGTACTCTCCCCGGCCTTGAGAGCAACCCCAGCCTCCATAACCTCCACCCGGGCTCCAAGAGCTGGAGGTAGGGGTGGAACCCGGGCTCTGATAGTTGCCCCACGGTGAAGGAGGCTTATTTAAATTATTCCCTAAATGAGGCAGCTGGTTAAAAGCAGCATTGCGGTGGTTAAAGGGTGGAGGGTTCGGGCTTGCAGGGGACCTGCGGTGTTGTTGGTGCTGGCTGTGGGGGTGCTGAAAGTGGGGGTGAGGTGCAGGAGCAGGGGCATGCTGGGACAGCGGCCCGACCTGGTGGGAAAAGCCACCTCCGAATGCCGGGGTGTTGTGATGGGAGAAGTTCTGAAACAGCAGGGGTGGCGGAGCGTTGGTAGTCGTAGTAGCAGCAGCTTGGCTGAAGAAGCCCACCTCTTCCATCATGCTGGAGGGGTTGGATGGAAGAGCTGAGGACCAGCTGCTGAAGCCTGGCAGAGAGGAGGACGACGAGCTGCTGGACTGCACCAGAGGCCCGATGCCTGCAGTCTCTTGATAGTCAAACCCTGACAGCACGGGAGAGTCTAGACGCAGGCCTTCCTTTCCACCACCGTTCTCCAGGGCACCCTTCTCCAGCTGAGTCTCCTCTGGCGCGGGGTTCTCCAGATCGGATATGATGCCTGCGGGTTCCTGGTGGCCTTGCGGGGAGACAGGCTGCTTGTCCTGTTCTTCTTGGTTGTCCTGGTGCTGTAGCTGGGCCTTGGCTTTCTCAGGGTCCAGAATCTCATCTTGCATGTTAGAGTGAGTTGTTACGGTGGGGAAAAGCCAAGCAGAACCTGCATTTCCACCGCTGCTTGGAGTGTTGCTATTAATGAAAGCAGGGGGACTCTGAGGAGCTGTCTGCTGATGTACCGGATGCTGAAGGTGTGGGTGAATTCTTACGGGGAAAACGGATTTGTTAGAGGCGTTGTTTTTAACAAGGACTCCAAAGCTGTAATCCCCCATTTAGGTAGCCTAATCTTTTCACTTGCTGTTAATTCTCTCAATTTCCTTGAATACCTTGAGGTAGAGGAAGAAAAAAAAATTCAACCATCACAGACCGAATCAATTAATCATTAATCTATTAATTCATCGTTAAACCTTTCATCCACCTATTTCAGTTATCTATGACTATCTGACCACAAATACAAAACCATCTTTTAAAAAGCCTTTGCTTGTAGAAACCATCTTCTATGTTCCCTGATGTAAGCATTTCACACAAACGCTCAATGCATTTCAGAATCTGAAGCCTAATCGACAACCTTAGAGACGATAGCTAAAGGGAGTTAACCGGTTCGCCGAAATCTCATCGACAGCATTTTTCGGGTAAACGAGTGCGTAATTAAGTCTAAATGCTGATATTACGCTAAAGCGTCACGACGGGCCATCTTATCAAACACCACAATGTCTGATCATAAAAAAGGAATTACGCACTTGCTCGTGGCGTGATCTCAAAATCTTTTCGAGAAAATGCAATCGACCTACCAATTTTCCTTCTTTTTTTCACCAATGACCTCCTCGGTCCGGACCATTTAAATACAGGAAAATGCGGATGACGCCTCCCTTCTATGTGAGATATGGGTAGTTTCCCCTTCGATGTCAGCTGGTTGTTGTATTCTATAGCCTAGTATCGCGATCACACTGAAGTGTTTCAGCCATTCAAGAGCACTCCGAAGGCTAACTGAATGCCTTCAGGTGAAAGTCTAGACACGTTACCTTATATCCAGCGTTGAAATACTGCCGATATCTTGGTATAAGTACAGTGACACTGAAAACGACACTTAGCGTTCGTGTTCTGGTTGCTTGATGACACGGTGCATCACATTCAGTAGACTGCTACGGGCAAGTCAGTTACAGAGAAGACATACGTGCCATGATCGATTTTCGGTATAATATCAGTTTACGCTTCGCATACTTGCTCTGTCGTTGTCACACATTTGTCATACTGCTCAAAAAAACATTTTCCACCGTTTCCTAGCGGTGGGCAGGTTGTACATGCTAACTATACGCGTGACCGAGTAGCCAGTCTTGCAATACTTCCGGCTTTAACCCCGCCTCATTCCTGTGTTACCCCACCCAGTTTAACATATGAGTGCTGTGCCATTGGACAGCAGCTTTCAAACCACACCCATTTTGGATAATTTATTAAAAAAATCATCAGATTAATGAATAAAATTACAGTCATCAGGTAGAAATACCACTGATTTAAAATGTAAAACTCAAGTTGCCAAACATAGTCATATGTTCATAAAACCCGACATTATACATTGACATTATACATTCATGTTCATATTCAGTGATATAAATATTATAGATTAGTGTTTTAATCACATACATTGAAACAGAACTATGAATATAGTTTCGTGATTATAAGACCAAAAGTCCGTTTACGCAGGAATTGGATACAAATGCCCTTCAGAGCACCCAATCCGTTAGCCTGTGTTGTCAGAGCTGCTATAAACGCTTTCCTTTATAATCCTTTGAGCAAAGAAAAGAAAGACTAAATCTGACATGTTTTATGTACTGAGAAATGGTAATTAAAAAAAGATATGTACCGAGGCCACACTCATTCCGAGTCTGAGTCTGTATTCAGTGCGTGTGTCTTTAGTTTCGTCTGTCTGCTTTCACTTCTGCGTGTGTACGGCTCTTTACTTCAGTCTGTCTGCATTCGCTGCACTCGGTGAACAGAGCATGTCTATGTAATGGTGGGTTATGAGGCTCTGAGATTGTGTAGGACCACTCTGGTGTTCATTGCAGGCCGAAATCTCGTTAAAGTACGCTGCTGCTATTTTCGGCCTGTAATCGAGCTTTAGGACTTGATTATTCGTGTCTGGGCCAAATCAACATCGTTCTGCTTCTCTGCAGCATTGACTGGGGGGTGGGGGGGTTGCATCACACAGCAGGTGACACAGACAGAATACAAAATGGCTTTTCACAGGTGCACTGACTCACTTAGACATGTACTGCATATAACTTGTGTTTGCCTGTAACTTGCAGGTAGTGACCAGAGATTTAACGAAGAGTTTTAATATTTGGTTGTCTTTATATTTGGGAAGACTTGAGCAGATTGTGTACTTATATGACAGAGATCTCTTACAGAAATCATTTGTTTCAGAAATACATAGTTCTGATAGCTTTATAGAAATATTTTATAAATCATGATTACAAGAACTGCTTTACTTTCAGCCTCTTGGACATTAACAAAATTTTAGTATAGATGAAAATTTTACATGCAATGATCTGACTATGTAATTAAATAATTAATTTTCATTGTTCCAGCACTAGAAATGAAGCATTAATGTATCATGAATATATTGCCCTGAGTTGGCCTTCTGGCTCACGCTCACCCACTGTATCTTTAACAACACAGAGGCGAGCAGAAGGTACCATATTCAGCCCTGCGGCATCATACGATCCGCTCTCCGGCTAAAGTGCATGCATGACTGACATCGCTGGCTGGCTGCTCCGTTTCCCAGAAACCAGGCCGAGCCTGATTAACCATCCACGTGCGGGCGTTGCCTGTGGCCCATCTTTCCACGGCCACATCACGGGATCCCAGACGCAAGGTCACCCTGCAGAGAGCTGCGCCCCGACAGCCAGGTGTACAACTGGCAAAGCTCAGTGGTGACAAAGCAGCGCGCAGCTGAGCTCACATGGGACACTATGTACCGCCCACGGGTACCTGACCCCGCTGACTCACCTGGGGTCAACCCTTACTGACCTCCTGACTCCCTCTCAAGACCATGGATGAGTACAACATTGACTCTTGATTTGTTACTTTGGCATCTTAAGGCTCTTAGCAAAACATGAGCTTAGAATGCTTGTCCGAACAGCATTGATCTCAGTGTACTCTCTCACAGCACTGCTCTCAGCGCATGACTAGATGTGAGGTTCAAATATAGCCTTTGATGTCTTGTCTCTCCATGGCAACTGCTTGAATGAAACTGAAGCCGATGAGGTACGCAGGCTGTGGGACACAGTGCATGGTGTGTGTGTGTGTGTGTGTGTGTGTGTGTGTGTGTGTGTGTGTGAGTGCGCATGCGTGCGTGCGTCATCAGCCCTGTAGGCTGAAGGAGGTAAGGGTGCGGCCTTCTGACACTCCACCTCTGGATCCCTCAGGCTAGAAATGGGAGGCTTTGAAACAGAGACATGGCTGTGTGACTCAGGAACAGTCAGTGGAGAAGCCAGCGCCCCCTGGCTGCAGCTGGGCTGATCACAAGGTTCCAGTTCGACGGTGTGTAGGGCAGTTTGTTATGCCATTTTGGGTGCCATCATATTTGAAATTTATGGAGGAATGGAGAGTAGAGGTAATAGAGCTACTTGGCATTGTTAATTGCAGCAACAAAGCACTCACAATCTATCTGCCATTCTTTCTTCTCTGTCTCCCTCACTTTGCCTAATGTTCAGATCTCTCCTACAGATGGTAAATATCTGTTTTTCTCTTTCTCTCTCTCTCTCTCTCTCTCTCTCTCTCTCTCTCTCTCTCTCTCTCTCTCTCTCTCTCTCTCTCTCTCTCTCTCTCTCTCTCTCTCTCTCTCCATTTGTCTCCTGATTTAGCTCTGACCTTTCTCACCTCCTCTCATCTGTTCTCCCCCAAGTCATATTCTCTGTTTCATTTCCAATCATCATCATCATGACTGTCATCATCATTCTCTTTCCCTCTCTCATCCTGTCCTTGGAATGGACATGGAAAGTAAAGTGGAATGTAGTGTGTGTGCTGAGCACTGAGAACCAGTGCAGCAAAGCACATGCCCAGCCCATGTGACTCATGACTCCATCCATGTGAGAGGTTCTGGTTTGGCCTGGCGGCAGCAAGAAGGATCACAGCACAGGAGAATACACAATCACCCATACACACACACACACACACACACACACACACACACACACACACACACACACACACACACACACACACACAGAGTACAGAAACACAATGATAGTTTTTGTCCAGTCCACGGTTGCTGCAGAACAAAAAGCACTTTCTCCCCATATTTTCACGAGTGACGCATGATGGGATAAACAGAAAAAGTTAAACAGTTTATACAAATCTCCTTTGTAGTATGACTGCTTGTTTAATTTTGGAACATATAGCACAAACTTTGGCTTAGGTACACTTGAGTAACTAAATGCTTCCTCTGATATAGATGTTCAACTCTTTAAAATATTAAATTAATATACATCCTATAATGGATGTTCAACTATAGTTTTTATTGAGTCTAGTTGTTCTATGTATGTATATAATTAAAAATGACTCATCCATTATTACAGCCATCAGATATTCTTGACCTACAATAACAGTCACTATTGTTAATTATTATTATTATTATTATTATTATTATTATTATTATTACTGTTGTTGTTGATGATTAAAGATCTTTTGCTAGGTTTCATGGTTTAAGTGAATCATTGGACAAGTAACATTTCTGAAACTTCTGAAATAAAGAGATCAATGGTGACAGAAGGCATTACTAGTAACTTAGTCAGGGAATGAATGTGGGTCAGGCCACCCTGCACTTCACTTTGTTCATTATTACCATACAACTTTTATTCTGATTCTTTAATAAGAACATAAGACCCAAACCAATACCAACTACTACTGTTTCAGAATGCCCTGCTTCCTAATCTGTGTTCTCTTTCTCTCTTTTTTGCTCTCTCCCCATCTATCTATCTATCTATCTATCTATCTATCTATCTATCTATCTATCTATCTATCTATCTATCTATCTATCTATCTATCTATCTATCTATCTATCTATCTATCTATCTATCTATCTATCTATCTATCTATCTATCTATCTATCTATCTATCGCTCTTACAGTATGAGTTGTCTCCATGGTAGTCTGTTCCATATCAAACCACAGGACAACCACAATGGCTCAGAAAACACTGTGGCCTTCAGTTGCATTCCCTTATTTCACCACGGGGACATGTACGCCATAACAGAATGTCTCCTCTGTGGAGACTGGGCTTTATTTACACTTGATTGAACTCTTTATTTCTAAGAGCTACCACACTGCATCCTGCCCAAAGGACCAACATTGTTACATTTACTATGATTATTTATTAACTACTTTGCGACAAACCATAAGGACAGAAAAACAATGAACCTGGTTGATAGGCAGAGAAGCATAAACGTATCACCTTTCTGATCAAACTTTGCAAAAAAGTATTTTTCTTACCATAGAGAAGAAAGGGACTTCAAGCTTTATATGAGAGAGAGAGAGAGAGAGAGAGAGAGGAGGAGGAGGAAAAAGAGTTAAGCTACTTGACAGTCACTGACAAATAGGTGAGAGAGACAGTATTGTTACTTGTGAGAGTGTCCATTCCAGTGTTCCTTAGGCTACACTCCTCTGCCTGAGTCTTCCATCCACACTACTTTATGGCTGCTTTCCTCATGGCCTTTCATAGTTTATCCTCCATAAAGTAATGTGGAAAATGCAGAGATGAGGCATTTTGTCATATAACGAGCCCGGGGGTGAAGACCCAGGACAGAAATGCTTCACCTTCACTCTTCAGCTTAGCAGTTTGTATCAGATCATCAGCTAAAATGGATTTCAAGCTGTCCAGATGTAGAAGGACATGTGGCCTCATATGAACCTTACATTGCCGTTAAAAATCCAAATCTGCACAATCACATCAGAATGCTAAAATAGACACTTGTGAGACATGGTAACTGCACACACATACACACACACATACATACACACACACACACACACACACACACACACACACACACACACACACACACACACAGTGCCTGTGGATAAGAGGCTAAAGGAGCGTGTGGCAGGGATGAGACATGTGCTATGTTATCAGGTTGAAGGCATGTGTGGGACAGAAATAGTTCAGCGGAAGCAACGCTCGGCTCTCCAAGCTGCAGATTACACCTGCAGGAGTGCTAGCACACTGAGCTTACACACACACACACACACACACACACACACACACACACACACACACACACACACACACACACACACACACACACACAGAGAAGGAGGGACAGGCTCACAGAGCAAATATAAAACACAACTAAAGAGAGCATATATATATATATATATATATATATATATATATAGATATATATATATATATATATATATATATATATATAGATATATATATACACACACACACACACACACACACACACACACACACACACACACACACACACATATATACACACATATAAAAGTTGTGTTGTGTTTATATTTGCCCCATGAGAGCAAGAGAGAGGGAGAAGGGGGAGATTCCAGGGAATGACTGTAGTATAGTGTAGTTAAAGCTGTTCAGTGTAGTTCAAGGTTTCTAAAGAAATGGGATGTTTTGGTCATAAGTATATGTGTATGTGTTTGTGTTTGTGTTTGTTAATACACTCGAGAAGATCTAGACATATTAACCCTTAGCTGAGTAAGGCTAAGGACTTATGGATCTACACACTACATTATAAAGATTTCTGATTATTAACATATCATAATAATTGTGTGGCATGCCACTTTACAGTTGACTCTGAATGTGTCTTTGGCACGTGTGTGTGTGTGTGTGTGTGTGTGTGTGTGTGTGTATACAGTCTGCACAAGCAGTCAGTGCTCTGATCCAACCATACATACAACCACAGACTGAAGCCCATGGCACTCCTTACTGGTTCACTGGTGCCAAGCTCCAAGTGAGCGATCATGTTCAGCTTTACTACAAACAGCCCATATAATGTTCCATTTCCAAACATGGCATTAAGTTTGGTATTCTGCGCACTGTAGCAGTGGAAGCCGCCATACTCTGTGAGACTGTGACGCCTGTAAAATTGCAGTCCTTTGTCTCCTCCCCTTGGGAAGTGCATGTGTGAAATAACTAGTTCGGTGACCAGAGCTTGACTGGACTTGTGGGTAAGACAGTTTCATGTAGGTGGCTTTATTTTTCATAACACTAACATAGGCTACAGAACAGGTTAGAGATGCAGTTTTTTTTTTAAATTAGGCAGTTAAAGTGTTGAAATTTAGTGCAGTTTGCACTTGCAGATGCAGAAATGTCACAGGTCCATCTCATGTGAAAAAATTGTCTAAAGAAGAACAGTTCTGGATGCCAAGTGCCTGTCACCTGCACAGTCCAGCCTATAGGCTTTAAGTGTAATATCTACAGTGATTAATATATATTCTTTGACCTCTGCTGTACTGCAAATAGGCCTGCAAACAATGTGTGCTATTTTAATCTCAAATATATAGGGACCTGCTGCAGACTGGTTACCCATGTTATGACACTATTATCTAATCCTACCATGAGCACACTCCTCTTTAGGAGAGCTGGAGAAAACAGTGGAAGCGCTGAGTTGGAGGAAACTGGACAGGGGCTCTTATCTCACAATGAACGGACCAGCGGGGCCGATAAGCAGAGGTGTGGGAGCTGTCCCCTGGCGGGACGAACCCCTGGGGCGAGTGTTGGCATTCAGCACGGACAGCCTCAGCCACTCTGCGAGGCCCACGAACCCCACATGAACGCCTTGCACTGCCGTGCCAGTACTGGGTCACTGTGTGACAGAGGAATGACTGCTGTCATGTCACGCTTCTGTTATGCCGGATGTAGGCTATGTGGTTTTTAAGGTGATTTCATCTACAATTGATCCTTTTCAACAACCTTTATAATTGGCCGGACGTTTTCAGGTCAGGACCTTGATCGGCACTGCTTTTCTTCACAAATGATCTCGTGATGTGTGAGAGAGTAAACAAGCCTTCAGATCTTTGTCCAGAACAGCCATGTGATGACGTCTATAATCTGATTAACGGCCTAAATGAAAAGCATGTTTGATTTTCATGATGGAAAATGTACATATGATTTAGTGGGATTGTTAGGGATGCAATCATCTCGTGTTCAAGCCCTTATGACAAACACAAGAAATTCTTTGGAAGAAAATATTACGTTAATTGTGAGATACTCTTTGTTTTTAAAATGTGCTAGTTCTTTAAGATGTGTAGTGTGTCTTTACATAAAACACATGATGGTGCACCAAAATAAACTCTGTGTTCAAGATCTTGAACTGGGGCTAAAAGTGAATAATGAACCTGGTTAAGATGACTTGATCTTGAATTTGTGTAATGGCCTTTAGCTTGAAGTCACCAGGGTGCATTCAACAGAGAAAAAGAAACCATGAGGGAAAGTTTATGAACGCTCACAAAAATGAATCTCACTGTTAATCACTTTGCCCTGCTTGGTTTTCAACTAGCTTGGCCTGTAGGAGCTCCCTGACTTTCTTGCACAAGCAAGAGATGAAAACAGTTGAGAATGTGAGTCAGCTCTGAATCACTCTGTTGCAAACGCAATGTCGAGAGCCTGCACTGTGCTGAAATGTGCTTTGCTCAGAGCCCATTCAACTTGTCATTCAATTAATCAGATGTAATTTTGCCACTCAGATGTCATTTCTTATTCACTATAAGAAATACATATTTAAGTTAATATTTTGTAACGGAATAATGATCTTTAGGCAAACACTGTGATATATTTTAGAAGTAAAAATCACTGTAATGCGCAGTCCAGCAACAATTAGCACAATAATCCATACACACATATTCTATGTACATTAACACATATATACACACTGATGAATATACAACAAAAAGAAACCTTTCCGTTACACATAAGTTCAGTTCAGATAAGATGGACAGTATTGTGTCGAAACTAAGGCCTCAGTGTACGTAGATATGACGGCAGTTTGGTATGTGAGTTTTGGTTTGTCTAGAATGATTTTCACAACCCTACCCTATCATGCACATCTATAGCTGACTGAATTATCTAAGGCTTACAGAACATTTAGGGTATATGCAGGTGACATGCATTGGCAGTGATCTTTATCACTTATGTATGACAGTGTCAGAAACAAGTACAATAACCCCCTCTAGTGGTATCCTTGTTTATTACAACAAAAAGCTGGTTAGACCCATTAGCTGTGTTAATCTAATGTAATTCTATCCTCCCCTTAAGAAAAAAGATCTTAGTAAAATGTATCTACTTTTTAAAATTTGTCTATATGCACACTATAACACTGTTTGAACCTTTAGTCCAAATGCATTAAATGTAGACAAAATAACATTGTTTAAAATCTAAAGGATATACAGTACTATTTCACCATTCAAGACAAGTGGCCACGGTACACAGCAAGTCACATGACACCTAATTCCCTTAAACCAAAAGAGTGAGGTGGGGGAGGGGTACTGAATCTCTGTCTCACCTTCCCTTGCAGTTTGAAACACACTGTAAGTTTTTATTGTGGGCTTAGCTAGTGCACTCTTTTCCTTGTTTTTTTATATTAACTTAAACCTTTAACATGACTACTTACCAATGATTGACACTGTGTGTGTGTGTGCATTTGCACATGCCAACATTATGGCTGCAAGCATGTGCAAGGGTTAGGACTTTATGTCATATCCCATGAATGCACATTAGCATAATCATGACTTCAGCACACAATGACACAGAGCATCTATGCAACATTAAGTTCCCAAATCACAATGTACCACTGTAGGCCTAATTCAGCCTGCAGGTCAACCATTTGCCAGGATGACTTGTTCATTTTCCATGCAATCTATGTTAACTAAGGAATGAGGTAACTGCATTGCTAATAAGGATAAATGACAAGCATTATTTACATTTACTGCTTTTAGCTGACACTTTCATCCAAAGCAACTTACAATTATGACAACTTGAGCAATTGAGGGTTAAGGGTCTTGCCCAGGGGCTGAACACGGCAACTTGACAGCAGTGGGGCTTGAACCAGCAACCTCATGATTACTAGTCGAGTTAGTCAAGCTACCACTGCCCATTATAGGTGTGCTTCGCCTAAGAGGCTTGATTACTTCAACACACTACGGATTATTCAAAGGGAGACAAACGTTGGCCTGGAAGGAGCACTGGCTGTCACATATGTCTGTGTTTTGCGCCCTTAGCTGTACCGCAGGTGCACACAGGGCTTTGTTAACCACAGCCCTGGCCTATGTGGGCATTGGCAAGCCCTTGGCAGTTTACACTCGAGTTCCTGTCCAAAATTCCCGTGCCGCAGGGTGACGGCATCCTCGTCGGGGTCACGCAGGCGCGGGGGCCTCACCTAAGCTCTGTGCAAGAACTCCGTGCCCAGCCGCCCCCCAGTCAGAATGACCAGCAAGAAGCGCCACTACCTTCATTGAAGCGTCTGCGTTCGGTTGGTAAGGTGTTAAACACTTCCCTCTGTGCTCTCCTGTGTGGTATTCAGTATTCCTGCGCAGTCCTGGAAAGGGCTGTGTCCTCTCAACCCAAAGAACAGTCCAAACATGACACATGTTTCTCATTCCAGCTGGGAATGAAATTCTAGACCATTGCCAGGAATTCCAGCCACGAATTCCGCCCACTGCTAACAGGTATGCAGTGTATCTACTAACAGGTATGCAATAAATGGAAAAATCGAGAAGAAATCAACACAATGGCTCTCTTGGTGTGTGGGATAATAACGATATGCAGAATGGTAATTGATATAATTGTGCAGGATAATATTAGTAAAGAGCTGCTGTGACACGACACTCAGCAGTTCGAGGGCCACAGTCCGTGAGCCGAGCACAGACAGAGTATCAGCGTGAGTTGTGGTCAGAAGCACCCAAAGCTCCTGCTCTACCACATTTAAGTGACACTAAACACATTCAGCTAATGATAAATGGCCCAAGCTGAGAGTAACTTTTGTGTGAGGTCATGGGGTGGTAGCTCACGAGGAATAGGGATGGCGTGTTTGGTGTGAAGCATGTGGACCGGAGCAGAACCTGGCCACGGGGGAACTAGTGTCCCTGGAGCCTTCCCTTCTGCCTAATGTGTCCTGACAGCATGAGAGCAGGACTTGTGCTGCCCACTCGGACCTTTCTAATTGCCACGGCAACAGAAGAGGCAGCACAGAGGGTGTCTGTGTTCGCACCAGGTCAGCCATGCCGGAGACACGCTGGCAGAGACAGAGTCATCACTCAGGTGGCGCGTCCGCCAGCCTCAGCCCTGTTCACAGGCCCCCACATAGAGAACATCATTCATTAGCACTAAACAGCAGTGGGAGGGGACGCACAGCAGAAGAGGAAAGCAAAATGTGATGTCTGGGATTAAAAAGACAGAGGGGGAGAGTGAGAGAGAGAGAGAGAGAGAAAGGGTGAGGGAGAGATGAGGAGAGAGGGAGAGATGGGGAGGGAGAAGGAGAGAAACAGAGGGTGGTGGAGAGAGAGAGAGAAAGAGCCAGTGGGGGCAGGAGGGGGGGATTTATGCCTGTGACTTCATTCATATCATTTGCACTGGTGACAGAGGTGTTGTAAATGGGGTTTGTGTATATGGGTGTGCGTGATGTCCGTTTTTGGGGGGGTGGGGTTACAGGTTCTGTTACGACCCTCCACACCAGGGATGGGTACTGCTGCCGAAACCATGGGGAGCGGAGCTGTGGCATTAGATACATGCTCTAAAATCCACACAGCCTGCAGGATATGAAATTCCTGGAGGCTGCCAGGGAGTGAAAAGTCTCCTGTTGACAGATAGGCAACGCATTCCTCTGGCCCAAGCCACAGGCCAGCATGCTGTCTGGACGGGATGCCTGCGCTTTTTGCACATACATGCCTCATTTCTGCGAATTGCCACTGGACACGGTCACCTGCACATGGGACACTTCTGCTCCCAGAGACTTGCACGGTGCTGCATGGTGGAGATCCTGCCCCAGACCTTGGCAACCAGCTGTTTATGCGCTAAGTAGGTCACACATACATATACAAATAGTTAAACCATGAGCCATACACAAAAAAAACATTACCTTAAGAACTGTAGAGTACAGCAAGCACATGCAAAAATCTGCTTCTTGAATCCCTTCAGCCGTCCATGCGAGTCCCGTTCTGATCGTGTGCTGAAACTATCAGCCTTGTTTTGGAATTGTGGCAGTGCTGGTAGATGTGGACCACATATGCATCCCTCTGGCATCTGCTGTCATGTCCGGCAAGCTTCTGCTAAACATCAGACCCTTTCTGACAGACAGGCCACTGCACCAGCTCCCAAATATAACAGTCTCCACCCACATCAGTATCAACACAGCTTTTTATTTCAAGTCATACCATGCTCTTCAGGGAACGTGAACTGAGTGACCGAAGCTTTGGCTAGAGTAGCTTATCATCTGACTGTTTCCATCAAAGACAGAGACATAAAGATATAAAGTGGTTTACTGGGGTGAGGACTACGGCCTTTCCTTCACTGCAGGCCAGCTCTGCTGAAGAGATCTCCCCTCTGCTTTTTGGCATGGCGATGCAGGCTTTACACTTGATTGACTGCCTCTTTATAGCTCTGTGATGCTTCAGTTATAGGGTTGGGAGGTCACGGCCACACACACACAGAGGGGGCCTTGTGTGTAAAGAGCAGGCACTAATTAATCTCTGGTTGCCATTTATGAGCCATCCTGCGTCTTTGGGACGACACAGGCCATGGACAGCATGTTTAAATGAGGACAGAGGAGCAAGAGGCAACACACACACATATGCACACACACATGTACACACACACACACACACACACACTTACACACACATGCACATGCACATGCACACACACAGACACACATGCACATGCACACACACATGCACGCACATGCACACACACGTGCACGCACACACACACACACACACACACACACACACATCACAGTCTGGGACAAAGTGGAAAAATGATTGCGAAATACTGCAATGTCTGAAGAAAAAAGAAAAAGAAAGAAAAGAAAACAATAAATAAACAACAGAGTAAGGCATGTGAAGCAGTGTGACCTCACCTAGTAATTATTTCCCCCGTGTGAATGACATGGGGCTGCAGACCGATGGACGGGAGCCTGTGGCCGGCTCCGTGCTGTGAGGGATCATGGGAAACACGCAGGGCTGGCTGCCTCCATGATGTGGGCCTGCTCTACGTCGGCCTCCAGTGACTGGACACGGTCACAGCAGCCAACCTTTCCACCCATGCCACTGCGGCTAGCTCACCAACTTCCTTCTCCCAGAGGAATAAGTCACCAGAGCTAGGATGTAATCTGCAGGGTGACGCCTTGAATAAACGGACCACCACATGCAGTGCACAACCAGTCCTGGAGGGTCATGGCACTGCACAGTCTAAAGAGTAGATCCAAGAATCCATCATTTTCAGTCCAGTTAAGGAATACCATCCACATCCATCCTTACATGAAATACCATATGTGCTATCCACACAAGAAAGGGAAGTGCGGGGAGATTCTGTGGAGAGTAAGGTCCACCCTATGTAGGTGCAGAGAGCAAAGATGCCACTGCATCACTGGTCTCTGTTTCTGCTTCTACCTTTCCTCATGGGAGAAGCCTTCAGCACAGACTCTGGAAGTGCACTGGCCCAGTACTCACCACAGATACCAACCTGCTGACAGACATTTCAGCCCCAGCCTGAAGGCACACATGGCCATTTTTAAAATCTCCATGCTATACATGGCTAGTTGCATCCAAGTTCTGTTCCCTACAACAACACATTAGGAATGGAGAACGTCTGTAAGGACTATTCGATGGCCACCAGAGGGCATAATTCAGTTGCATCAACATAATGCATATTGCAACCCAAACTACAGTTAGCAGGTCCTCCTCTGAATCCTTTCACATATCTCTATGAAAATGTCCCTGACTCCACAGAAAATAAAATGGACCTATTATACAAGGCAGTAATATGGCAAATTTATCTATAAATGCATTGACAAGTCATCCAGAAGATTAAAAAAAACAACAACAACAAAAAAAAACAAACACAAAAGAAAAAGAGTTTTTGGGATGTGTGTTCATTACAAACTAAGATGAGAACACACAGAGCGCTAGTGTTATTCCTGTGTCTGGATTAAATCCACTCTTTAAGGGTCATATGAAACCTACCATGTCTGTCGCGTCAGTGTCAGTTTTACGACCTTTTTATTTGGACACTCTTCACACAAAATGGTTTGCTTATTTTACACTGCAATCTGCATCCAGACAGACGCCTTGGACATTTGCTAAACCAAATTGCTCTTAAAAAACAGTGAAAGCAAGAAAAGACTCCTTGTCAAAGCATAAATTAGATCATGTATACTTAAATCTATCATTTATGTACTTGATTTACTGATAACACTTCAATTTTCTGTCTATTAATTTATTAATAGTGGTTATTTTGAAACTTCTCATGACACTTTCAAGCGTGTATTATTACATGAGCAGGGTTTGCCGCATAGCCAAACACAAGAACGGACATAATTAGCAGCAGAACTCAAAGGTGTACTGAAAAGCATGGCCCACAAATGAACTATAAAAAGCCACCAACAAAACATTTAGTGCTTTCTGGAGAAGATGAATAATGTATATTCATCCTTTGCCTGCAACAAATGAAAACTTCAGAAATGTTTGGCATTACATCGTTGCATGTGTGAGTGAGACTCATAAGTTGTCCAACTCTTTCTCTGGGCCAGCTATTATGGTTTGTACTAATGTCCTGGTTTTAAAATATAAGATACCCAAAAGCTGTTATTTGACTTTCCTTTGCCCTGTTCTTTTACTCAAAAATTCAGTTTCTTATTCATCAAATTAACTCTGTCAACAGAGAGGAGAACCAGACCTGGATGGCCTCATTACTGAGTTTAAGAGTGTTCTGTTGCTAAACTAGTTTTCCGGTTTCACATATAAATACCCATATATGTGTGTGTTTACATTTCTTTAAGTGTATGTGCATACATAAGGTGAAAGGAAAACAGACAAAACAATATTTGTTTTCATCTACTTCTGTAGCAGTTAGTACAGGTGCTAGGCCTTGTCCTTATCTGTGGGTTATCCTTCTCAACACAGTGAAAAGATGTTGGAAGGCCATTGCATGGCGTTAAAATTAAAATGATACAATGAGGATTAGGATTATGTGGTCACCTAGAGATTGAGAGGCCTGGGGTTGCTTAAGACACCATTTTAAACCGGTTGAAAATGACAGACGTGATTGTCAGCATTGAATGGAGGCGTGACAAACATCTCACTGAGCCACTTTTCAAAATGATGTGGTCAGCTTCACATTAATATCTTATTATGCATGTTACTGATATGTTGTGATTCCATGCAAACACACATCTGTTGCCATATTCATTCCTGTGTGTCAGGACACCATGCAGGGTCCTGTTTGCCATCAATTGCAGCTCTTTACATCCTTTACAACTCTGCCAAACGGTGTTCCACTTGCAATTTTACAACAATCTCCGAAGGGTCTTGGTGGGAAAATGTTAAAACTGATTAACAGTTTCTATAATAATCTGCACCATTATAAACATGGAGACACTGTTAACTAGGAGTAACCAAGGCTGAAGGCAACCACGCAACCTGGGACTGTAATCCAGGTCTAACAGGAGGTAAAGTGAGCACTGACCACCCAAAAAAAGAGCCAGATCTCTGAAAGCCAAAGCACCCATTTAACCTTCACGAAGTCCCCATCACACTACGTCAACATTATTCTCTGTGTGGTTAGCAATACAGAAAAGAAAACGTATTTCCTTTTTTTTTCTTCTGTCTGTTCATTTTTATATTAATGGCACTGTATCTACAGCAGGTTTTATAACTCACTGGGGATTAATATTACAGATGAAAGACTGTCATAAGAATGGATTGCATTTACTGTCAGAATGACAATGCAGGATGTGAAGTTACATATTAGACTTTTTTTACCCAGCACATGCTCATGCAAATCCAAGTTCAAAAGAACTCCATTATGATTCAAAAGCAAACCCTAATTAGGAATGGATGTACACACACACACACACAGAGAGAGAGAGAGAGAGAGAGAGAGAGAGAGAGAGAAGGCACGTTTGGGAGCATAAACTACTGTGATCATCCGCATTTCCATTGCCCTCGTTCCTGGCCCGCATTAGGCACACGGATGAGAGGTCATTCATTGACTGCACATTGACTGTATTCTTACCGTAGTATACAGCTGAAAGCACGTGTCCTCAGATGGATCTAGACACTCAGATTATTATTATTATTATTATTATTATTATTATTATTATTATTATCAGTTGCATTTATATAGTACCTTTCTCAAACTCAAGGATGCTTTACAAATATCACTTTTTTTTACACACTCACACACCTGATTATGACCTTGCCAACGTATGACAGCTGACATGCCATCCTGAAACGTGCCCGAGGCCGATTGGCGTCGATTGGCATGCTGCAACTGCAGAAAAAGTCGCTGCCCTATTGAAACCTAGTTGTTTCTAAATGAGGTTGACGGTGTGTATACTGTGTAGAGACTATGTGGTCCACGCGGCGCTTCCCAAACGCGCCTGAAGTCTCCACAGGCTACTACCCAGTCGGCTCGAGGCTGTGTTTCATTAAATACATGACTCTGAATTTGATAAATCACGTCTAAGCGCTGGCAGCAGACTTCCAGTGCGCGAGGGCTTTTCGTGAGCAGAACACCCCGGCCTGGCACGACAGGTCCAGACCTCGGTCTTTCCGCGT
This sequence comes from Electrophorus electricus, assembly GCF_041902795.1. Taxonomy (NCBI): domain Eukaryota; kingdom Metazoa; phylum Chordata; class Actinopteri; order Gymnotiformes; family Gymnotidae; genus Electrophorus; species Electrophorus electricus. Next base: position 27,160,949 of record NC_137500.1, read on the forward strand.
GGCTGAGTAGCGAGTAACGAGAAGCAATTCCGTGTGATTCACTCTCATCTCTTCCTAGCACATGTGTCATGTTTGAGTGAAAGAAAAACAGATTGCGCCGACTGAGGATCCAAACTAAAATTAAATCCACTTTCTTTTGTCCAAACAGCACAGCGCGAGTTTAAGGAAGGTTCGGTGGCATCTAAATTCATGCAATTTAATCATTAATTTTTAAAATGAAATTCTCTGTTTTTAACTTTGTCTTTTACTAGGTCTTTCTGATAGGTAATGATAGCACAAGTATACAATTTACTTTGTGAAGTGAATAAACTAAGACAAACGAAGCTTCTAATATTGGGAGATTTTGTAAAATTCTAAATGTAGAAGTGGTGAGTGAGTCTTCATCATCATCATCATCATAATCTTTCTCTGCTGCTGCTGCTGTTTCAGAGTGTGAATAGTTGACTGATTTTTACACAGAGAGTCTTTTCTACGTGAATAACAGCTCAGCTTCTAGGGCAGGTAAAACATAACTTTTATATGGTGGCTTTGGGCTATCTTTCGAAATCTCTCCTGAGCTGTGAAAACGTAGTTGTCACTCAAACAGCAAGACAGAATTCAGGCATGTACAAATTTGTCTTTTCTGATTTGTTAGTCCAAATCAATACACAAAGTGCAGGTATTTTAAATAAATTGATTTATTATTTTTAACACACCAATTGCAAGGCAAATTCCCTTCCCAGACTCTGAAATAAACAAGGCTGAAAAATTTATCCAATAATTATGGTTTTTAAAGTCCTGATGTGGTATTTGTGACCTTTTGCCAAGTCTGTTTTCATGTTTCAACCTTGATTTACTGCTGAACATAGACTCTCTGAGTCATTCATCAATACACAGCCCTTAATGAGTGAGACTCTGAAAGGTCTGCTGAGTTAGGGGATGTACGCACAGCGCTCGGCCCCCACGGTTCATTCCTGAGCCAATGGAATGTTCCATATATAATGCCCTCCTTAATAAATCAAAGTCTTGGTGAATTATCTCTAAAAAGAACTGGCTTATACTATCACCATTCATCCTGTTCCCAGCCCCTGAAGCCTTGCTCTTTCATCATGAAGCCATCTCGGGTCATATCCTGAACCCCCCCAACCCACCCCCCATCTCCTATACATCTGTCCTTAAATATGTCAACAAGCACAGGGCTCACGCTTCACACTGACAACACAGCACACCTCAGTTCTCCTGCAGCCTCATTTTACTCCTCTTGGTTCAGATGTTGGGCTTTGTTATGATGCAGTGATCTACTGAAAGAAGGCTGTCTGCAAAAATAGAACTGTGATAGGGACAGAAGGAAAATGTATATGTGTGTGTGTGTGTGTGTGTGTGTGTGTGTGTGTGTGTGAGAGAGAGAGAGAGAGAGAGAGAGAGAGAGAGAGAGAGAGACCGACACCTCACCTTACTGGCTGCATCAAACTCAAGACCTGTACCTTGAGTGTGTCAGGCCAAGAGCCACATCTGACATATGAGATGGAGAGTAATTCTCACACACGCATGCGCACACACACACACACACACACTCTATCACCCATGCATGCATGCACATTTGCACACAAATGTAAGAGTTTTGCAGTGTGCTCTGTTTTATGTACCACTGACGGCCATGCCAGTCAGTCAACGCAGCAGCACTGAGCTGTGCTGGATCTGAAAGTCTCTTATCAACATGACCAATGCTTGCACCCATCAGAAACAAGTGCAGCTCCAGCAGCAAATACTCTCTTCACTTCAATTGCTTGGACATTAGAATAACATAATAACCAAAGAGTTGGACATACACTCTCTGCACTTACTCACATATCACCCCAGGTCAGTGTTCGGTCTTGACCACAGGTTCTCTTGACCCTGGGTGATCACCTTTCAATGGCTGCACAACATGGTCTTTCAGCAAACCTAAAGGAAGTATTACAAATGAACATTATTCTAGTCGATTCTATTAGTTGCGGCCCTTGCAAACATCTTGAGAGTCGAGTCCTTATCCATCCATGACTTGCACGCAAGTTATGCCTGCATGTGAACTCCTGCAGGTTTGTAATAGTGAGCTCCGAGCTGTGACGTACCTGTGACTTTGCTGAGGGTGCCCGCAGGTCCCTGCCCCTGTGTACCCAGCCAGGGCTGCTGGGGCTGGCACTGGGTCCCAGTGCTCCAAACGGGCTGGCACCATGCCTGTGTTGGGATTGGCTGGTTGCACTGAGAGCTCTCGACACTGGCAGTACACTCCTGCTTTTTGGGAGCTCACTGGCTAACGGTCAGCATGCCTGTCACACAGAAGGGTGATGATTTAGGAGTCCAAATGAGGTTTTACACTGTGCTGCATTTGTTCCACTGTGTTTATGGATCATTAGCAAGTGCCACTCCCACTCCTGCAAGGGCTAGAGCCCTGACTAATAGACCAATTCCACTAAAGAAACTGGGATTGATACAGCAACAGCGTCCCTCTACTTGCATTCCAGTAGTTGTTAGTGTAAAAAAAAAGCAAGTCAAACTGGTCTTAGGTCAACCAAAAAAAGGCCAGTACACATTGGGATTTGGACAGACAAGGATGTAAGCTATGGATGTTAGAGTGCCCTGTACATCAAAGTTAAATGTATCACTATTATTAATTATGACTCTATATAAATATGAATAAAAGTTTATATAAATAATAAAAATAATTAGCTTAAATAATATTTTGTTATTAAATATATATAATTTTACATTCAAAGCTTGATCTGATGTCAGCAGGTTAAATGTAGACTGTAGAAGGTATTAAAATTGTACTTCAGCACTTCAGCACTTCAGAAGTCTATCCTAAAGTCAGTTTGCCCAGCAGCCATTAAATATAACATAAAACTTAATTTCCCTCTCGGTCTGACAGATTTATTCCGGAATGGGCAGAACCCATTCTGTTCTATTTAATGAGGACACGCGGCTGATCTGCATATACCAGAGGGGCGTGGGTCTCAGCAGGCATCCTGCACTCAGGCCACTCTCTGCACCGGCCACGCTACACTGGCATCGTTAGCAATGCCCTCAGCTACTTTGAATTTCTAATGGGAATAAAATTTTGCAGTCACGATGGTTGCTTGAGCTGGTGTGATATAATGGATGCGAAGCAATTTTGAGAGAACGACCTGTTTGTGCTTGTGAAGCTGTACGGAAAGGCCCACGGAAAACATGGAGCCGTACTGCGCGGTACACACGCTCTAAATAAACGAACAGTGCAGAAGCTGGTAAAGTGCTCACAGGACTACATGCAGCGACTGTGTGCAGTGTTTGCAGGCGAGACAGGAGCACGGGAGTCTGAAACACTGGTGTGGGCCGGAGTCTGAAAATCTGAAAGATTTCTGATGTTTTTTAGCTGTAATTGGCCAGGATGTCATGAACACCTTTTATGCTCTTGATAAATTAGGCTTTTTGTTTTTTCAAGGCCCAAGTTTTCCACCCATCAATTTAAAATCCTGCACCAGCACAGCAGTACTGAATTACATCATATAAAACAGAGCTAGGGGATTCATTCTAGACTTGGATGAATTGTTCATTTTTGGTTAAAAAAGTGTTTACTTTAATGGTAAAGGCTCCTAAATCTGATCTCTCTTGCTCTCTCTCTCTCTCTTTGGCTCTCAGTCTAATCCTTTTGCATCGACATAAGGCAGTAATTTTCTGCTACCCCCCACCACCCAAAAAAGCCATCTTCTTTTGTAATAATCTACTCTCAATCCTCCAGGCCTGATTCTGCACTCAGGACACAGACTAGGCTCAGCCCTGCCACTATCTCTGGGTGCAGATCGTGGTGAAGAGGCAGCCAAAAGATCTCTCCTCCACTGTGTCAGATGAGCACACAAGCTGATCTCTGGAGCCAGGGGCTAGTCGTGTGGTTGGCAAAAGAAAGCCATTAATATCATCTTTGGTTTCAATGTAAAGCACAAAAACGCAGCCTGTCTGTGTGCACAGAAACCTGATGGAAAGCGAAGAGTCACCACAGGAGTATTACGCTTGGACTGACCTGCTTACATGCCATTCACACAAAAACATTTTGACAGGAAAAAACGAATTCCACAAGGATTTAGTTTCAAATCCCCTCCATTGTCACTCTTGGGTTTTTAAACACTCTTTCATTATCTAGCATTCTTCAGTGAAAGCAGAGCTTCAGTGAGAGATTTCCTCCGTCCATTGACAGTTGGAGAAAACAAAATATAAAAAGAGTTGAGAAAGTTCATTTATGCTTTATTGATTACTTAAAAGCACCTAGAATAAAGGTAGATTTAAGTAATCACTGAAATCGTACTGGTCACTGCGGGTACTGCCCACATTCAGCACCACTACAAAATACTTTGTGTGAAGTTTGGCTAAATATTTCCAAATTCTTTCTTGAACTATTCTACTAAACTATTATATAAATTTGTAATTTCTTCCCACTTCAGCCGGTCCTTGTAAATGGTCTTTATTCGAACATACAAAAGCACGCCTGATCTAGGCAAAGTCAGGGCTTCCGCTGTCCTCCTCTTCTGCTTCCAGCATCTTGGCAAATGTGTGGAGCTGTCAGCTGTCCGCTCCACGTGCACAACTGTAAGCATAGAGACGTAGGCGAAGAAACCCTGCGTGCTGGCCTAAGTGACCGGAAGCCATGTTCCCTGCCAGCAGGCCCTATGTCATGCTGCATGCTGACAGGCAGGGGGCGTCAATGAGAACACAACCTATTTGTTTTTTCCAGTGACCCCCTTGGACATGGATGGCACAGCTGGGACCGAGAGCTGGATCCCAGCTACGCCACACGCCTCCGCACTGCACAGCAGGGCTTTTGTGAGGCGCACCATTTGGGCAGGACCTACTGTAGCCGGTCAGTGGACATCCTGCGTGTGTTCCTGACATGTTGCTTTCTCCTAATGCTGTGGTGTACTTTGTGCAGAGGGACTGCAGGTTTTGGAGCTTTAACAGGTAAATGTACCACAGTGCACATCATCTGTGAGATCACTGTACACATTAAGTGCCTGGTGTGGATAAGTACGTGAGCCAAAAACAGAAACCAGTCCCTCCGTCGAAAGGATGTTGAGTGAAGATTATCCAGTATTTAGACTTTATTCGTGTTTGTATTTTTCATTTTGCCGATCTTCACACAACTCAGGCCAGTCTTCTAGGAATCTCTTAAAGCTGACAGCCAAATATTAATCAATTGTTGCCAAAAACGAAAGCATTCCTCTATGGTTTAATAACGGCTGCGTGGTGACAGCTCTCACTCTCCGAGGAGCGCAACCTTTAAACAAATAATAAACTGAAGAGAGACCAGCCACGCGATGGTCCAGAGGGTGTCACGACTAGCCTGATGATTAGCAGCTGTGACACGCACGCACGCCCACACGACTTCAGCGACCCAGAGACGCGGTTGTGACTAGATGCACGGAGGAGAAGAAAAGGGCTAATAATAACTGAACCGCGAGAGAAAGCGAGGGAATTACTGCAGAGATAAGCTACGAGGCTACACTCGTGCGCTGGGGGCTCGGTGCGGCTCGGGTGCAGAAATTGATACCAGCTGTCTAGCCTGCGAAAATGTTGCTCCGGAAAGGGAGAAGTGTCCAAATATGAGGAATTAATCATTCACTCATAAAATCTGGATACTTAAGAAACCTCAGGCACTCCATGTATTTATTTCTATTTAAATGTGGTGTTTTTATTTATTTAATTGTTTATTTATTTATTCCTTCCTTTTCGTGGAGACTTTCCTGTCCAGTTAGGCAGCCCAGTGCTGAGGGGGGGGGGGGAGGGGGGGGGGTTGAAGGCATTAACAGCCATATCCCATCAGGAATCACAGGAAGTTACAGGGGAACCAAGACCCACTCTGGCTATGTGCAACAGAAGAACTTGTCTTTTTCATTTGAAGTAAAGTTTTTTTTTTTGTTTGTTTTTTTTTTTTTTGGGGGGTGGTCCAAAATTCAGTGCAGATAAACCGAAACAATGAAGTGGTCTGTTGGCCAGTAGGATGTGCAATGAAGACTTTGAAATTATATGAATATGAAACAAAGCAAAAGTGAAATGTAAAGAAGAGACTTCAGCTAAAAACAGCCCTGTGTACATGTTTTTGCATTGACTAACATACAATGGCACCATCAGAAGATTAGAAATTTAAATAATCTCACCAGAACCATGTTGCCTTGTTGAACATTACTGGGGGCGAACAGCGATTAGTCTAGTTACAATTTGTCTGTGTTTTGCTTTTGTATTAATGGCACTAATCCTCTACACATACAGGTATTATATTAGATCTAGTTTTACTTTTTCTGTACAGTATTTCTATATCACTAAAAATGCAGCATGGACAATTATTTCCAGCTTTTAAATGACTACCAACTGACAAAGTAGTCATATATTTTCATTTTTGTTATTTATTTATTTATCTGTGATTAAGAACTTCACAAAACCCCTCCATGGGGCCCCAGGAGCCCCCATTTAAAGGTGATACTGTACTTGTTACTTAAGTCCAGAAGTCTTCATCCCGTTAACAACCGAGCTTTTGTTAAGGGCCTAGCCTAGCGTGACCCAGTGGGTGAGTCAGTTACAGCTATAGAGCTGAGACTTAGGAATGCAGCTCGGACGTCCTGGCACTGAATCAGTGCAGGTGCAGAAGGTTTCAAGCCTTTTCACTGCCTCTGTATTGTCCAGACATCCATGGCAGCCTCTGTGACCACCGCTTTGAGTAACTAACTCTCAAACATTCCTGAAGTAACCAAACCTGACTCATTCGGTTATTGGGCCTTTTTTATGGAGGAAGGGGGTACAGGGACAGTGATGACTCAGTGAATTTTAGCTGAGGAGAATAAATACACATATACGTGTATGGGCACACAGCCACCGATACACACACACCTTAGTGTAGGTCCCTGGTTTATAGGTCTGGGGGTGCTACATGTGTAGCTCAGTGAAACTTCTGTTTACACTCACTGTTTTTATTGGTCTATAAAATATTATTCAGAATCTCTCAGGTCTAGTATAACTTGAAAAACCACATCTGTGGGCTTCTGACTTGTCGTATAAGGCCATGGGGAATATGTTCAAAAACTACGTGCTAAGCAAGCTCCAGTCATTTGGATGTCTCCTCATTCAATCTAAAATCTACTTGGTTAAGTAAACAGAAGTGATGCTTAAAACCTTAACCTGATGATTAAAGATTTACTTCTCTACTACATCAGAGCTTTAACTGGGGGTACAGGTTTGGGCAGCCAAACAATGTAGCCGTGCTTTCTGATGCAAGGTTAACTCACCCTAGTTTTCACTATTCTCTGTTTTAAAGTATACGCTTCTACTGTTTTGCTGCAGACTAAAATGGCCACACTGCAGGGTTTTGCACCTGATATCACAGGGATGTGCATCAATTACTAATGCTGTTTATTACCTGTTAATGTTCTGGGAGCAACCAAACTGCCAAAGTTGAATGTCTGACGTAAGAGACCCGATGCACAGAGCAGTGACATTAGTCCTGCTTCACTGCTCCTGGTAGTGAACAAGGCGGAAGAGAAAGAATGAGGCAGGGAGAGTGGGAGTGTGAAAGAGCCAGAGTGAGAGTGCAGGAATGTGTGTGTGTGTGTGTGTGTGTGTGTGTGTGTGTGAGAGAGTGTGAGACAGAGAGAGAAAGGGTCATGTTAGAGACTATCATAATGCCATTTACTGAAAGATCCACCTGAGGTCATGAAATAATGCAGAATATTTTAGATTTTTTTTAAACTGAAGCTTTCCAGCAGCTAGCTATCGTCTCGCAAACCAAAGTGACTGTGAGGCATGTTCAATCAAGCAGCTAGGAGCGTTTCCCCCAGCATTACACAGGGTGTTAGGCAACAAGCTCGCTTGGCTAACTACAGTGGAAAAAGCTATTTAGAAGCAACCTCTGGGGCGAGCTCCGGCCAGCCACTATTACTGCAGCGTCAAAACTCATTAGCTCTCCATGCTAAGGTCACGTGGTGCACTGAAGGGGGACTATAAGCCATTGACCAACTCAATTCACATACATTTTGTTTTCTGTAGCAAAATAATTCCCTAAATAATCATAGTTCGCTGGCGTTCACATGTAGTCCAAAAGCCGTACTTTAACTTTAACTTTCACCATTGCTTCTGTTGTCTTGAGAGCTGGCAGAAATGTGATAGATGAACACAGATTTTGGTTTGGTTTGTGGAATCTGATCACATAATTGCAGCATGTGGGTGCCGAGGCAGAAGCCGGCTATAAGGACGGTTTGGAGTGGGAGGTTAAGGACAGCACATGATGTCATGGAAGTCCTATAGAACAGAAGGGCAACAGAATGCACAGAGGGTTAGTCCTTAACAACATTTATTATTTGCATGTTAGGATAGCACAGTTTGTCTCCATTCCCTCACTCATCTAAAATGTAAAAGCTAAAGTTCAAAACTAAAATGCAGTAACGATCACTGCATGGAATCAAAGTTCTCTTGTAAGACAGAAACTCCCCTGGAGGTTCCCGCATCCTCACTGACTGGACAGACACTTTAAAAACCACATATATAAACAGGGCAGGAGTCTAGGCATGAAAAGAAAATAGCTGCAGTTCTAAAAATGTAAATGATTCCAAAAAAGGAAGCAATAGGAAAGAAAGATGAAGCAAGAGAAAGAGTGAGATGGAGGGGAGAGATATAGAGAGATAAGGAAGGAGAGGGAGAGGGGGAGGGAGAGCAGATAGTGTGGTGGAGGTTGAGGTTATCATACCTCCAACTCAATAGCCTGCACTGCAACAGTCTCTTTCTCTCTCTCTCTCTCTCACTCACACACACACACACACACACACACACACACACTCTCTCTCTCTCTCGGTCTCCTAATGTGTTTTAAAGCCACAAGGCAAGCCACAAGTCCCATGCGCCCGGCTTCATTCTGTCTTCAGCGGTAAGAACGTGTGGGCTGTTAACCTCTCACTGGAAGGGAGAATTGGCCAGTTGATCTTCTAAAGACATTGATTACCACATATTTCTCTCCAGTGGGCAAGTCTCCGAAATGACCCTCACAACAGTGCCAGGACTAGGACTGATACACACAGAGATTGACTGTTTATTACAAATGAGAATCCATGCAGGGAATCCTAGCTGAAGCACTATACATTAAATCCTTATTAGGAGGTGTTATGGACATTATTACAGTATTACATTATTGCAGTATTGAAACAAATCACATATACCACCAAGACAAAAAACAAGACAATAAGACACAGTAGAAATATCTGAGTTATCTGCCCAGGACTGCTGTCATAAAAATCACCAGCATACTTAAAAAATAACCAAACTTAAAATTCAGAGTGCAAAATTTTCGCCACCAGTCAGCGTTTGGTCATAGGCCCATGCGATTATGAGTTATGTGCACTTCCGACTGCCTCCTGGCGCTCTGCTGTGGTGCAGGGACCCTAGTGTAAACTGTCAGCAGGAAGTAATGATAGGGGGTAAACTTTCACCTCCAGGTCAGGGGGTCATGTGGCTCGAGCATGTTAGTAGATATTCTTCCTGCTTTACAGGACTGCCGCTGGAGACTTGTTAATTTCATTCTCCCATATCAGAAGTTATAAGATGAACTGCACAGTAACACATTCTGGCAAAACACACTGAATAACATGAACTCAGTGTGGAATTCTTTATGGCCATCAGATAATCCTGATTTTACTTCACAGAGGCAACGGATTTGTGTGAAAATGGAACAGAACAGAGTCATTTGCACTTTGACTTCATATCAGTATGGCTGGACAAGCACATGTCTGATGGACATCTGCAAAGCCTTCACCTTCCAAGCAGAAAGTGCACAGATAAAGGGTGAAGCACGTCAATCATGCATGGCTGCTTCTGGTGCCTGATGCTGAACTGACTGAGCTCTTCTTGGTCAGTGGCGCAGAGCAGTCTACGAGAGGGCGTGAGGGAGGAACGAGTGTCAGGAGCCACTGCACCATGGATTTCGTAATTATGAAGGAAGCATTCCCAGAATTCCAATAGAATGTGTGACGCTCTCAGATGCCTCCTTTAATCTGCGTTAATGTCTAAGCTCACAGCCTCTTGGAAGAAGATGACGTGTTCCAACAAGCAGGGGAAAGAAGCATCAACAAAGCCCTGGGAGATCAACATTACAGAGCCATTTTCCATGGGCCAAAATAAAAGTCTCTGTAAACAAAATGACAAACATTGTTGAGAGGCTGCCATGACTTTTTATTGAGCTGTTATATCATTAGAGCGTCTTGTAATGCAGTCACGAATCTGTTTGATTTGACTGACCTATCATTAAAGAGAGCCAGTCTGCTCTCTTATCAGGCTGGTTTGACAGTCTAGAATTTGACATCAATTTGCCAAATTCCCAGCCATTATGAAATTACAACTCTGCATGGAAAATATTTAGGCCAGGGACAGTGCAGGAGTGAGCGTGCTGATGAGGCTGTGAAAGCAGAGTACTGAGAAGGAAGACCTTAGCAGCTCTTATTCATTCCACAGTTTTCTCCATATAAACACACACTGTGATTCTTCGATTCTGTGAAGCAGCGCTCTTTTTACATGACCCATGGGTTTGGCTTTTTAACAAATCTTACATCTTACCTCAGAGTATTTAGCACTGAAGCTGTAATAACTAGGTTGTAGTTGTAGTGCATTTGTATATTTGAGAGCCAGCTATAATCCAGCTTTCACTAATCCTGGGCAACAGGCTACAGGAGAAACCTGGTTTAACAAGGAACTACAGGAGAAATATCACTGAACAAGGAACTGCAGGAGAAACGTCGTTTAAACAGGAGGCGAACAAGGGCAAATTTGTTCAGAAGGGGGAGAAAAAAGTTCTGTTTTAAAAGAAGCAAAAAATGCTGCTTGTGAAGCTAAAAACTATCACCAGATCATTAGACACATGACAACTAGAAGGAAAAAAAGAAAACTGTATTTTATTGACACATGCTTACATGAAAATTATAACAGAGATCCAACTGTTTATAAGATGTAATGTAAATGTCAATGATAGTCTAACTTCTCTATATGTTTTATGTTCTTTGTATTTCACCCTTTCCCCTTTATTAGCCAGTTACAATTTTCTACTTCCTTCTGTTGTCATATTATAGTCATGGTATGAAGATGCAAACAGAATATGCTCTTTGAACATGCTCCTGTGTGTTCTTCTATTAAGGCACAATTGAGCAAACAAATCAGAGAACAAATCAGGTTGATTGGCACAATCAACCATATACTTCTCCCCCAATCACCACCCTGAAACAATGGGGAAAATCAATCATTGTCCATTCTGTGTAGGTGTGTCTTTGTGTGTGTGTGGGGGGGGGGGGGGGGGTCTACTGCCATAATGCGCAACAAAAGGACTTGTAAGATGATCCAGCCCCCCTGGCTAGCTCTCGGTGTTGGATCCCAACGGGAAACAGATTGAAAAGCCTGGGGGGGGTCACAGGGTGATGGGGTGGGGGTGGGAGGGTTCCATGTGCACACTCTCCAAGTCACATCCACCATGGAAGACTACTCCACTAAAACTGTCCCTCTTATGTGCCATGGACCACATAAATCACTGACGTCAATGGCAAACTACAAGACACACGCATACACACACACACACACATACACACACACTATGCCTGTAAGTAGTAAATGTTTACTTTTGTTTTTCTCCACTTTAGACCTACTTTAGTAATGCCTGTCAACATGAATAAGAGAGAAAGAGAAACAGACAATTCTGTGTGTCCTATTCTGAGAACTGACAGTTAATACTTCAGAGTCCAGAGACTGTGTGTCTTCCACTCACACTAGCTGTGTCTCTGGGGGCATACAATTACCTTTTAATTAACAAAATTAAACAGAAAGGGGTTTTAATGATCTGCTGAGGTCTCCAACCCCCCCCCCACAATACACTATTCATCTCTAATGAGGGGTTAGTGTGTCATCCTGTGGTGGCTAATCATTTTTGGCCTTGCACCTCAGTACATACAGCATCTCTGGGTCACAGGACGGGAGGAAGTGCAGCATAACCACAGAGACCTTGCTGAAATCCAAAAATCTTCTCACATAATAAACAGCCGAGGACACTTTGTACAGGTCAGCACAGTGGCCTCACACCGCTGATACTGTTCCCACCTTTTCTCCAACCACCCACACTAAAACCCACATCTCCCAGTTACAGGCTCTCTACGTGCGAGCCATTGTGTCGTGCTGGGATGAGGCATTGTCTCCTCTCTTTGTCTGTGCTCAGAGCAGCCAAAACAGGATGGCAGCAACCCCTCTCCTCACTCAGTAAGGGTAAGGGACCACCCAGTACCATCCGGGTTAGGAGCCCCAGGTTTGGTTCCCTCTAAAGTCATTGTCTCACAGCAGAAAAGCCAAACTGATACTGGAAAAAAGCGCAGCTCGTTCCGTGACTGCCAAAACTGCTGGAATATAAATTTTAGCAGAAAGATATTCAATAAAAGCACATTGTTCCACATCGATAAAAATAATTTGGTGCATTATTTTCAAACTACTCGGAGGGAAAGTACTGAATTTTGAATGTTGCAATATGCGTGTAAAAGCGGTCTTTTTTCATGACTCACGTGAGTTTACCGACAAAAGCGGACTTTCATGCTTTTAAACGCACCAGGTCTTCCGCCAGCATAGCAAGCACTGCTTAATAACAGTGCTCAATAACAGTACTGTCAGACACAATAACATACAAACACACAATTAAATACAAACAATAACAACAAACATGAATTGGTAACCATGCAATTAATGGATATTCTCACTGATCCTGAGAAAGGACCGTGACATCTAATCCCCTACCTCTCACTCAATCTCTCTCACTATTCATCCAAGTTCCCGTGCCCATATCATTTCTCATCCACGCGTTCAAAGCGCTGTGCTGGAATGTTGCGGTAATGCCGCATCGCAGCGAGAAGCCAGTTCTGCATATATGATATTACAGCACGCTTTTTTATTCCGTGATTCCGCAGATGGCTCGATCGCTTATCTGCACCACCACATCGTTAGGTTGTGCTGAGTTGGCAGTAGGGTTTATCGTAACAACTTTAGTGTCAGTTTTATTATCAGCGGTCTACAAGCTAAAGATTCCCTTCTGAGAGCTAAAATGGCTAAACTTTATGAAAACATTTGTGCCACATATTATCGCACTATGTTCATAATACCCAGAAAAGTGCAAGATTGACCTTAATCAGCTGATGTTTTTGTAACTATTTATACTGACTAAAGGCGTAATAATAACGATCTTGCACGTGCACGTAGAATGAATTTCTCTAAATTATATGATTTGGTCAGATAGCCCTGACCACGGTTGTACAACCATGTGGATAGCATGCGCTTACGATGCCATTAAAATAAGTCGTTTTACTCAGTAATTGCGCATTCCGGTCTGGCGAAAGCGCTTGCTCCCGGCGAGATGCTGGAGGATCTCAACAGTACTAAAATATACGGGGAGCATCATCGGAAATCTTTCAGCTCTGTAGTCTGTGGTGGCACGCACCATTACAAGGCTGTGGTCTCCAACCCTTCTCTGATTGGTCGAGGCCGAGGGTGTGTTAGAGACGTGGGCTTGCACGCTCACAGGCGCAGATTCAGTTAATAGATACTCCACGCTCGGAGGTACGCAGAACCGAAATCACCGCACAAAAAAGGTACAAAACACGGACTCAGTTTTCCTATCTACTCGTTTAACCGCACTTTAGCAAAGAAGCAGCAAAGGAAGCCCTTAAATCCGACTCGTATAAAACGGAGTACAGCCATGAGTAGCCAACGCCTGCCCAAGTCGTATGATATTTTCTTGAAATGTTTCCTGGAAAGCCATGACTACACTTTACCATTTTTAAGGAGAGGGTCATAATTCTATACTGTTTACCGACTAGTTATATCTTCAGTAAGTGGATTACAGTTTGACACCCTCATAAAATGTGAAGCCGTCGTTCCAACACCTTAATCCTATTCTCTTTTCAACGCGAGAGGCGAGAGTGATGAGCAAATATTTGTCTACAACTGCACTGCCAGTCTCCCGTTCTATTTTCGGCCGCGCTCTAGTTAGGTGGTCGCACGAGAAACCCATCCGAGAGAACAATTTCTCGGAAGTCCGAGACCTATCCTCGAGGATCGCCTACACCCCGTTAAGTATGTTACACGAATCATTCAAGTCATAGTGCGAGTGTTCTCAGACCAAAGTCGCCATTGAGGAAATCTTTTGAGTGATGTTCTGTGTGTGTTTTGTTTAATATAAAACTCCTTAAATTAGGTTCTTGGGTGGTTGGTTAAATCGCTTTTCAGTTAAGAGACAAATCTGCGCTTGTAGACTTCACGTATAGGCCTATAAACAATAGATCACTAACTCACTTACAAATGCAAACGATAACTTCTCAAAATAGCCTATATAGGCCTAACGATATCCGATCAGTTAATCCTGTCTGTATCATTAATTTTCGAACACAAAATATGATAAAAATAAATAGGCTATTGCAAGAAGCCTAATTAAATTTCACATCTTAATCTGGGACAGGTCTACTTCATTAAGTCCGTTGTAAATCCTGAAAATGGATCATTGAAACGTAACTATTGTAGTAATTACGAAAGCATAAGTCTGACTCCTGCTGGCACATGTTTATTGCAGTAGAACCAGAAATGAAATCAAAACTCATTGTCATCTTTATCTTTATGGTTTTAGGTGTGCCTACTCATTAGACTATTTGACTGGTTGGTGTGTGTGTTCATGTGTGAGTCAGATGTGCACACATGCCCATGTCTTTTGTCCATCTAATGGAGCAGCTGCCTTTGAGTTGAGGGTTTTTTTTGGGGGGGGGGGGGGGGGGATGATGCAATCCCTTCCGTCCATAGTTGTCCCCTTTTCTCCACTGTGTGAACTTGGCACATACTGACTACTGTGACACAATACAGGCAGAAGCTGATTACGTCTGTTGATTGGTGATTTTTCAGAACACCACAGTGTAAAATTTCACCTTCTGTTCTGTTTCTATACACATCCTCGCCTTCTTTCTGACAAGAAAGACACTTATCCACCAATTTAAAATTAACATTCAATTCTGTATAACCATAAGTGCCTGTTACACTAAGGATGATACAAACTGTGTTCAACCCATTTTAATTTGTTTTTTAATGGTTTTACTGTTCTATAGTGCATATGCATCCTACAAAACACAAACCATATTTATTGCAGAATTGTATATATCTAGGACAAACTGAAAGAGTTGGCTGTGATTCCTACAAAATCATGAATGAGGAACTGACTTCAGCTGATATGAGGCATAATCAGAAGACACAGGAAACAGCTGAATGCAGACATATGAACAAACTGTTTTATGAGAATTATTTCAAATCTGACAGCATGAGATAAATCTGTCCTGTAGTCAGGACATACTAAACGTTTTTGTTCACGTCACATCCTAACCTAACCTACATTTAGAATACGTCCTAATAATCACAGAACAGTATGCCAAAAACAGGTAGCCATGGCAAATATTCGCGCATACTGAACAGTTTAGACACAAACAGGCCTATTTCATATCAAACACTTTCAGAGTAAACATTCACCTACCCATACATACTTTACAAGTTCAGTTTATGGCAAGCAGAGGCAACTTTTGCCACAGACACACCCCTCAAACTTGGACGTGGATGTCTGCGTTTCTGATTGGTTGAGAACCACGACTGACAACACCTGCTTAACCGATTCATCAAAATTGACACCCGTGCTACGGGAAATATAGCCAGCATCCATCCCGCTTCCACGCTCATTCTGAGCGTCACATCGAGCAGCATCTGCGGCGTACCGGCACGCGCTCAAAGAAACTTGATTTTTGCGGACAAACTCGAGGTTTGCAGAAAATGTTGGTCAGATTTGCAATAGCGCTGATGATTTTCTCCGTCGTTGAGCGAGTAGAGGGAACGGATACGATCGATGTTCATGACAGTCACCCAGAGAAACCGGCAAGCCAGAAAGGACGTCTCTCCTTGCAAAACACAGGTAGGACAATAACTACGGAAAGATGTTTAATGAGTCGTGGGGAAAAGCAGTAGCTCTATCACTCAACACGTCGCGAACCGTTGATGTCCAGTCGACAAAAAAGCAACACAACCCCCCCCCCTCAAAAAACAACAAAAAAAAACCTGGAAGCTTCGTACAGGCACGTGCTCCCCGTAGTCACAAATTAGACCTTGCTGGGTAACGCGGGTCTTCTAGTCGGTGTGCGCGATTTCGGGACAAAAATACCAAAAATGGTTAAGCTACATCTTATTAGGCATAGCTCTAGGTTTTCCGATCATGAAGGAAGGCGATCTCTTGTAAATATACGGAGCTAACGGGGACAGAAATTCAATATCTTCGTAAACTATTAATAGCACGGCACAAGGTAGGCAAAGGTAATGTATACGGTGCCATTTCTTCTAGGAGGGTGTTTTCGAACGTACGTGCGAGTAAGAGTGTCTGCTTGCTATGTTCTGATGTAGATCCCCGTCCGTGTAGTGGTGTTTACACTACAGACGGCTCGCATTATCATTAGTGTTGTTAAATAGACCCTTAAAATAGTATGCTTGTGAGGTCGTCCAACGCGACGAATCGATTGGCGCAACTTTAGTGTACCAGGAAGAGAAAGTCGTGACTCGGATCTGTGTGATGCAATGACCCCTCACACTGCACACGTTTTTTAAATGGATAAATACTAAACATTCTCCGTGTGATTTGGAGAATTCACCCTGCATGTATCTTAGGGTAAAGCAAGCCTTGCACTGTAAAGCAAGGCTTCTATCGGGATTTAATTACATGTAAGCGTTGGTTAGCTAGTACGGACTTGCAAAGGCTGACAGGCTTATAGCATGTCTTTATGCGAAATACAGGGTCTGAAGCACACTTGCATGGTCGAGTCCATCAGTCCGTTACACCACTATGTAATTCAATGCACGTTGCGGCCAGCTCGTGCGATCCAAGCACATTCCCGCACAAATGCCAACACAAGCAGTGCAGACAGCGACTCACTTTTCCTGCGCGCTCGAAAGTTCGGTCCAGTGCCTCCCCCGATCACAGAGTCCTTCTGTTGACAGTCAGTATTTCTTCAGTCACACTAACAACGTGCTTTCACCACGGGCAGGAGAGTTCAGACGGCCGGTCTTCGCACTTCGACGCAAAGACTTAAGTTGTCTGTTCCTCGATGGAGTTCTCGCGTCCAAAAGACGCGCGGTGAGAATATCACGTGTATCGGAGTGTACACTAACGAGTCTCGAGTTTTTCGTAGCATTAAAAAGTATCTCTCTCTCTCATCCTGAGAACAATGTCCTTAATATGACTAAAAATAACACTACGCGTAATGACGTAAGAAGAGTGCGCGTGCCGATGCAGCTTTTTTGGAAACACGTTTAAAGCCGTTTAAAGGGCCCATTCTATCCACCTACATGCCATGTTTGTTAATGGCATGAACTGTACTGAGATTGGGATTGCCGTGATACTGTTAAGTGTAATATTTAATCCTTGCATACTTAAATATCATTACATCTGTATGCCTCTAATTCATCCACTAATATTAGTGACAATTGGGGCATTTCACTGACATGTTGGGTGTGCTTACACACTTTCTTTTCAAAACGCTGAAAAGGCACCAGCAGCCTGTGTCAGGAGCTGCAGGTTAAACATGTCACACAACGATGGACACATTACTGTTTTCCATGTCTTCTCATCCGCCTAGTTCGTCTTGTCTTTGTGCATCTTCTGCAGTTCTACAATCACACTAACCTACAGTGAGGTGAAGCCAGGCTCATCCTGCCTTGTATGCAGTTAACCTCGCGCTCCATAGCCAAGTTTCTTCTGCCAGACTGCCTCCCACTCAGATGAAGTTTAACAGCATTTACCTTTAATCACTGCAGTGGTGTCCTTTCTCTCTCTCTCTCTCTCTCTCTCTCTCTCTCTCTCTTACTGTATTCCACTCTCTGTCTTTCTCTCCCTCGCTCCCTCTCTATGTACAGTTCCTACATGTTCAATGGAAGAACAAAGCCCAGAAAAGTTCCTAAGCAATCTTATTCCAAGATGGTAAACATCATGAGGTCAAAGGATGTGTCAGTATATTCATAGCAGTTCTTTTTTTTACCAATGGTGTCTTCAAGCATATTCAGGTTATATTTAGCTCAGTAGAGGGAGATTAAGATTAAGTAAAATTTTTAAAAAGGCTTATTCTTGGTTACATTCTCAATCTCTTTCTTTCTTTCTTTCTTTCTTTCTTTCTTTCTTTCTTTCTTTCTTTCTTTCTTTCTTTCTTTCTTTCTTTCTTTCTTTCTCTTCTCAGCTGAGATCCAGCATTGCCTGGTGAATGCCGGAGACGTAGGGTGTGGTGTGTTTGAGTGCTTCGAGAACAACTCGTGTGAAATCCGGGGACTCCAGGAGATCTGCATGAACTTCTTACACAATGCTGGCAAGTTTGACTCGCAGGTATGCTCCAGCGTGCCCCGCGCCACACCGCAGCATATCCTGGATGTCCCACGACCCCATCCCACTCCCGATTTGGTGCCCCCGATCGCCTGTAGAGGTTGTGCCCTCCTGGCTGTGGCAGAATATGGACACAATTCCTTTTCAGGTCGATTATGAACGCCAGAGCTGGGGGCCTGAGACACAGACCATGTGGTTCAGTAGACAGTTGGGGCGGACTTCCGGTGTGGCAATCACACTGGTTCACTTTATCCAAGAAGATGAAAAAGCTTTAGGGTATTGTGTATCTCGTGATGGCAGTAAGCTTGGACAATCTGAGAAAAGTCACATTTCTCCTTAGTTTTTTTTTTTGTTTGTTTGTTTGTTTGTTTTTGCAATAAATATTGTAATATTTGAAAATTTAAAAACGTCAAAATATACTTAACTGGAGCCAATTATCACTTTATCAATGGGGTATATTGAGTATGGCAATAGATACACAATGTAATTGCAATGTGGAATATATTTGCAATATGTTAAACAGACTGGTGAACTGTTAGTGAGTCATGGTTAAAGATTTTACCAGCACTGCTTTGTTAGATCATATGAATGCATGATTAATCAAAACTACCGTGGGATACTCTTCTGGGATGTCTGCGCTTGGGCAAAATACTCTCGGCAGACGCAACAAATGGTCTTGTTTGAGGGCCCATATTGCAAACTGCAATAATGTCCAGCAAATACTGTATATTCCACCCCTCCAGATGACAGGAGTGGGAAGACAAATTGGATCTTGTGTTTCCTCAGGGCAAGTCTTTCATCAAAGACGCTCTGAGGTGCATGGCCCACGGTCTGAGGCATAAGTTCAGCTGTATCAGTCGCAAGTGCCTGGCAATAAGGGATATGGTGTTCCAACTGCAGCGCGAATGCTACATGAAACACAACTTGTGTTCGGCGGCGAAGGACAACGTTAACGTCATTGTAGAGATGATCCGCTTCCAGGATCTGCTTCCTAAAGGGTGAGTGCTCCAGGCTGCCCTGTCAGCCAGCACCGTACATGAGTGCTTAACCTACAGATATACAGCTATATGTTATACAGCTAAACCTACAGTTATACAGCTATATATTATATAGCTAAACCCACAGTTATACATCTATATGTTATACAGCTAAACCAACAGTTATACATCTATATGTTATATAGCTAAACCCACAGTTATACATCTATGTTATACAGCTAAACCTAGTTATACAGCTATATATTATACAGCTAAACCTAGTTATACAGCTATGTTATACAGCTAAACCAACAGTTATACATCTATGTTATATAGCAAAACCCACTTATACATCTATGTTATACAGCTAAACCTACAGTTATACAGCTATGTTATATAGCTAAACCTAGTTATACAGCTATATATTATACAGCTAAACCTATAGTTATACAGCTATATATTATACAGCTAAACCTATAGTTATACAGCTATGTTATACAGCTAAATCTACAAATATACATATATGTTATACAGCTAAACCAACAGTTATACATCTATATGTTATATAGCTAAACCCACAGTTATACATCTATGTTATACACCTAAACCTACAGTTATACATCTATATGTTATATAGCTAAACCCACAGTTATACATCTATATGTTATACAGCTAAACCTACAGTTATACATCTATGTTATATAGCTAAACCCACAGTTATACATCTATATGTTATACAGCTAAACCTAGTTATACAGCTATGTTATACAGCTAAACCTACAGTTATACAGCTATATATTATACAGCTAAACCTACAGATATACATCTATATGTTATACAGCTAAACCAGCAGTTATACATCTATATGTTATATAGCTAAACCCACAGTTATACATCTATATGTTATACAGCTTTTAGATTCCAAGTACTAAATGGCTACCTGTCCACTCTAATAAATAAAAATGAAAAACTCATCTTCTAAATAAAACTGTTATTATTTGTTTTCTTGCCATATGTTTGTGTCTGGGTTTTAATATTGGCCGTGCTACTTGAGACGAGCATTAAGGCTTGTCTGCTCAACGGCTGTCCATCCAGCTTCATGAAAGGTCCATGTTGTCACGGCTGCAGTGACATAACCTTCCTACAGCAGAGCGTATGCCGCTCCTTTTCCCCTCGTGCTGGCGCGCGGGCCTTCAATGCGGTCCCGTTAGCTTTCCTGCACGGCAGCAGGTCCCAGGGGATTCTTTCAGGACTAGCGGAATGCGACTGCAGTCCCTCGGCGCCTATCGGTGAGATCGTGGCATAGAACAGTGGAATGTGGGTTTGGGTGGGTTTCCCCCACTGAGGTGCCTTCCTTCGCATCCCAACATGCTAGGTAGCTAGCTGTGTGGCACCACGTGTTTTCTGACTCTTTCACTTTTTGCCTCTCGCTCTCTCTCTTTCTCTCTCTCCCCCTCAGGCCATACGTGGAGCTGGTGAACATTCTCCTTTCCTGCGGTGAGGAGGTGAAGGAAGCGATCGGCAGGAGCGTACGCCTGCAGTGCGAACAGAACTGGGGTGCCCTCTGTGAAACTCTGAGCTTCTGCTCCTCTCCGCCCCCCGAGCGCCGCCCCGCTGCCCCATCACCCCCCGAACAGGAGCACCCTCGAGGCCCACGCCAAGGAGACAAAGACAGGCCTTCCAAGGGCGGCTCCGGAGCCCATGGCAGGAGTCGGGGACAGGGCCCTCGCCGCGCCAGCCTCGACGTCAGCGTGGTTGACCAGGAGGACCCCGAGACTACAGATATCCGGAGGTAAAAGGCCAGGAAATATGGCCCTGCCCCGACCCCATCACCCCGGACCACCCCACCCATAGACCAGCACAGACTGAGTAACAGGAAGACGGTACTCAACCAATGAAGCTCTCCCTTTCTCCTTTGCCCTCTAGCAGTCATTCCAGCTCTCCCAGGCTGTGTTCTTCGGCAGGGTGTTTGTGATGTGTCTCGTTTTGATACTACAGCTTGTAGGTCGGATACATCTCTGTCATCACAACAGTGGTTATGGTTCAGCTCTAATATAGCAATTGAATTTGTTAAATTCTACTCTTTATGAAATTTAATCTATTATTTATTTTATTCCTTATGCAATGTTTGAATATAAAATGTACATATAAATCCATGTATACCTATTATTATATAAACTTGTATAAATATAGCCGTCGTATGTGGTACATATATACTGTATGTAATATAGTATACACAGTATACTAAATTTAGAATGCGTGTATTATTCACATTATTGCACCTATTATATTTGAACTGTAGATATGTAACATATTTTTGTTTGTTTCAAAGCTGGAAATGTATGTGTTTCAAAGCTGGGCGTGCATGTGTGTGTGTGTGTGTGTGTGTGTGTGTGTGTGTGTGTGTGTGTGTGTGTGTGTGTGCGTGTGTGTGTGTGTGTGTGTGTGAGAGAGAGATGAGTTAAAAACTTGTTGATTAAATATAAACTGTACAGTAAAGTCCAGGTCTGGCACATAAGACAGGAAAAAGATTATTAAATGGCAAAAAAAAAAACTTAAACGAAGGCAGAATGACATGGCAGTCCAGACAATATTTCTCTGGTATTTTCTGTCTTCCTGTTTCACAGCAGTAATTAGGCCTTGCTGATCCAAATTAATTCTATTAATTCTGGGATGCCTGAGTAGATAAACCTTATTTATGTGTTCATTTTCCCATACCGCAGTTAGGAACACCATGCTAACGCAGTCACTGCAGAGTCCCGAAATGGAGAGCTGTCTGTGACTATATCACTTTCAGTGTCACTTATGTACCGTTCAGGATTTACCCCAAACACATTAGACTGACACAAGAACGGCTGCAACTCACCGAGCGTGTAATGGAAAGGCCGTCTGTTCACAGCTCGGCCAACTCCTCTGACAGCCCTGCTGGTTCCAAGTTAAAAAATAGCACTTCTCTCTCTCTCTCTCTCTCTCTCTCTCTCTCTCTCTCTCTCTCTCTCTCTCTCTCTCTCTCTCTCCCTCCCTCCCTCCCTCCCTCCAAGCTACTGAGAAGAGCCAGTGGTTGGGGCCATAGTAAATTGGCCCTAGACCTAGAAACAGTTAAATCTACAGAAGAAGCAAAAGCTATTATTGACATTAATGTTAAAAGTATCGTCTTTGCCTCGGATGTTGGAGAATTCCCTTTGGTGTTCACTATAGAAGGGTTTCACAAAGAGAATAGACATATAAATAGAGCGGCATTTTAACAGTAAGTTGAACACTTTTCTTACAGCAACATTTAGTGATCGTAGCAAAGCCCAATTTACTGCCATTTCTACACAGTACTTCATACAAACAGGACTAACAATAAACTTACCATCTTTCTGATTCTTGCTCTCACAGACATTTTCATGACAGAGCGTCAGTGTGAAAAGTAATGAGAACATTCAATTTTGTGGCATAATTTACAATATGTTATTACTGAAATATGACCTGCAACATATGCTAAAATATCGTGGCGATTTCTAGAACTGTGGTCATGCTGGTTATATTCTCATTTTTATATGATCATGGTTAGTCGTGGCACACTATTACATCACTATAGTCATGAGTACACTCTCAATCACTTATTAAACACCGTCCTGTCACACGTTTGAATGTAATGATTTTTTTTTTTTTTTTGCTATATTCACCAAGCAAGACATGGCTGAAACATTATCCACACCGACAAACGCACACGACACCCTGCCTTGATTTACACAGCAGAGGCGATTATTCCACACCAGAGAGGACGCAAACATTAATCACGCCATGGCAGGGTCCAAGCCACCACGGATTCTAGGAATCATCCCTCTCTAAGCAGGAAGCAGCCAGAGCTTCGATGTCCTCGGAGCGGCGGGAGCCAGCAGCAGCGATCCGAGGATCGCTCCCTCTAAAACTGCTGCATAAAGCTGTCAAGCCGTGTGGCACAGCCTTGGCGCCAGGCGCTGCTATGGCAGCAGCAGCGGTGGCGACAGCGGGCACCACCTATGGGCCGCTGCAGGATGCATCAGGCCCACCCGGGCAGTGGTGGGAAAAAACGCTCGCTCTCTCGCTCTCCCGCTCTCTCGTTCCAGCCATAAACAAGCTTCCCGGCGTTCTGACCCGACCCCTGCTGTAACTAAGCGAGAGATCTATAAACGGGCTTTACAAGTCCCCGACGGGCAACGCTCCCATGCAGTCTGCCCAACGCACTGCCCAGAACCTCTGCACCTGAGAGATGATGGCCCCGAGCCGCAACAGAGTGGCCTTTCTGAATGCCGCCCGCTTTATGGGACTGGAGGTGTAGGGGTGATCTGGTCAGGCCAAGTCAAAGACGCACTGTCAGACTTCAAGTACGCCTGGGAGTGTGTTCTCTGCAGAGTCCAGAGAAGGTCAGGGTAAACACACGGACATCATGTTACAGCCCCGCCGTGGTCTTTTATTACTGGAACGTCATAGTGAAAACTCTGTCCAGCTTCTCATAGGAACCTGTTACATAACTATGCTTCCCATATCACACTATAGCAGGGTGTCACCATCTCGCCCTGTGGGTTTTGCTCAGCATAGCTGGGACTGTAGGCAAGGAAAGCATTTATAAGTGAAGTGACACTATAAAGTTTCACCCAGGCTTTGGTTTGGGTCTATAGTTTGTGTCTACAGCTCAACGTCGAGATGATGTGACTTACTGAGAAAATAACTTTTCACATGTGCTTAACATGGAGTGTCTGGCCTCAATGGACTCAGTCTCTGTCACTAACAAAGCAAAAGGTCAACTAGTGTAACAACTAGTGTTACAAAGGTCGACTAACGTAACAAAGGTCAGCTAGGATGTAAGGACGCTGGCTGAACATTGTCTGACAGCCAGGAGGCAGGAGTTTATTTAATAATGTTTTGTTTGTGTTTTCAGTGACACCTGAGACATAGATTAAGGTGAGGGTGAGGTAGAGGGTTAAAGAAATTGTAAAGGATTTTTTTCCAAGGAAAGGGATGGGAGGCATAAAGGTGGAGCAAACAAGAAATGCAAATTATTTAGTGAGGGTTACTGTATTCTGGCTGTTCCAGGGCCCCATGCACTGCACTGTTTACTACACCACAGTCCTGACAAAACTAGACCTGATTCAACTCAGCACTATGTGAACTGAACAAGTAGAGTACAAAATAACACACCCACCCACACACACAAAAAAACGAACAGGGCCCCAAGACAGTGAGAACCACTGGATAATGCAACGTTTGAATAAAACACCAGAACAACATCAATGCATTACTGCCACCTAGTGGACATTTCCAGACAAAGTTTTAAGTAGATGCCAATTATTATGATCTAGATATTCTGGATGATTACTCTTGTGTTTAGTTCGAAATATAATGGTCGTTATGTGTTTTAAAAGAAGGCAGTCG
Organism: Electrophorus electricus; assembly: GCF_041902795.1. NCBI lineage: Eukaryota > Metazoa > Chordata > Actinopteri > Gymnotiformes > Gymnotidae > Electrophorus > Electrophorus electricus. Next base: position 27,185,747 of record NC_137500.1, read on the forward strand.
GGCTAACAGTTAATGTATTGTAATATCTTAATGTAAAAAAACGTGTTAGGGCTTATGAAAACATTAGCGTTCATAACAGATCAAGGTAAGACGTTTCATGAGGCGCGCTACACGTTGGTTTATCTGTTTTCCGTTAACTTCCCTCAACTTTCCTGTAATAGATTTATGTAACAGGATGAAATGGCTTTAACGGTACATTCTATGAACAACAGTAATAACCCAGTCACTGAATCTTCTACTAAACCTGTAAAATTGTGAGGACTAGAGACATTGCCCCTCCACAAACCCAGAGACTCGGTAATCATTAATGTGATCTGGCATGTTTTGGAGTAGCACGTGCTTTGTTTACACCATGTACGTTTATAAAAGTCATGGGCTAAAAGGCTAAATGTTTGTATACAATAGGGGCATGTATAAACACAACGGCTTTTTTTTAAAGCACACTGTAGCTTTAAAACTCATTACTGCTGAGCATATCACAGCTATTATGCCTAAAATATGGAGTTTGCCAATATTTGGACAGAATGTGGAGTCTGGTCATCAGACACCCTGCACTTTGTGGGCAACGAGTGGTTCCCAGGGGAGGGGACAGTTCTTAAAGTCTTTTAAACATGAGAGGGCTACTAGATCTCTGCCTGTAAAAACTAAAACACTCCGTGTACTGGATGAAGCACTTTTGTCTCTTGTCGGTCCGTTCAGTTCAGGTTGCGGCATTTTCTTTGAGAAAATCCTGCACTCTTGAAGAACATCTTCAGTGTAGTTTCCTGTTTATTTCTAGGACTATATATATACAGTGCAAATTTTGCAGGTTTACACATTTGGAGTTAACTTAGCATTGTGAAATTTGGACTGTAGATGGACCTGGACATGTGAAATGCACTGCAGCAAAAAAGAATGTTATTTCTCTCTCTCTTTTTAAAAAAATGTATTTATTTTGCAAAGTTTACCAGAGGGTTCAATTATTATTCAACCCCTCAAACCACCAGAATTCTGTTTGGTTCCCTCAAGTATTAAGAAGTAATTGAGGTATTAAGAACAATGAGCATCACATGCTTGGATTAATTTTCTGTTTTTTCCCACCTTTTCTGACTATAAAAGCCCCTCCCCAAACAAGTGAACAGCACTCATACATGGTCAACATGGGAAAGACTAAGGAGCATTCCAAGGCCATCAGAGACAAAACTGTGGAGGGTTACAAGGCTGGCAAGGGGTACAAAACCCTTTCCAAGGAGTTGGACCTACCTGTCTCCACCACGGGGAGCATCATCCAGAACTGGAAGGCTTCTGGAACTACTGTGAACCTTCCAAGGCCTGGACAGCTTTTCAAACTTTACTCCCGTGCTGAGGCCAGGCTTGTCCGAACGGTCAAGGCTGACCCAAGGACAACAAGAAGGGAGCTCCGGGAAGATCTCATGGCGGTGGGGGACATTGGTTTCAATAAATACCATAAGTAATGTATTCCACCGCAATGGTTTACATTCCAGCAGTAGCGCGAGCCCGTAAGGTAACTTTATTTTCAAAGCATCATGTCAAGGCCCGTCTAAAGTTTGCTTATGATCACTTGGAGGACTCTGAGGCAGACTGCTTCGAGGTTCTCTGGTCTAATGAGACCAAGATCGAGGACTTTGGTGCTGACCACACCCGGGGCGTTTGGCGAGAGGATGGCACTGCATACGACCCCAAGAATACCATCCCTACAGTCAAGCATGGTGGTGGCAGCATCATGCTGTGGGGCTGCTTCTCAGCCAAGGCACCCGGCCATTTGGTCCGCATCCACGGGAAGATGGATAGCACAGCCTACCTGGAGATTTTGGCCATAAACGTCCGCTCCTCCATCATGGATCTTAAGATGGGTTGTCAATTCATCTTCCAACAGGAGAACGACCCCAAGAACACGGCCAAGAAAACCAAGGCCTGGTTTAAGAGGGAAAAGATTAAGGTGTTGCAGTGGCCTAGTCAGTCTTCTGACCTTAAGACAATTGAAAGCTTGTGGAAGGAGCCCAAGATCAACATCCACAAGAGATGCCCAAAGAACCTAGACAACTTGGAGAAGATATGCATGGAGGAGTGGGCCAAGATTACTTCAGAGAACTGTGCCGGCCTGATCAGGTCTTATAAAAAACGATTAATAGCTGTAATTACAAACAAGGGTTATTCCACAAAATATAAAACCTAGGGGTTGAATAATAATTGACCCTAATTTTTATGTTTAAAATGTATTATAATTTAATTGAGCAACTTGTACTTTTTGTTAATAAATGCTACTCTTGTTCAAAGTTTGAAGGCTCTAAATTATTTGCAACTTATTGAATTTGCAAAATCTGCCCCTGCATACTACTTGGATTGGAGGCACTGTGTGTGTGTGTGTGTGTGTGTGTGTGTGTGTGTGTGTGTGTGTGTGTGTGTGTGTGTGTGTGTGTATCTATATATCTAAATACAAATTAGGAGATATATATATATATATATATCCTAATTTGTATTTAGATATTGATAATATGTGGATAAAATAGTGCAGTTGGCTAAATGTTCACTAAAGGTAAACGTTCAGAACTTCTCTATGACTTTAAAATTTGTGTTTGTGTTATTATTCAATATATTGAAAACTGTGGGTGTACAACTTTAGATTTGTGAGTTCTGTTCTGGAATTTCTGATGGTGGGATGGTTAGAAGCTTCTGTTTGAAGGTATATGAGAGTATAAAGTCACTGTAGATAACCACGAGCCATCGGAGCACAACAGGTTGGAACCAGTCAGCTGCTAAAGATCTGACTTCACCAGTAGAGCCAAGCCCAAAAGTGTGTGACAGACCCCAAACAGACCCCATACACCAATTACCACATTATAGCTTTACTATACATAACTTTTCCTTTATGTCTTGCAATGCCACAAACACCCTGAAGTATCACAGTAAAAGGAACTGGATGAGCTAAAAAAAAAAAAAAAGCTTCAGGCGCTATCGGACTCGTTCCGTCAAGCATGCTTACGGCGAAGCTCACAGAGAGTTAAAACAGAAGCAGTAGGGGCTCCAGCAAGGGGGATTAAAAACCTCACAGGCAGGGAGATGACAGATAGTGGACTGATGGTCCGCACACATCCAGCCAGAGACAGCAGAGCTCAGGAGCAGAGCAGAGGAAGCATGGTAGTCTTGTTTTGTCCAGCTATGTATGACTGACACTCTAAGCAATGGGGAATGTGGATAGCAATTTATATGGTGTTGGGCTGTTTTCTTTTTTAAAACGTGTATGGACCTGTTGGAATGCTCATGTCCAAGACTTGAACAGTGTGTAGTAGATGAACCATTCTTCTGCTAGATCAGGTCCACCAACAATTAGTAACAGACAGTGCAAAAGACTCTCATCCAGACAGAGAGAACAGAAGAGAAAATGACTCACCAGAGAAAAGCATTTTTGCAAAAAGTTCCAGTCTTGTGCAAATAGTTCCACATTCTGTATAGTCTGGGTATTTTACACCTGCAGCTCCATCATAAGATTTTGCTCTGCATAGAAAATACACAAACAGCACTGTGGCCAACATTTATATATATATATATATATATATATATATATATATATATATATATATATATATATATATATATATATATATATGAACTTCAAACCCGAACCATCTGATTGTCCACTTACCTGATGTAATATTGTCTTGTGATCTTGAGAATTTTTCTTGCCACATTATTACATGTAATTCAATGTAATTCAATAATATGTCAAAATAAATCTGAGAACCAGATGTTAAAAAATCTTATTAAAAATAACCAGTCCAGTTGTACAATAAATGTAATCAATTATAAGTAGGAAATGTATATGTGAGTTTTTTAGAGGCTAAAGATACTTTTCAAGGTTGTGTCCTGTCCACTGTCTGGACAGGACACAGCCCATGAGATTTATAAAAGATTCTACCTCTGACAGATCCTTAGAAAGACCCACCAAGGCCTCCAGTTAAGATGAAAGACCATAGTAGCATGTCATGGGCACAACTGTTGTATATCTACCGCCGCTTTTGAGAAAATGGCCAAAAAAGAGAGAGAGAAAAGTAAGTCAAACCCCCCCTGATGTCAAAAACAGAAAATTCCCTGCAGGAGAAAATATCACTTAATTAAGATTAATAGGCTCTAGGTGCAAGGACTTTTTTATGTTTTGAAATGCGAGAAACTGAACATCAGTTCAACGTGAGCAAGTAGTCAAAACTATTTCCTGACATCTAACAGAGAACAGGTCAACTAACTCCCTTTGGGAGCTGCTATGTTGCTTTGTAACCACTAATAGACTGTTTAATCTACTGCCAAACATCTGAACATGAGGCCAGAATGAAAACTATGATCCCTGACAAATGGAGAACAAATTGTGTGATGATAAAAGACATTAGTGTGAATTCACCCTAATTATTCTTTTTTTTTAAATGATACTTTAATGGCATGTGTCTTATGGTCTGAACCTGTAAGTTACTTTCTAATACATAGCTTTTTAACAGATACTTATCTTGTAGATATTCTTCTAAATCGACAAATCTTTGATGCAACAGGTGACACTTTATTTATTGTTCTGTAGTATATGTATAAATACCTACACACACACACACACACACACACACACACACACACACACACACACACACACACACACACACACAAAGCTGAGTGTTCATCTACGTAGTTTAATCACAAAGAAAATAAATACATGCAATATTAAGTCTTACTATATGTGTGTGTGTGTGTGTGTGTGTGTGTGTGTGTGTGTGTAGGACTTAATATCGCATATATTTATTTTCTTTGTGATGAAACTACGTAGATGAACACTGAGCTTTTGAATGCATATGACCACCAGAAGTGTTATTGGCTCGAGCGTTTTCTCTTTCGGTTGACGTTAAACAATGACATAATTATCGTAAGAAAAATGTAAATAAAGAAATGTTGCTTCAGTGCCGTGTAGGTAGAACTCTGCGTCCAGAGCCTTTAAACTGAATGCATTACTTTATCTGCTATTAATTCATTGCACATAATTTTATGAACATGGAAATGGCGGCTTTATTTATAATTTTTGACCATGGGATTGGCGCCAAAGATCTGAAGGCTAACTGGAAGTGCAGCAGCAGTAAAACTATAATTACTGAGTCTAAAACATACGATAAAAAAGATAATTCCGTAAAGGGGGAAATTCCTCTTATTAGTCCCCATTAAAAAGGTGTCAAGTCTGGAAGCTGATGGATAATAACTGTCGCGTATCTAAAGCAGCGGAAACACGCCAGCCCTGGTTTCAGTAAGCGTGGCGTCTATGAGACATACCCTCAACACAGACACAGGAATGGCCGCAGACCAATTAAGATAGCGCATATTGGCCCATTCCACCTCGCAGCCGATAATATCCCGTGCAGGTCAGCATAGAGGAAGTTTTAAAGAACTCTTATCCCCGTTTTTATCTCCTGGAAACGCGCTGTTGACAGACGGACCTCAAGATGCAAGCGCATGTTGCTTAAATTGTGATGTTGCTTAAATTAGGCTGTATAAAGCCTAACCGGAACCGAATTAGGCCTTCATTTGTTTATAGGCTTTTCATACAAGTACGTTTATCAGAATTGACTAATCAGTCAGTCATGTGTGGAGCCCTGCGAACTTTTTTTGTCATAACATGTTTTCCCTTTCCTGAAACAGAAAAATGTATACAGGTAAATTTGTCATGAGCTACTTCTATATATGAAAACGCTTCATTCGTCATCAACATTGTCACCAACTGTAGTGACGCACTGAGGACGGTGGACAGGAGACCGTTAATAAATCATCGTGATAAAAAGCAGTTTCCATAAGCTGTGCAGCGAGTTTACGTTATTTCACCAATTATTGCTGGGATGGACACGGGAGTGTTGACTCTCTGATCCACAAAAGTGCCTACGTTCATTCATCAGAGACGCCCATTCCGAGACCGAGGCGCACAGATATTCCCCACAACTATAAACACGAACTCGGAGACGGAGACACGGGGACCATTTACGCTGTAGCACCCACCGTTAGAGATAAAACAAACGATAATAGTGTCTGTCTCCCAGAACCGACTCCATGAGCATCACCCATGAGTAATTGCAGCTCCCTTCTCGGTCTAGGATAGGCAAATCGTGCCAGGTCTTTCGAAAACTTGATTAAACCCATGTTATAGTGTTAGTAAAGAAGAACAAAATTTGAACATAAAATGATCAACTCTCTTCATTTTCATTAACATGAATGTTTAATTACATTTCATAACTCACGGTTGAGCGAATTCATTTGGTCACGTTATTAAAATAGGTTTGCACTGCCGATACATTCTAGATTCTGGAGAACTCGTTAAAATACTGCCCGATTTAAATCTTTAGACTAAATATGTGAATTTCAAATTCGCAATTTTACGTTTTATTACAATGATATGTCACTAGCACAAGTTGGACAGTTTTTGTCTTTTCTAAGAAAAATTAGAACACGCATGTTAACTTTACACGTGTGTAATTTTCCTTTAAAAATAAGATTCGATTTAGGTGGCATGGAGTATGACTTTGCGGCAATATATACTATCTTGGGTTCATTTATATAGCGTTAAAGCCCCGGCTGTTGGGCGTAGGTGGGTGTTGGTTTGTTGTCATCTGTTATCACGTCTTGATAACAAAACTAGTGGCACCGGGATCTTTCAATGGCGGACAGTTGGGTTTGTCATTGCAGGTTTCAGATTCCGGCACCGTGGCACGGCGCGAGCCCTTGCCGAAGACTCCCTTATACGACTAACAATTAAGGAAAAGAAAACAAACAGTCTAAGGACCTTCCGGGTACTTAGTGATTCTGAAGACACTTAACGCTTTTCATTTCTCTGCACGCCAAAGAGGCTCGAGGCCTATCGTAGATAGTACTGCGCACCGAACAGATTAGCAAATTTAATTTTTTTTAAATGCCAAAAAAATTTGTTTATGAGAAATGGCACTATATTAAATTGATTTATAAAAAATATGCATGACTGATAACCACGGCGGTTTACAAATGTTGGAAACAAAATGAAGCAAAATAAGATCACAACGTAGGCGTAAAACGATTGGCCAGTTGGTATGCGTAAATTGATAATGACAAATGAGCGCTTTTTTATTTTGACGCATAGACTTGTTATTTACCGCGTCACCGAAACTGAACTAACCAATGAGAGTTTATGAAACTTATTACGCGCTGGTCCCTCCTTCTCTACACACAGCATGCGTTCCTCAGTCCCAGGACCCCAAAAGTAAGGTTCCAGGAGACGAATAGAACGATGCACATTTTGGTGAAATATTACCTCGAAAAATATCATTGTGTGTCCATTTAATAAACTCAATTTATTAAACGTATCCTTATAAATGCCAACAGGATTATTCAGAGGTGGAAGTTGAAGAGGGCTTGTGATACATGACAATGTTTTCAAGTCAAATGTCTTCCACTCCTTTTTCTGTTAGAGACATTTTGAACCTGGAACAAAACCACGAAGACATGGTCTCGTTAGAAATGTCACAGCGACTGGACACCGCACTTCCGACTTCATCTTGTATGATGGCCACATTCAAACAAGAGCCGTTCATGGATGTGCCGTCTGGAGCAGCTCTCTTCGGCGACGATGACCCACACAAAGGCAGCAAAAACGCGTCCCTGAACTTCGCGTCTGCCTTTTATGGGAAAAGTTTCTTAGAAATGGATCTGGCCAAAGACGCAAAGACGGATGACACGTTTGACGACAAAGAGCGAAAAGGTGATAATATTAAGGATGATTTGGCACGGATATTTTTAACATTTCTTTATATTAAATAGAGGAAGCTGTAAATATAGAATCTGTTAAATAAAGAATCGAATTATTTAGAATTCTTAATACATAAAACAGCTTATAATTGATTTGCAAAATTATATAGTCCACTATTATATATAATATTTTTGTGGCATTTTTTAAATAATTTCAATGTCTTAATGATTTGTTGTTATGGCCTTAAAACTTAGTTACGATTTCACAGTTGGACATAAAAGCTTTTCAAACATTAGTCAGATAGATATACAAGAATAGTGCACTGTAAGATCCGAAGTTACGTGTCCCATGTTCTGAAAAGAATTCAGGTCTTTATGTGCTATTTACTTCTAAAATGTTAAATTTACTCTGAGTTAAAAACAAATCTAGACCATTTATCATTTGCATTTCTCCTTTTCTCTGGTCGCAGTTTCATGTTCTTTATAAAAACGATAATTGTAACCTCGGGCTCTTCATTGTTTATCTCTGTAAATATTACTTTGTCAAACAGCTCCTATGTTACTATGACAACAGATTTCTTGAGTTTTTGCGATCAATTTAAAATAATCTAAACTAATTGACAAATCAGTAACAAGTATAGCTAATTTTCGCGGTGTATACTAATGCCATTAAATGACTACCCTAGACTAGCAACATGTTCACAAGTCACCAACAACAATTTGAGTCTTCTTTTAAGACCACTGAATGATATTTATTCAATTGCTACTTGTAGAATAGTGTAAGCTAGTTAAGTAGCACGCTTCTTTTTCTCCCAACCGACAGATTTTTCTCAGGCGCAAAGCCCTGAATCACGCACGTGTTATATAGCTTACTCATTTACTGCTACTGCGGTTTCTGATAGCGAGCACGATGTGCGCAATCTGTCTGCGTGAGGGTGTGTGAGTGATTTGATGTGTGAGTGATTTGATTGTAAAAGCTGATTTCTGTCTGTAAAGCTCCCTTGGGTTTGAAAAAGGCGCTATATAAATGTGACTAATAATAATAATAATAATAATAATAATAATAATAATAATAATAATGTTGTGGACTAAACAAAGTTAAAAAATCTATACAAAGTCGGTAAACGTAACTGAACTAAGTCACTCTTATTTCAGACATTAGCTGTTCACACGAGCCCGCAGAGCAGATGAAGCTGGATGAAGCGGAACGGCCCAAACAGCGGAAAAGGAGGAAGCCGCGCGTGCTGTTCTCTCAGGCGCAGGTGTACGAGCTCGAGCGCCGCTTCAAACAACAGAAGTACCTGTCGGCACCCGAAAGAGACCACTTGGCTAACGTACTTAAACTCACGTCCACTCAGGTTAAAATCTGGTTTCAGAACAGGCGCTACAAATGTAAAAGGCAGCGGCAGGATCAGACGCTGGAGATGGTTGGCATCGCCCCACCCAGACGTATCTCGGTGCCCGTGTTGGTTCGAGACGGAAAGCCATGCCTGGGGGACACGTCGACGTACAACGCTTCATACAACGTGGGAATCAACCATTTCGCTTATAACACCTACCCTGCGTTCAGTAACTTCCCGAGCCCAGGAAACACAAACTACACTTGCAACTACTCCGCCACCGCGAGTATGCCCTCCATCCAGTCTTCACCATCAAACAGTAATTATATGAATTTTGGAGTCGGGGATCTAAATAACGTGCAACCGTCTTTTCCGTCCAGCAGTGGCGTATCCTCGTTACACGGCATTCGTGCCTGGTGAAGGGGACACCGAGTTGTAGTATAACAGCGCGAAGATTGCAGACTGCACGAATGCTTTCCATAGTAGTTCATTAATCATGGATATTTGTAATTTGCTGTGAATTAAGCTTTGGATCAAATTTGGTTAGCTATTTTGTAGGTATGCCTCCTTTAAAATGTGATTAATATAACTTAATTTTGCGCGTGGCTTGGTATATTTGTAAATGCATCGAATTTATCCTCTGAACAAATTTGTTTACTGTTATTAGTTTAAATGAAGGGGGACGAATGATGTTGTACAACGTTATGTCCAGTAGGTATGTCCTAGGTGCTGAAAACACATGCTCATGTGTTTCGCTTTTTTAAAACCATTGCAGGCCTATGTTCTGTATTTAACCTGGGTGACCACTCAAAGCGGACCCACACTTCAAAAGTGTCAAAAACACTTTACCAACCAAAACCTCGTGGGAAATGACACAGGTTTTGTAGGCTATAGACGAAAATCAGAGGATATGCAGAATGCATTTAGAAACAGGAATGCAATGTAATTTAAATACAGTACGTTTATATATACATTATCTGTAATCTTGTGAACTGAAAAATAAAATCTTTGCAAAAAAAAAAACGTTATAATGATGTGGTTTCGAGAAGAAAACTTTACTATTAACGTATTAGTTTATTATTATTTTCGATTAAAATATGCAAAAAAAAATACGCTAAAGAAAATGGCTATTATTATTTTTATTATCTGATCAAATAATTAACACAATGTTATGAATTATATATCTAAGATATAGCCCTAACGACTAATGAACTAACCTTTCTATTTGTACAAGTATATAATAATCATAACTAAATTATAAAAAATTACCTATATAAACAACTTTCAGAAATACATGACAGAGCTTAAGAAAACGAACTATTCAATGGTAGGAAGGTTGAAGGAAACCAATAAGGAAGTTCTTTCAAGCAGTGACATCCATGAACTGTCGTGGTCTCCTTCATTTTGATGTAACCTAGGCCTCAACCAGCCAGCACGCAAACTGTATGTTTGCCAAATACGTCTGTCCGTTAATAAATATAACAAAACAATAACCCCTCTGCTCCGAGGGCATTTCAAGCGTGTTTAACGTCATCTTAAATATTTCAAGTGCTTATTAAGGGCTTTCATTCAAAGGGCTGCGAGCAGTAACGATGCGTTTATACCTACTTGAATGATGTTGTAACAATTAATAATCGGTCGCTACTAAAAATCGTCTTAGAAGGTCTTTGTTTTGTAAGACATCGGCCACTTGGCACAGTTTATGCCAAGACTGAGCGATGTTCGGGTAGAGAAAAAAATGGAATGGTGTGCACCTAAAAAAACATAAATCAAAAACTGCAAATATTTATTTAAGTCAGAGACTACTCGTATGTTCGCAGGCGAAGATGATTTGACATGTCTTCCCGGTAAAGCGCCTACAGCGCGCGCTTCAGTGAATGGCTCATCATTTCGTTGAATGACTGCTGCTATTAGGAGACGTTAATCAAAAGCTTGTCCTCCATTTGCATCGCAAGATTTGCTACACCATCCGCTTACAAAGAAAAAGCAGATCTAATATGGTAATCTACAAGTTGTCAATTTTACAGATAGTTCTAAACCCCGCGCGACTCTCCTTGCCTGCATTACTATCTGATTTCTGTCTGTCAGTGTCACAACTGACAGCACAAAGGTATTGTGCTTAATGTTTAAAAGGGCTTAGTTTCCTTACAACAGAGGGATGGGAGTGGGAGTGGAAGAGGACAGACAGAATTGCATCCACTTCAGAAGCCTAAGAGACAATCCTTGGGCGTCCATGTGGTCTCCCCAAACGTCAGTGGGCACAAGTGTGCTTGTCCAGCTCTGTCCGCATAAACAGTCGAAGGCCTGGCTTTAAATCGGAACGACTTCAGCGAACAGTCCGAACAGCAGCTAGATCTTGGCTGCTGGCTAGTTTTCAGGGACCAGCGAGGGGGTCGAGAGGAAGGTCACACGGGCACAATGGCGAGCCACTCTCTGAGGCGTTGAAAAGAACAAGTCAGATAACATAGACGCACGACTCTAAAAATAACAGACCTCATCTTCCACTCACTATGGAAAGAGAGGGAGAAGGAAAGAACTCTGAGGGGTTGAGCGTGAAAGAGGAAGCGTGAGAAAGGGAGACCTGACGAGAGGGAAACGTAGAGCTATAGGGAGAGAAAGACGGAGAGAAAGAGGACATGAAAGAAAGAGAGAGAGAGAGAGAGAGAGAGAGAGAGAGAGAGAGAGAGAGAGAGAGAGAGAGAGAGAGAGATGGAGGCTTGGGGGGGGGGGGTGTACTAATCAGCTCTTCCGACTCTTATCGGAGAAAGGACAGAGCCGCATGCCTCTCTATCAGTGGTGCTGAGATGGCAGGCAGAGCTTTTTTGAGCTTTTCTTCTCTGATACTGCAGCTGTTTCAAGGCCAGCACACAACAGCTGCCAGTGTCCCCATGCACAGGATGGCGGTTTAAGTCACCCGAACCACAGTGCCACGCTGTAGGTGATCTTGTGACAGCCTGCAGCGCCTGGCCTGTAAATAGCTGGGGATATGCACAACGGAGAAGCCATTAATAACAGCTGGTGTTGGTGCCCAAGACGTTCATAGATAAGTCTTGGTTTTCTGAAAATGTTTCGATGTGGACGCTGTTTAAAATGGCTTTTAGCTAAGACTCATGGGTAATATGGGTCTGAGGGGACCATAATGCCAGAAAAAGCAAAGTGCCAGTAGTGGATGTTGAATATCAACATAGATATAAATGCTGGATTGTAATATTTATTTTAGAAATATTTTTGCCAATATTTACCATAAATATATTCTGATCTCTTAAACACAACTGAAACTTGACTTGCAACTTCTAAATTGTTGACAGATGGCAAATAAATAAAAAAAATAACTGCACAAACTGTAAATTTCTTTTGATTAAATTTCTAACATCATCCATATCACATTATCCATTCACAACTGGTTTACAACAGTGAAAGCTTGTTAATTTTTTTAATGTGCAGTAATGCACTTTACAAGGAAAAAAAAAAAGATTACTACAGGCAGATGAGTTGTCTTTTCTGGAGTTAAATAACACATATTGAATTAGGTAATATTGATAGTGAGTTCTGTCATATTATGTAATTGGTTAGTACAGAAGCCTGTCAGCTACTTTGCACTTCACTATTTAGAGAGGTTTAAACTGTATTTCCATCCTAAAAAGGTTTTTCAGCTATCAGTTAGAGCTAGTCAAAGACTAAAAATGTTAGTCCAAGACTAATCTTAATCTGTGCCGGGAAAACTGGCCTACTGTTGAAATTCATCATTTTCAGGCTCCGCTGAACTTTGTGAACGTGCATTTCCAGGAGCAGCTCAGAGGAACGGGAGCAGTCTTTTCTTCAGAATATAGAGCACGGTGGCCAGGAAAAGCGCCAAAGCCAGGAAGATCAGCAGCTTGTCTGTCAGCTCCCGCCGATTATACTTGGTGATGAGTTTTCTCCCTAGCTTTATGGTCCCCGTCATGGCCTTAAACTCCTCATTGGTTTCCAGCACAGTTCTCGACGAAGTAGCTAGAGAAAAGAGGAAAAGATTAAAAGAATCCAATTTTCTGCTTCCCCCGGGAATGTGGGCATGGGGCTGGAGGACAGGACTTCCTGGGTGCGCTTACCCAGAGTGCTCATGGTCTCCGTGCTCTGCTTCACCTGCTGTGACATCATCCTACTGATGCTCATCAAGTTCTCTGTGATGTCACTGGAAGTCTGAGCCAGACTCTGTTTGGTCAGCTTTCTGAGTAGAGGAACAAAGGAATCAGCACCAAAACCCTGCCCCCTGGCGCCTCGGGGCTATCTGTATTTTGTTTTGTGGTTGTAGTTTGATGCAACATGCAAGGTATGGTACTTCATGGTAACAAAGTCCAAAAGTAATTACAGGCCATGTCATGACATGCCATGGATGTCACAGACTCAGTGCCACCTGTCTCAAAGCACTGGAACAACTGCCCCACAAAAAGGTAAAGTGATAGTTTGTCAGGTTAATTGTCTTTTGCAAGTTGCTTTAGTTAAAGTCGTGAGAATTTATTTTATTTTGAATCACAATAATTTCCTGTGTGTCATATTTTGAAAGCCTTTGTTTGTGTGGAAAGGTCAAGTGTCAAAGACTGAAGATAAAAAGGATTGGTTTACAGAATGTAGATGGCCATTTATATGGTCTGTCAAAAGTTTTTTTAACATGGGTATCAATACATTTTAACATTACACTTCTTAAAAATATCTCCACAACAGTATGTCAAAGAATGAGATCATTTGTTCTCATCCTGATACACAAAGGAGGCAAAAACAAAGCTGCATTTTTCTTGACTGTCCACATACAGAATAATGCCTTGTCATTGTTTATATCAAACTGAGCAATGTGACATGCTGTTCTACAAGGTGTTTGGATTGGCTGCTCCAATGTGACATCACAGCACATCAAGGAAACCCAGTCTAAATTCATTGGTTCAAAGGCTACAGAACTCTACATCACTGCAGTGTCTAACCCCACCCACCACGAAGGTAGCCAAGGAAGAGTGGTCATTAGCAAAACCAGTGCCCAGAAAATGACATTTTCTTCATAGTGAAGAAAACATCTTACAAAAGCTGGACTAGAGTGTAGTTTTTGGTCTTTTCACAGATTAAACGTAGTGTAAATTATATCTTCTATACACAAGCTGTAAAGCCTCTGAATCTGCAGAATAAAAAGGTACTGTCACTTAAATTCATGTAAGAGCAAGTTCAGAAAAGACTGAAATTTGCTCAAATCAGGAACTCTCCTCTTTGGTTTGCCTAAATTCTTTACTGGGAGCCTCCATCCCCATGACATGCTTCCCAAGTCATTTGTTTAAAAATGATCAGCAATCAACAGCAATGTCTGACTGCAAATAGTTAGGTTATATTTTTCTTAATCCAATTAATATTTACAGATACATCTGTGATATAAAACAGGTACACCCATCTTTCTTGAGCATGTACACTTACTATAATATATATAGGTGCCTTAGAAAAACAAAAGCCCAATTTAAAGTAAACCCTTTTCATATACTTCGTACACATAATTACCTTTGCTTTGCTTCAGTGCCCCCCACATTCAACAAATTTTCTTTCTCCATCTTATCAATGGCCAGGTTACTGGCCAGGTTGGCCTTTCTCCAGGCTGTCTGATTACTGCAAGACAGACCCACCTCTATTACACAGAGAATGCATTCACTTCACACTTTAGTCAATAAACTTCCAAATGTCCAGTGGTTTAATATTAACTTTAATTAGAAACATATTAACTTTATTACCATAATCAGTTTACTGATTTTTTTTTACTAGCTTTATTAATATTATTCAGAGTTCTCACCTAAGCATCTGTTTCCGATGGCCCTCCACCTGTCTGAGTAAGGCCAGCCTGTCAGACTCTCTATCCTGTTCCTTCCCCATTTGCTCCAGATCCTGCCGACACAGTTGTTCAGAAGTTGAGCCCAAGAAGGGGGGGGGGGGGGAGAAATCCCATTTTATGTGCAGCACACCTGAATCCGCAGTCGAAGGTGCTTAAATCTCTCCTTCACTTTGCAGTTTAACTCCGTCAGTTCACTCTGTGGTCCGGCGCATTCACTGATGTCCTGGAATAATTCACACGCACATGGATATGGCAGCATCAGTCTGAAAGATATGACCGATTTTGATAATGTAAAATCGACTGGACTTTCTGCGTGCCCAAACAAGTTTTTTAAAAAAAGGCGCAATTCATATTTATAAATGCACAACACATACTGAGTGTAAATGTGAACCTTGTTGACATCCTTGTAACTAGCCGCCGGTATATTCATCACACGCAAAACGACATGCCCACGATACCGCGACACCTAAGCTAACTAAAGCGCCAGAGGACCTGATGCATAGCCATACCTGTACGAGAGCTTTTATTTCCAGATCATACTTAATAATTTCTTGCTCACATATTCGTACGTGTACGTCGTCCATCGTTGTTGGTTCGTGAAAGTCGGGAAGACTTCCGGTATAAAGATACACGCAATCTTCACGTTGGTCTGCGCAGACTCCCTGATCTACACACGCATACTTCCCAAATGTTCTACTGGAATATGACGTGTAGATCACGAAGTCACAGCTGTTCGCGAACTGCAATAAGGAACAAGACCGGAAGAACCATGCTGTGTTACCCTTTCAAAATATCTATTTTGTAAAGAAAGATGTAGCCTAAGTAACGGATATATAAAACGCAAAAAACAGATCTCATGCTACTTTAAAAATATTTGCATACACAACAAAAATACAGAATATAATAATATTTTTTTGGAAATAAAATCCATAACCAGCACCATCTGGTTCAATGTTTCATGTTCGAGTTCGTTTGTCCAAAATATTAAATACTAATGAGGGAGCGCCCCCTGGACAATATTTTTAGAAACTACAATTGCAATCGGAAATATTCAACCCCCAAAGTAAGGATTTATAACTTTAATCTTTTCTGTAGGTCTAGATTTTGCTTTAGATTAAGTCTTTATCAGTTGAACGATACACCAAATAAACAAATAAGATTAATGAAGTAGTAGTTTAGAGTAGCAAGACAGTATTAACAAATTGTCATATCACTTTTATTCAACCCTGTATAATATTGCTGATTTTAAAAAGTACAGCTAGTCTGTAGAGTAGAGATAAGACTGTAGGGTTTTGGGACAAAGTTCTACAGAATGACAAAACAAAACTGGAACTGTTTGGCCATATGGATCAGCAGTTTGTTTGACGCAAGAAAGGTGAGACTTATGACCAGAGCAATTCTGTGGGTCTGTTATGATGTGGGAATGCTACGGAAACAGGCAATTGTAACCATGAGATGGATTCATCATGGATTCACACAAACACCAAACCACTTTGAGGAGGAATGTTGCACCTCCTTTGGTGAACCTTGGCGATAACTGAACTCTCCAGCAGGACAGTGATCTCGAGCACACTTCCAAGTCACAAGGCAAAAGGACTCTCGACCAAGCACAAAGGCTGCGGGCTGAATAATAGTACAAACGTAGTTGTCAACAGAACTGGGTGTTTTTCATTTAATCTCAAAATTAAGTCAACTAAATTTATCTAAATTGTTTTTATGCATCAGTGGATATTCTTTCTCTGTTTACTGAGTTTTATTGTTGTATATTTCCATTCAGTCCTGTACACATCACCATAATACCTTCTACGGCATGCGTGTGCCAGAGGGGGGTGTTGAATACTTTCTGATGGCAACTATAAGAGCTTGATCATTCACTTACAGCTTTGCTGACAGCACCTCTACATTTTTATTAGATCGTTTTGCACTATCCTGGACCATTCTTTTAAAAACTTTCCCATTTCAATATACATCATAAAACATTTAAAATCAAGTCAGTATTTGGAACCATGAATGTAGTAAGCAATATAGGGCATTATCTATCATGCGACAGTACCACAAATGTGCCATAATATTCTTATCCTGCCAATTATACTGCTGCACCATTTCACAAGCAAGAAGTTCTGCACGTTCTATATATATTTTGTAAATAATCCTACAGTTGTACAGCCAAATGCTTCGATGCACCTGAAGGACAGCACACAAACCCCAGGTCATTTCTCCTCTATTATAAGCCATATATCAACTTGTTATGTTTCTATGTTAAACTTCTTTGCTGGGAGACTGTAATAAGATACCATGTGTTTCTCCTTTTATCATTAAATCTGAGTAAGATTTAACCGTGGTCTGTGGTTTTCGAACTCCGGGTAATGGATTTGCAGTCTATGAACCAAGTATACTGTTGGTCTTTTTTGATAAACCGCACTGTCCGCTAGGGGGAGCCAGGGGTCCAACAAAAAGCCACGAAAACACAGTAATCAATCCTTTCACAAGTTCTTCATGTCCTTCAAGTCCTACAAAAGATGTCTCTCCTACAACCAGTTCTTTCCACAAAATCACTCTTGTCAGTTTCAGTGACGCCTATAAGTGTTAGGCCAGCTTGTGACATGGAAGGTCCGTTAATGGACGCAGTGAAAAGAGGAACCAATTATCCGTGACATTCAACCTCCAAAAGGTGCGACGGACGCACGCAGGCTGTGACTGCACAGAGGAAACAGGAAACAGATGCAATTAGTGTCGCTCTGGAGAGGGCTTTCCTACTGTGACAATATCAGAATGTCTGCTGATCGTGTCACGCTTAGTCAGAGCGACGCATCTCTGAACGTGCAAGCTGCTTCCCCTCGATAGGCAAGACACACACCCTCATAACACACATGGATATGACATGAACTTTTCATTCCTTGCTGGAACCTTCTTGTGAACATTGCAAAAAAAAACCAAAAAACCGTGCATTACAGCAGTTACACCTTTCTATTTTTACTGTATCATTTTTTTCTTAAATGCAAATAGGCCGTGCATTACAATAAATGGTGGTTTATACAGAAAAACAGAAGAGAAAAGACCGTTGGCTCCAAATCACAAAGCAACTTGAATGTGGGGGTTTGCCCTGAATACGGATTTAGAATTGGGGAACACGCACGGGCGAGGGAAATATGGGAGCACCGAACCTCTTCCTGCACACATCACCACATTTTTCCCCCCTCATAGCATCCAGGAAATCAAGTCGAAACAACTGAATTATTTCACTGCTATGTTGAAAACTGGATGTCCAGCCAGGCCTCATCAAATTCACATTCCTCATCCCAACTACACTTCTTGTCAACTCATTCGTTCGCTATGTTGCATCAGTGGTGATTCTGTGTATGTTGACATTTGATATGCGTTAGCTCTGATTAAACGTTGCTCGGAGGGCCCGTTTCATTCAGTCTGCTGGCCCATAGATGGACAAAACATTCAGTGCATAATTAACTGCACTCGACTACATTACGAAATGTATTCCTGGCATTCTGCAAGAGTTGATAAATAGGACCTCTCTTACACACGTGCAGGTGTGCTGGATACAGCGTAGCTCATCCGTCGGTGTCTCAGACACATGGCTGCATTTTGTGCGTTTAGTTTCTTTGCGTATTCTGTTTTTAAGATTTATTTTACCGTATTGTTGCGTTTTAGGTATCTTACTGTGATTTGTTAAACTATGATGACTTTGTGACTTACAAGCTCCCCTCGTGAGGCTAACTGTTAGATAACGTTTTTTATGACATGCCAAATAACTAAACTGAACATTTAACATGCCAGAGAAGCACCAATTTCACTTTGCTGAGCTCGACCTTTTCCAGCTAAACGCTTGCCCGAGGTCAGGAAACCGCAACCTGTTTGAAGTAAGTGGTATTTTGAGGCCGAAAGCTGCGCTGTGAGCGCGGCAAGTCACCGGTACACCACGCAAGGCTTGCTATTTCATACCGGAAGCGCCTCACGCGGTAATCCGGTGAAGGGAATGGCGATGCGTCTTAGCCCCCTTCTGCACCAATGCCCCCTAGTGGGCCAGCCGGCGGGCCCAAACTAGCATACTCAAATATGAATATTCTTAAAGTATAGTACATTTAACAACATAACATTTCTTGGGACTAATACAAGTACCTGCTTACCGATTTTCAGCCGTCTACATGCATCCGTTTGCCAGAAATCGCACGCTGAAGACACCATGTTTTTCGCGTAAATTTCCACATCAATGTGCCTGCCCTTTTAAGTGGCCTTTTAAAACATTCTTCTGGTATAAGATAAGCTCAGACTTTGTTCTAGAAAACTCAATCACCATCAAAACAACTGCGTGACATGTTTAAATGGTTTAAATACAGGGTGTTAGTAAAGTTCTTTAAATGCGTGCTCACTTCTTCGCATAAATACGCATTCGGTTCCTTCGCAAGCGAACCTAAACGACGCAAGCCTTTGGTTAACTCAAAATGCACGCTACTGACATAAGTGTTCCTGAATAGAGTATTAGACCCCCCTTTTCTATTTTATATTGATTTCTATTGGCCATTGCAGTGCCATTGTCTTGGAATGACAACAATTCTCACCTATGTGTGCTGGGGGAGGGGGGAGGGTGACTATCATTTACTTCCAGGTGTTTCTAGGGCAAGCAGCGTGATTGGCAGCTGTTTCATCAAATAGAGGAGGCTTAGGAGGACCATGCTATATCAATATTCTCTGGATGCCGCAGAGGCGTCCAAGGGGTCTTAAAATGGTCCCAAAAGAGCGGCACATGAAACACTAATACACACTTCTGAATAAATGGACCACGTGCTAAAAAGGTTCCAAAACCGATCTGACATGTTTTGTCATGCATACGTTTATCCTTCAAAAACCTCTGGATCCTTTGAATTGTGAGGTTGTTTGGGTCGAAAAACGTGGTTTATATGTAAACATTTTTTTAAAAGATTTTAATCAAACTTCAAGTTTTTGTCAGACTAGCTTGTGTTGCAATGATCAGGTAATTGTAGCGCGTTAGCTACAGCTATTTTGTAGTTAGGCCTAATATGATGCAACCAGCTAGCTAACTTGATTCATCCGATGCTCACACAGGATCGATATTTGCCCTGCGTTCACAGCCTGCTCTTCCCTGCACTCAAACAACACGTTTAATGTGAGTGGACTGAAAGGGGCTTTCAGTACTCTTAAATTAATACCCCTTTGGTTATTCTCAAAAAAGGCTGACCATGGCCAGCCTCTTACACAACTTACTCATTCAGTTTCGATGTCAGTAGCTTTAGCTTGCAAGTAGCAATATTCCTGTTTTGACTAGCCGTTGACATTTGGAGAAAGAAATGTAGGTTGCAGAAAATTTATCTGGTTTTAAAACGTTTTTTTTTATTCATGCCAGGGTGGGACAAAGGCCATTTTCCAAAACAGCTCTAATTATTTTCACAGAGAAAACCCTTTAAAGTTAGGTGTCTCCTGGTGATGCTGCTTTTGTTTCCCTGACTTTAACCACTTGGCTCATTCTTATCTGACTTTGGCCAGTACATTAACACTTTTACATAATTGTTATGGCTACATTTTAAATGCCAACAATGCAAAACCTAAAACACGTCTGGCAAATTCTGATAACGTCATCTGACGCCAAAATGCAAGACTGCACTTGAAAAGTGCAAGGCACTGATTAAGACTGTGTGTGTATACAGTGAGGATGGCATAGAAATGGTGACATCTTCCTCAACACAGATGTCCATCAGACAACAGAGAGACTAGTTGACTACGTTAATTCATGTGTGGACAGTGCGCATGCCAATAAGAAAATAATTGTGTATCCCAACAATAAAGCATGCATAAGACAGGTGAAGGGTTCTATAAACAGGGAAAAACTGCTCTTAGGAATCATAACATAGAGAAAATGGTACAAATGGAAGTCAACCAGCTGTTGAGGGAGGCCAGGAGGTGACAACGAGACATTAAAGAGCAACACTATTACTATAAACTAAAAAACAGGGTTTCCATAACAGAACTGCAACCACACTGTAGGTGTCTTATCACTTTGGGTGACTTCATCCAATGAATGGTTTTGATTTTGGGTTCCTTGTGAATCAGCGTGTTGCAAACCATGTTAATGGATGTTGGCACCAGGCTGGTGGTAATTAATTTCATCAAGTTGGTAAAGATGAACATTATTTCTGACCACTAAATCAGCACAAGGGCTCCTGAGGGATGCCTGAGTTCACCTGTTCTTTTTACTCTGTATAGGAATAAAAGTGTGAGTACCCATGTAATTACATACTGAAGTTTTCTGATGACACTGTTTCTGTTTCTACAGGCAGCTGTAGAGCTTCATCAGTTATGGGATACAGTCATATAGTAAGTCTTTCTTTGTAGTTTCATTGTAGTCTCAGCATTCCTCCATGGAAACTGTGCCATGGAGACTAATGCCATGGAAACTGTGCCATGGAGACTAATGCCATGGACACTCGGGAGGGGTGTGGGTAGGAATTTAAACCCTCTAGGCTGCATGTGAGCAGGCCAGGCTCAGTGATGCACAGAAAATTAGGGCTGACCCGCCCCATATCCTTTATCCAGAATATCAGTTCCTACCCTCTGGCAGAAGGGTGCTAAGGTGTAAACTGATTCAAACACTTATATGTGTAAGCTTTAAAAAAAGACTTTAAATTGTTAAATTGTTAAATTGTTTCTGTATGTATATATACATATATATATATATATATATATATATATATATATATATATATATATATATATATATATATATATATATATATATACACACAGAAAAAGAGAGAGAGAGAGAGAGAGAGAGAGAACAAAAAAATTAGAATGTCATTGCACACCCAACATGAGCCATGCAAGCCACCATAATCGTATTGCACAGAGCCACAATATTGCATAGTTTCCTAGGCGTATGTGTTTGTGTTCGATGGAATTGTTTGTACAGATGTGTTTTGTTACTATTGTGCTACTCTGAGCCCAAGAAGTATTTCCCTGAGGGGACAAAGTCTATATCTTAATATCCTGTTGCAGGACACGGTTTGTAGGAGACCTGCAGACTTTAGCTTTTAGCTTTTCACACGTTAACCAGTGACGTCCCTTCACTGAGTGTGTAACAATCACATGGGTTAAAAATGTATATGTGTATCAACCTTTTTCCTTTTTTAAAGTTCATGTTTTCAGTTTAGCGCATGCCCTGTAAAGGGGGGGGGGGAGGCGTGATACGCGAGCATAGGGCTCATCCCTCGCAGAGCACCTGATGATGGTTGGGACTGATTGCCCAATGGGAAGGACGATCACAGATAGAAGACCACAGAAAAAGTTGGAAGTAACAGGTCATGGGTTTGAAGAAGGAAAATACGTCCGCCTTGACAACATACCGGGAATGTTTTTTATATTTATTTTCCTACCCCGGGGTACTATTGACTATCAAAGAAGCTTTCCTTAGGGATTTACTGACTACATTTTCCACTCTACCTAAGGGAACCGTTGGGGTGAGCTTTAAACAGGAACAGAGGGAGACCGCCAAGTCTCCAGATTTGATTTATCGTGCTCGCTAATCCCCGGTTATGAATGCTTTGTACTTCTCTCAGAGGGGTAATGTCAGATGACCGGATATGTAACACTATGGGGGAATACTTGTGTAAAGTAAAAAATATAATGTTGATGTACACACATGTTGGTGAAAGGGAAGAATTAAATGTTATAACTCACAGCGTGAGTGCGTGTGTTCACAAAGTTTACGTCGCTAAAGTGTTAGTCGCACCACCCCGTCCTTGTTTGTGTATTTGATAAAGTCCTGAGGGAAGCAGGGTGAACGTCACAAGTGTTCTGGGTAATTACTGTTATAACGTACTATTACGTTATAACTTCTCTGTTACGTTATAACGTCTATTACGTTTATACTATTACGTTATAACTTCCATATCTTCTCTGTCTCATGCCAGCTAGGATGCTTTTGTATAAAGACATTTCAGAGTGGCACATGTTTTGTTTATTATCTCATAATAACCTGATAAATTATTGCCAAAATTCCTTTGTAGAATTTTTACTAATTTGACAAGAGCAATAACAGCTGTATAAAACAAATCAAAACACATCTTTGGGGAAAAAAACAAACAGGCTAGTGATGCATGTTGTGTGCAGCTAACAGTTTTGGGCTGATAGTAAGGATAGTGGAAATAGCTACTCTATGTGTGCCTTAAGCATATGTGCAGGAATAACTGCAGAGGTGAGACAGTGGTCCAGCTAAGCCCCAAACAGCTGTTTCTCACATTATTTCATTTTCCCTAAATATAGCCTTTTTCTAATAGCATTAGTTTATAGCTTTAATTTCAAGTTTAATTTCAAAGATGACATGAGAATTGTTCAACCAGAGAGACTGCTTTTTCATTTTTATTTTTTAGAAAATGTCATAACATAGTTAATGCTCACAATCTCAAAGATGAGCTAACCCAGTGCTGCACCAAACAGCGTCATTCAGACATTTAAAAGTGTATGAGCACTGCTTAGAAAGGATTAGTCATATTGATTGCCGCATGCTGACTAAATTTTTATGGACAGGAATTTTGCAGCATGCTGTCTCCGTGTCATTCTCTCAGACAGCCAGAAGTGCCTTGTCATCTTCCATACTCCTCACTCAAAACCGTGATGCAGGCCAAGCATCTGACACACCTCCAGATGGCCAGGAAGTGTTGAGTGGACATCAGTGAAGGAGGAAGAGGGAGAGGGCACGGAGACAGAGGGAAGAAGAGGAATGTGGAGGAGTGGGCAGATTGCTTAAAAAAAGTTTTTAAAAAAAAGATTATTGGCAATTAGAGGGAGAAGAGACAGCTGAAATCAAGATGACAGTTCTACTGCTTGCCAAAAATCACTCTTGATTCATGCTCCTTATTTAAGCACATCAAAGTGCGTCCAAGTATATATATATATATATATATATATATATATATATATATATATATATGTATGTGTGTGTGTGTGTGTGTGTGTGTGTGTACATATATATATATATATATATATATATATATATATATATATATATATATATATATATATATATATATATATATATGTGTGTACACACACACACACACACACACACACACACATACATACATACATACATACATATATATATATGGATGGAGAGGGGTAGATAAAGTTTAGTGGTGTTCCCCATCTGTGGCTTTCCCCATATTGAGACTGAAGAGTACCTTTTACACTGCCACTCTGCCTCATGCCTTCTGCCCTCGTCAGTTGCAGCCAGCCATATGAGATTCAGATGTCCTGCCCTTCTGCTCATTCTTGGGTGGCAGTACACAACAGTGGTGCCAAGCTGCCATCCTGGTGCAGATTCAGCACTCTCTAGCACCTGCAGACTCTGGATTGGCTCACATGGGCCGTCCTGGCATGTACGTACATACTGGAGCCTTGACCGCAGGAGTCCAGCAACATCAGACAGCGTAGACCAAGGCAACATCAATAACAACCAGAGGGAATGGCAACATGTCAGGTGTGGCCTCATCCAACAGATCTCAGAGACACATGGAAAGAGCAAGAAACTGTAATGACAAGGTAAGTCCAAATGGTAAATAAAATAATGTATTCTCTTAGTGTCTGGAATGGACTGTTCCATCTGGCAATAACTTCTTTTACCCCTCAGCAAACTTGAAGTTTTGGTTAGGCGACCAGACCAGTTTCCTGGCTGATAATTTTGTATCATCTCATAGCAGCAGTCAACCTGCTCCTTTTGGCATTTGAGGACATGCTCAATGCGTTGATGGGTTTGGTCCCATACTTCCTCACTTCAGTGCATCCAATCATTCCCAGCCAGGTCATCTGAAGAAGAGGCTGTCCAGGGCGTAAGAGGGAGCTAATAGCCAAGCCAAGTCAATCCAGTAACCGATCTGGTCAAGGAGTTCTGGGCCATCTCAGCTCAAGGGAGATGACGAACCCAGTCAGAGAAAAGCCTCAGAAACTTTTCTAATTCTTGATCGGCTTGCTCACATTGGCCATTAGAATGTAGTTGATAGTCTGAAATAAAGCTAACAGAAACCCCTAGGTCCACTGCCAAATGCAACCTTGGACTTGATGATACAGGCAAGAGCA
The DNA here is from genome assembly GCF_041902795.1 of Electrophorus electricus. Taxonomy (NCBI): domain Eukaryota; kingdom Metazoa; phylum Chordata; class Actinopteri; order Gymnotiformes; family Gymnotidae; genus Electrophorus; species Electrophorus electricus. Next base: position 27,210,758 of record NC_137500.1, read on the forward strand.
TGAGATTATGGTCATGTTTAGTGAAGAACTTGGCTCCTCCTCTTGGGCCACTGGGGCAGAAGGCAAAGTCATACACTCTTTTGTGATTTGCTTTAAACTTCCATAATCAATACGTGGACGAAAGCCTTCATCCTTCTTCTCAACAAGGAACCGCCCCACTGCCGCTGGAGAGGAAGATGGATGAATAAACCCCTGAATAAACCATAAGAGAATCCAATTGCTCAATATGGCCAATAGGGGAGACAGAATATGGCTGAGAGCAGTCGCCAATAATGGAGGTGTCAATGGACGCCATGACAGATTGAGTGTGTGTGTGTATTTTATTTATATATTTTTATATATGTCATCCACCATTTATTTGGCTATTTGTAAGTTTTTGTTTTCTTTTTTGGTTTACATGCACATACTTTATGGATTGATCCTTGATTTAACATGTCCAATAATTGAGTAATTCACCTGAATATAAATGCCAGGCTCTATAGGCAAAATTCGACCAATTGTTTTCTTTATCCCCATTTCTTTTTTGTTCTACCTACAGCTTCGTTGCTTTTGAAACAGATCTGAATCTCTCCCAGTAAGACTTCGGTTATGCAACACATTGCATAGGCCGGTGCTGTGCAGATCTGCGATTTAATGATGAATTAAAAGTTTATTTATAATGAGGAGTGCATGTGGATGTAGGACAGGGAAGTCCCAACTGTGAGCTGAACCGCGTGCTAGAGCAAATACACACTCTCTCAGCCAACCTTTCAGAACTGTAGTGAAACCTTTAGATGTTTCTCACTTCTCCATTGTTATAGAGAGAGAGATGAAAAGAGGTGTTGAGGAGCACTGTCCTGCACTGCCCAGTCTTCTGGAGAGGAGCCAATTACTCTCTGAGGCAGGAGACAGACAACTTTGAAAGTCCTGATGACAGAATTGCTCAAAATAAAGGATTTTGCCATCAACTGCTTGAGTCAGCATGACTACTCAGACTTCATCACAAGAGCAAATGCCACTACTGCACATCTGTGGAGGATCGCTGCAGAAAGCCGAGGTCATCTAGGCAAGGCACTGTTGGGCTTTTCACTTCACAGGAAAGGGTAGGAAAAGCCAGAAAGGTTTTATTAGGGAAAACCCGAGAAGGTAAACAAAGAAAAATAGAAGGCATCATATGCTCCAGACCCGTTTACTTCAGAAGTGTTCCACTCTACGTAACATTTTCTCATGACAGTAACTGATTTACTGCCACATACTTACAAGCATTTTTCTAGCTTATATTTTACTTAGATGGAAAAAGAAATCTCAAATCTCAGTCGCTTATTTTCATGCAATCAGCCATTTCTAGTTTAGGAAATCAAGTGGTGCAGATGGGATTCTGACTGAACTTCACAAAAAACTAGCACTGAGGTATGAAATTTCACTGTGATTTAGCAAGTCCTGCTTTTTGTTCCAAAAATAAATGAACTAGTATAAATTTTTTCCATACCAGGCAAAGCATGGTATGGAAAGGATCACTGTGCCTTTTTGACAATAATCAAAATATCAGTTGATCAATTGACACTGAGCAGTGAGTTTAAATTTGATGACGACAGCACAGGAGTCTAGTCGAGTTCTGTGCCTTACTATACCTTTTTTAGAGTAATGCTGTTATTTCTGACAGCAGATAAAGGTGTCCAATATCACCATTTGATTTTGGTAATTGTTACATTGGGTAAAGGTAGAAAAGGTCAAATCCATTTTAAAACTACCCCAAGTTTCCCTCTGTGTTTTCAGAAGACAGAACCCAGCTCCTGTGTTGCGTGTCACGAAAAGCACCTGATACGTTCACGTTCTTGCATCTGATAACACTAGGCGCTGATAGTACGGACCGCTAAAGCATTCCATGCTACAGAGACAGTACAACAGCACAAGGGTCAGCGAGGAAGGGCACAGAAAGCCATACAAGTCCAGCCACCCACTGGAGATCCGACCTGATGACAACAACGGACGCTGGAACACCAGACCACGGCAGCAGGTCAGGGAAGAATAGAGGGTGGCAAAGACAGCAGATACACGAACAGACAGAGGACACATAAAAGGAGACAGTGAATACACAAGAGAAGACACAAGTGAATCAAAGAGGGAACCCAAGGACCATGTGGTCATGATTTTAAATGATTTTAAAAATTAAATATTGCAGCCAGTACCTCCTTTCACTACAAAGACAGTAATAGTTTGTGTGCTACATTTTATAATCATTTTTATTTCCAGAGTAGATACCTATGTGCTTCTAAAAGAGATGACAAGTGTTTGACTGTAAATCTCTCTTGGTTTCATCCTGAAATCCAGACTGGCTGCTGCTGCTTGTTGCCACCACTTTTGAATGTCTGACAAGAACCGAGCACTACATTATTAAGATGGGGCAAAATTCAGCTTCAAAATCAGGGATGAGAAAGGCATTAAAAGGAAAAGGCAGTAGGGAAAGAGAAAAGAGAAAGCAATGGAGCGATATGTGATGGAGTGTGTAGGGCGGGTGTCAGACCTCTGAAGACTTGTACAGTTGGTGTCCTGTGCTTTTTGAATGACAGAGGTAGGAGAGATGGAGTTCCATGTAAATGAGATGAGGCAGCGTGCAGCTGTGTTTGTGAAGTTACATCACCAAGGAGAAATCCTGAGGACCACGTTTGGGCCATCTTTTGATTATTTGGTGATTCTAGCTGTAGGTGAAAAAATGTGCTGAAAATATGCAGCAATTGCAGTGGGTCCTGGAATAAGGATAAACCCAACAGAATCTGGCAGTAGAGGGACATGATTACCAGCAGATATAGAACTTACTAATAATACAATAGATCTTAACCTATTTAACTGTAGGATACTTGCAATGAATTGTACCTCCAGCCTTACGTGATAAATATAAGAAGTGCCCTCTTATCTCTGTATTTATCAAGTATGGGTCGGGGTGTATGAAAAGGCATAACCCTCTCGGGACAAAAACAAATCATGATCTTTTGCTTTTTGAGTGCTGCATGAAATCACAAGCTGCAGCCATGATGTTATTTGATTTTCTTTCTGCTCTAACTAATTAACTACTTCCAACGGGAGCATGTGAAGACAGATAGGGCAGAAGCAAGTGAGGAACTTGAGAGGTACACGGAGTAAGCCGTTCAGTTTCCACTGTGGATGCTGTTTATGGCTTCCTCAGGGAGGAAAAAAACTAATATGTTTGTTAATCTAATTTCCCTAAAAGGTGCAAAAATCATTATTGCAATACACAGCCAACAGGGACAAATCAATAAAGCGAAACCAAATTTAAACACCGCGACATCACTGAAGGCCAAGTCTATATTCCTGCACGAGCAGGCATGGTGCAATAAGGAGAGACAGAGGCAAAGCCAAGTGAAACACCCACACGAGATCGAGTGCTTGCCGGCTCCCGGCACTTGGTTAGGAATCTGCAGTCAAGTGCCTTCCACACCGGAGCCGGATCAGCAGAGAGCATGGCCAGAGACCAAGTCCGGCCGGCTGCTCTGATGAGGTCCTGGCAGGAGGGGGATCTGAACACAGCTCCGCAGGCTGGACCTGTGCTAGCACACACCACACCTCCCACTGACTAGTGAAGAGCACTGGCCTGAAACTTATTCTAAGACAGCAGGAGCAAATTTACGGCTGTGGTCAAGCTCAGCGGGGATGTGTGACCATGCAAGCAGAATTATATGTTGTTTCTGAAATGACAACTTTGATATATGGTAGTGGATGCTACAGTAGCATATAGTCGAAGTATAGATTTCATATAAAGTAACTGATATAAAACCACTTGATTAATTGGTTATATATCAATTAATGATTTACTTCAAGAGGCCATCAGTTATGGAAACTGGTTGGTAATTGTTAACACAGTCTCATTTAAAACATAGTCCCAAGGCTCTTCAACTGTGTAAACATACTGCGAAACATGGCACAGTAGTAGAAGAGTTTCAGTGAGCCTGATATTTTAGCCTGAGAGAGAGGAGTGGGCAGGCTGCAGGTCAGATTCAGCATGGGCTTCTCCAGCCTTGCTTTGCCGTGGTCCTGCCCTGAACTGTTTGGGGTCTTAATTTACTGACACATTCAGTCCAGATCATAAGCTGCCTGAAAGTGATCCAAGTAGCATGGGAGCCCTTCAGGGCCAGGGCTGGGAAACACCTCGGTGGAAAGCTTTTAGGCTTCAGCTGCAACCCTTCCACAGCGGCTCTGCAAGAGAGTATGAAGGGGATTTTACCTACTAAATCACATGCATTTACTACAATACAATAATTAATTACCCTCACCGATTAGCCTCTTAATTTCACATACTTTTCATCTATGTTATTAAATCAAAATCACCACAACTGAAGTTTTAACTGAAGAAAGTAACTACTGATTTGATCTCTGAAAGGTTTAAATAGTGGATTTCTTTTAAGATAGTGGCAGTGACCAGCATTTGAATGAAAGCACGACAAACATGATGAAAATAAGTGACACCTTTAACACAGACCATTCTAAGACAAACAAACGCATCAGGTCAATGTATTTACGGAGAAACAAGCAAAGCAGCCATTTAGCGTGTGTACATACAGTTGGTGAGAGCTGACGGGAGGAGAGTGAATGCGTGCGGGTAGATATGTGCACGCTCCTGTGAGCGAGTATGTGTAATGTAAGAAGAATTTGTCGTCTTGGTCCTCCTGCAGAGAACAATGAAAAAATAGTAAAATGGCACCGAATTTGAACAGCAGAGCCACATGGCTGTATGCACGATTACAGAACTAGGCACAAAGGCGACCGATTTAACATCTAAAGTCAGTGGTGTGTTTGGAAAGTCGACATCATAAGAGATTGTGTATGTTGTTAGCAGAGAGAGATCGCATACAAAGAGGAGAGAGAGGCTTAACTTCCATTGTGCACAAGTCTTTAAGATTATGTAAACAAAGATGGGTTGAAGAAAAAGCATACATGCATTAAAAGTAGCATTTAAATATCCTATGTTCGTTAATGTGCAGTTTAGATTAACTATTTAAAGTGCATAGCCTAATTATGCTCTTGAAGTGAGCTATGCTCATGTTCTAACGTGTTGATTTTGAAGTTATCCAAGCCCGTCTTCCTCGTTGAAGTCCATGCGCACTCCCAGGGTAGCTGACCCACACATCCCAGACCTTACCCTTTCCATCAACAGCAGCCTGGAATATGATGGAACGCCACCCTTCTCTTTTGTAGCAGCTACGCAGGAACAGTTCTGGTGCTATTATGGGAATGTGACTACCATCTATTACTCCCCATCTGATGTTAAAAAATGTTGCCATCTTTTACCTTAATGTATTCTGGAAGCAGCACTTTTATAACAGCACTGCAGATGTCCTGTGCATACAGACCAAAAAGGTGACTTGCGCTCTGGTATCAGTGTTGGTGGCCCGTCTCTGTAGTGCGACAGCAATCTGCTTATTCGCAGGTATACACAAATGGTAGATGGTTTTCCTTTGCGAAACGAGGTCTCCTACGACACCTGAAAGTTGCTGATGAATTGGTTGTTGGTAAAGTTGGGAACAACAGCATCCCCCCATAGCTGCGCACGAGGACATATCCATACAATAGCATGACATAGCGGTCTTACAACTCTAATAAATTGTCGATCATTGTTAATAAGTTTAATTGGGGCACCACTCTTGATTAACAGGTGCAGTTAGTAGTCCAGTTATGATGATCGTGTGACTTGCTGGTGACCTGCTGGGTTCTCTTCTGAGTTGTCATTGGAATGCTGGGAATTGTAGTAATACAGGAACACTGGTGGCGTGACCGTCGCCAATTCGATATGTGATTATTTCTCAGCTACTGAACATAATAATAATAACAGAAAGTAACTAAGTTATGTTTACTGGATATAAGCAAAGATAAGAAAAACATGCACAACAAACACTGACTAAAATTCAACTAATGATCAGGAGTATGGGGATCACTAGAATCATTATAATCACCATCATAACAAGGCAACCAGGCGAAAATTAACATAAATGATTAGTGGTGAATAAAGGCAGCTAAAAAGGCTAATAAAGAAAAGAGAAAGAAAAGAAAGCAACCTGTGGGAATGACCAATCGGGCAAACTACTTACAAACCAAACAAGACCAACAAAGAAAACTTCTTAGTCAAATTAGATTCGTGGTGAAACAGCATGACTGAAAGTATAACAAGACTCGGGAGAAGAAGGAGGAGACTGACGTGAAACAGCCAGAGGGAGAACTAATTACAGGTTTGAGAAGGTTGTATCACAGATGAGAGGAAAGAGTTAACACAAAAGTCGCTACCAGCTGGAACAAAAGTTGATACCAACTGGTAATTTCAAAAGGGAAATGCCTGTGCTTAAGATGGTAAAACCATCGGGGTGGCAGTGAGGGAGAGTGCCCATTTACCACTGAAGCCGTCTGGAGGGCACTGGGAGAGAGTGTCCGTCTTCCTTCAAACTGCCGGGATGGCACTGGGAGAGAGTTCGTTTTCCAGTGAAGTCGTCTGGATGGCACTGATAGAGAGTGCCCGTCTTCCCCAGTGTTGCTGGCTCGACAGTGCATGAGTGATGGATGCCAATGACAATAACACAACTAGGCTTCCCAGTCTGCAGGACTGGATATTCGAAGCTGGCTCAGAGTGTCATAGGCCTTCGTGGGCAAACCTTTCCAAAGCAGGAATTTGGATTCATTGCCACCAGCACAATGGAACTCAAGTCTTAACCAACACACCCAGGCGAGTTTGCTTGATATAAGCTGCGATGAGCAAATTTAGATGAACCCAAACTAACCATAATAAAATTAAGGAGATAACCTGAGATTTGAGTCTTTCTAAGCACTTCATGAGAAGCTATTTTCTTAGTTCAAAGAAAATAGAGTCAAGAGACTTGATTTTCCCCTCACAGATTTTCTGGGGAGGGACCCACTCATTTCACACCTGGTCCCAAACTGAAGAGGGGGTCGAACTTTCAAGGTATATGTTGGGAGACAAAGCATGCCTGGTTCATGCATATTCAACAGCCTTTGCTTTCACAATGGAGGAAAATAATTTATGTAGTTCTGAAGGACATCCAGGAATACAGGAATAAATCACAAATCAACTAAACAAAGAAAATCATACATTTACTATCAATCCCCCCCCGCCGGTTTTAGAATGTAGTTTGTAAAATGAACCCTAGGATGGGTGGAGCAATTAGATAATCAACTAATTACTTTCCTTTTTTTTTAAAATATATTGTCTAATTGGTTCATATAAGATTTCTAGTAAACATGACTAGGAATGATTAACAATCTGTTTACAGCATGAGTTAAGCAACATACAATTGAAGAGAATTGGTTGAATAATGCAAATGAGTAATGAACAGAATAATGAAACAATAGACACTTATAGACACAAATAATAGGAGCAAATGTCACAATTCTGAGATAAATTTAAAATAGCCACACATTACTGGCTGATTACCATTTGACACCATGACCAGGTCAAATTTTCATCAGAAGAATAATCTGTAGTCTATCTTCACTATACCCACTGTTTATCAATGCATATAGAGTTTAATATATAAATGAAATGTCAATTCTCCAATTTTATGTAGATATAAATTCTAGCAAGCAAAACTCTTATTAAGTGGTTGCTAGTTTCGTTTACACTTTATACTAAAAGTCTGTAAATTAAGACATTTTACATAAGCTTCTTCTATGATTCTACTTCTAGAGTTCTTTTTGATTTTTGGATAAAAACAAACATCTGTATCAACAGCACAGGTGCACACAGGTCATGTATGCATTCTGCGATGTTATCAATAACATTTACTTCCGTTTTGTCGAAACCAAAATGGAATAGAACCCATTCCTTGTTGGTAGAAACGGGCTATTTTAGAGCTAACCTTGTTGAAGTGAAACCCAGTGAGAATGAAGTTCTGTTGCTCAAATGTATTGAAACACCTGAGTTCTGTGTGCAGTTGAACACACCCCCTTTCTTCCCTTGACGCAGCTTGCTCTGTGCATTACTGGTGGTCCTGCCACCTGCTGGTCCAGAAAGTAGCTACAAACACATGGAGAACATGCCCATGTATTCACTCAAAAACCTGGAACTGCACCTTATTTATTTATAATTTTTGCATTGTATTTGTGAGATTGGCATTTTTGTTTATTGCGCATTGGACTTACATTTTGGAACCTTCTCAACAGTCAGAGGGTGAGAACAGTTCAGCATCTCTCCCTCTTGCACACACAGACACACTAACATTGGCTCATTAGAGGTGAGGCCTATAAATATTGCAGGGCATCAAGAGGCTTTGATGAAGATGAAAGAAGCACAATGTCTGTCTGTTAAATTGAAATAAATATGAACTTTTTGAGCTTTTGCAGTGTTGATGTTCTGCCATATTCACACACAACTACAAAATTTTAACGTTTCATTCGCTTATGTCTGTGCATCAGTAAATGTTCTGCTTTTAGAACAAATCCTCATTGTAGAAGGATTTTGTTCAAATATTTGAGGTCAAACAATTTCATGCACACACTCTCTTCACTCTCTCACTCTCTTTTTGTGCATGCACACACACACACACACACACACACACACACACACACACACACACACACACACCTTCACTCATTTAAATATGAAACGATTCTGTTGTAAATTGAAATCATTGCAATTACAGTAGCAACGCCACTAAGCATTAGTGTCATGCAGTGGTTCGTGAAGCTAAAGCAGACTGTGTGTTTAACCATAATTTCATTGTAGTGTGATAGCTTGACATTAGCTACACACACTGAATACATATTTGGTTTTAAGCATGTGTATCTTTCAAATTCTGCCACATAAACACACTGTCATGAGACAAACAGGAAAGATGTGTGATGATATGACACTGGTCCATCAAAAGCAAGAAGGGAACAGACACACATGGGATAACGGAACGTGATCAGAAACACAGATGTTGGAACTGAATTTATGGAGGCATCCCATGTATATCTACAGTCTCTCACACATGACTTTTTACAATTCAAATGAGTTTATTGGCATGGACTGTGAGTTACAACATTGATTGTGATTTACAACTCCCTCTCTTTCTGTCTCTCTCTCTCTGTCTCTCTCTCTCTCTCTCTCTCTCTCTCTGATCTGACCAAGAGCAGAGACATTCTACACCACCTTGACATCTCAAACAGTTATTTTTGGATTTTTGGCTTCAGGAGGAATGAGAAAAGAATGAGAGAGTCAGCGAGAATGAAAGAGAAAGAGAGGGGGCAAAGAAAGAAAGAGAAACGGAGGGAGGAAGATGCATGGATTCAAACAAGCACAGAAGTGACTTTCAAAGCTGTGCTCATATGTGCACCTAGCAGAAAACAGAGCCATATCTGAAAACACTTCAGTCCCATGTAGGACCCAAGGAGGCAGATCTGAGGCTGCTAATCTCACTCACAATCAAGCCATCTGCACAAGACAGTAGCATGTGGTCAAAGTTACTAATGAATATAATCACCCGCCTGCTGTTTAGCTCATTACGTGTAATAAACTGATGAGGAGGTATATGCACCTAGTTTATGAGTGAGATCAGTAGGTTAAATCATCTGAAGTTGAAATAAATCTTACCAAGAAATATGACTTGTGTGTATTTGTGTTTTCCATCTTTTTTTTCTTTTCTTTTTTTTAAATTACTGCAGGACAGATTTCTGGAAAATGAATTTTAATATACTTTTTATAGACCATTGGAGGTTGGGCTCCAGTTACAACCAAAGACATGATACCAACCAGCATTTGGTGTCTCTAAAACCTTCAGCTGAAGATAGATGGTTATCACTGGAATTTGTGAAAAGTAAACCAGGCAGTCTCCATTGTCATGGAGAAGAAACAAGGAGTACTCTAACCCAAACATAACTGAGAGCTCTCTTCTGTCTGTCTGTCTCGCTCGCTCGCTCTCTCTCTCTCGCTCTCTCTCTCTCTCTCTGCTTAGACATCTTTAATTGGAATTCAGTAAAACACAAGCTGTTCTTCTGTGCAGGCATGCTCCATAGTGTACTAATGAACTGCAGTGAGCTATAATAAGTTCTGACTGGGTTAAAAAGGCAGAAGCCTGCATGCATAACTAGGGTAAGACTAGGAGTAGCTAATTACATCAGCAAGTGACTGGGAGTGGCAAATTACACACCTCAGTGGTTAAGGAGCTTGACTTATAATCAGAAGGTTGCTGGTTCAAGTCCTGCCACTGTTGGGCCCCTAAACAAGACCCTCAATTGCTCAAGTTGTACTCACTCATAATTGTAAGTTGCTTTGGATAAAAGTGTTAGCTAAGCACTATAAATCTAAATTACATCCAACAAGTGACTGGGAGTAGCTCATTTTATTTATAACAGCATTTAGCTGATGTTTTTTTCTAAAACACTTTACAATTACGAATGAATACAGCTTGAGCAATTGAGGGTTAAGGGTCCTGCTCAGGGGTTCAACAATTGTAACTTGGTGGTGGGGCTTGAACTGGCAACCTAACTATTACTAGTCTAGAACCTAGTACGTTACATCCAGCAAGTGAGCAGGAGTGGATAATTACATCCAGCTTGTGACCAGGAGTGGCTAATTACATCAGCGAGTGACCAGGAGTGGCTAATTAGACCCAGTGAGTGCAGTTGTGAGCGAAGTGGGTCTTGTTTACAGCCTCTTCCAGGCAGAAACCAGGCTTTCCACAGCCTGATATAAGACACAGGCAGAAGCACGAAAGTGGAGTGTCAGCAAGGTGTATCAACAGCGGCGTAAAACTTCAAAAAGCAGCAGGAAGGTTTGGGAACTGGATGTGGTCATGAAAAGTAAATGCAGCAGTTTGACTTTCTGATTATCTTTATACACAGGACTTCAAGAGTTCTTATTGGAATGATTGTGTTATTTTGGCTACATTTATTTAAGTAGTGACATAATTCTGAACATTTCCTTAAGATATTAACCTGTGTTAAGTATGAGAAATCATGAAATTACAATGATATACCTTTTAGAAAACACTAAACTAAAAATAACACAAACATAGTATGAGATTACCCTGGTGCAGTGGTTCACTACCCTGTAACCCTGGAGTCTGTTATGACCTTGTCTGGGCTGGATAATAACCCTGGAGTCTGTTGGGGTGGAATGATGAATCGGGGGAAGTGGATGGCTCTACAGGTACTGGATGGCAGATCTCGAAGGAATAACAGATCCCAAAGATGATATAATGAACCGTTGTATTGTTCGTTTTGTAAAAGTGATACAACAGGCACGAACACACCAGACAGACTTCTGGTACAAAACCAAAAAGAAACACAAGCCCCACATTGAGTACACAAGGAGTGACTAACTACCCTATTCCAAACAAAAATAGAAAACCAAAGACACACAGACTTTATATATATATATATATATATATATATATATATATATATATATATATATATATATATATATATATGTGTGTGTGCTCTTCTTATCGCATGGCAACTGCTGCAGGGACACAGCAGACTCAGTGATGTCACCACAGGCAGAGGAAACACAGGAAGTGCAGGAAACCAGTGGAGGTGCAGAAACGCTATAGCACAGATGACACTATGGCACTATGGCACTACAACACAGAGCCTAACAGGTCACATATGGAAAAGGTCACACCAGAGCAGGATAAAAACCCATCATAAAGCTGCGTGGTCTTCTGTTCCTCACCATTAGCTTGTCACTGTCATTAAAATGTATTGATTAAAGCATTAAAAGTTATGATGAAAACAGAATCCAGCAACCCTTGGACAAGAA
>NC_137500.1:27227500-27317500 GCF_041902795.1 Electrophorus electricus
GGAGGGCACGGAGCGCTGCCCCAAAGACAACTGTCGCATCTCGTGGGCTACAAACCGCGCCTCGCAAATGTGCCAGGAGCAAAAAAACCGACAGCTGAACGTGTCCAAAACAAAGATTGCTCAGATGCGAGAAAAACGGTTCACGTTCGTTCTTGCCGTGGTGATGGGGGTGTTCGTGCTTTGCTGGTTCCCGTTTTTCTTTACCTACAGCTTGCAAGCAGTTTGCGGGAAAAGCTGTAATGTACCGGAAGGGCTATTCAAACTCTTCTTTTGGATAGGCTACTGCAATAGCTCTGTGAATCCCATAATCTACACAATTTTCAATAGAGATTTCCGAAAAGCTTTCAAGAAAATTCTGTACTTATCTGCAGCTCAGCGCACCTGAAAGCCTCCTGTACTTCCGATCTGTTTAGTTAAAACGATCCGAGTGAAGTTTGATCAGTAGAGTCAACGTAATGTGTACGTAGCCAACCTGAAATGTTTATAATGTAAAAAACTTTTAAAAATGATAAAATATTACAATAAATTATGATTGTGTCGTTGATTAATTTCGATCTGTTTTGCATTTTTAAAATGAGCACTTATCTTTATCATAGTGCAGTTATTGGATTTTCAAAAATCAGTTTCAAGTTACGTTATGAAGTCCGTTAATCCTCTCTAACTCTGGTATGGAAAGATGATCTCAAACTGATTTAAACGAAAACTTAAATACATTAATGTAGTAATGTAGTTGTTTTAAATATAGAATTAACCACTCAAATAATTTCAAAGCTGGCAATGTTCTTGGTTTTTAATGAATTTATTCTTGACTATCTTGTGTTATTCGACTATATATTTTTATTAATAACTAGATTTATATATATATATATATATATATATATATATATATACACACACACACACACACACACACACACACACACACACACACACCTAATTTTATATATATATATATTTGTATATTTGTAATTAATGTGTAAAAATAGACAAACACAAGAAATTACCAGTCATGAACTACTCACTTGAAAAATGGTGCCTGTGTTGAACCATCATTGTTTATTTGAACTCAGTTGTATGAATTCATGATTTTGCCATATTGAAACAGTGATTTCTGCACATGAAGCGGAGTGCTGTCCATGGTTCTGAAAGGTGTGCAAACCCACGACCCCCTCTCTACCTATTTACCTAACTTAACCTGACAGACCTTCTAAACCTCTGCAGGGTTTTAATTTATGAAGGGCTTGACAATGTACTAATGACTCAGGTCCAAATCTATTAAATCAGAGAAAACACTGAACTGGATTGAGTAGTGCAGTGTCTCTTCATGATTGACAGTCCCTTAACAGTGCAGTCTGTAAATAATTCTGTCTGTAAGCAATTATGTCTGTAAGTAACTTCAATCTGTAAGTAATTACATCTGTAAGTAATTTCCAGACATGCTGGTTGAAGCATTTTTCTTTTGTCTTTGTTATCAGTGAATAATAGTCATGCTCGGTGAGGTACTACTTAAATGACTTGGTCAGTCAAAAACGTTTCACTCTTCACCCTGGAGTACTCTGTAGTCACCGCAGAAATACATTTTGGGCCTGTGTCCTTCTGCACAGTGAGGTGCTGTTCACTGGATCTTGAAGCCTAGTTTAATCTTCTGTACACTTCAGAATTTAACGAGAAGTAAGTCTGATCTACTGGTTGCCATGCCACCGTGTTTCACAGATTGATGAGGTGGTGTGTTTTGGATCATGAGCAAGATTTGCTGGAACAACTCCTCAAGGTCACAGCTGGGACAACCTTTTGTCAGCACTGGGACAACCTTGGTGTTTACTTTCCACAATCCCTCTACTTTCAGCCCCTTGTCAGACCATATGAACTGTTTTTGTATCTTGTGCTGAATCCTTTTAGGATATGCTGGTGTAGTATCCTCTTTATGGTAATACTAAACATTGGTGCCTGTCATTGATAAAATTTTTAAACTTTCAACATGAGGGTTGTTGAATTATCCAATTAGGTGTTTGCTGCTGTATTAGAACAATGTTGTTTAAACATCTACTGCTACAACATCTACCAGGTCTTTTGCTATTTATAGGCTTATCATTGTGTTCTAATTTTGCATTGCAATTCTTATTCTTATTGGAATATTTTCTTATTGCATTTCTGACAATTCTAATGTTTTAGGCATGTTTCTGTTTAATTTATTGTGATTGTTCAGAGTCAAGATGGCCTTAATGATATATATATAATTTATGTATGTAGGTATGTATGTATGTATGTATGTGTGTATGTATGCATGTATGTATGCATGTGTGCATGCGTGAGAGAGACACTAACATATCCATAGAGTTTGACATGGTAGCCAAGACTATGACTGAGAAAATGTAAAATACCACAGTCTAATACCACAGTCTAATACCACAGTCTAGTACCACAGTCTAATACCACAGTCTAGTAGTTGTGGTCATCGGTTCTCAAGGGCAAATACATTTGAGGCCATATACATCCTCTTTGTAAAATAATTGCTTCCATTCACTGGTGCAAAGGCAAAGCAGAGAGGGAGGATATGTTACCTACAGCGCTGTTCTGTTTCATTAGTGAATTTATTACTCACAGCTAGAAGGTGAAACACTTTCTTTGAGTAAGTCTGGCATTGGCAATATCAACCCCTTAACATATTCAGAGAAGAGTTCAGCATAATTATTTTTCTTTTGTCCATTCAGTTATAATTTTATTTTAGGGGAAACATGCTCAACAAATCAGTCAAATGAATAGATTCTGAGTGACAGTATAATAGAGGTAAATACTTTTCTTTCAATGGTGTGTATTTATTCAGTACATTAAGGTTTCTCTGGTTTTGGCCACCAAACCTAAATCACAATCATCTTTATATAAATCAGTTGTAAAAACTGCTTGGAAAGCACAGTGACCACTACATCAGCATAAATATGTGAAAGGTTTTGTCCACGTTGGTTCTGTGCTCTTCTTATCAGCTGTAGCATTTGAGGACTCTGTATCTTTTTTAGTCATTTTCTTTGAGGCACTTTACCTCAAGTGAAGATTTAACACTGTCTCCCTGTCCTGATTCTAGCTGTCATGACTTTGTAAATGACATATGGAGCTTCTATAATTTTCTAGAGGAAGTGAGAACATTTACATTTACATTTTATCCAAAGTGACTTACCACAAATATACAATACAAACATACCACTGATACAGGAGGAAATTTCATTTCAAGAGTGAGAAGGACAAATTGAATTGGTTACACATGTTAAGTGTGTCAGGAGTCATGAAGCACTTCAGTGAAGGAACAGCTTTTCCAGACAGAATTAATCACCATTAAGGGAAACCAGGCTAAAGTCTATTCACGAGTTAAAGGAAGAATAATATAAATGCTTTTTCAGACTAAAGCTGGATGAACCGGCAGACAAGCTCGTATCAAACATTTCAGAAGATTATTCAAAGCAGGCATGGCACTAAGAGAAAAAAAGACACAAATAGAAAAATAATGAGCATTAAACACACTTATCACAGATGTGCATGAAAGAAAAAAGATGAAAACATTCTGTGGATGAAGAAAATGTACCAAACACAAAATATTCAAATATTTTCAATAATAATTCATATTTGTGCTTGGCCTTAAGTCTATTTGTGAAGAGCTTTGCCTCGAGATCCTTTTCTTATGATAATATAAGGTACAGACTATCTGGACTACCCAAGCTCACCTAGGCCCTCCCTTCACATGAACCAACTAATCAAAAACCAAGCTCACCTAGGCCCTCCCTTCACATGAACCAACCAATCAAGAACCAAATCAGCTGGTTGGGGTTTCAGAGCAAGGGCAGCAGGTTTCTGCTTGTTTGACTACAGTGATACCTGCTAGGATATCTTGGGGTTGAGGGCGACAGAGTGAATAACCTAGAATCAGATCGACTGTAATTCTTTCTTTTGCACACAGCTCTCTTGTGCGCCACGCTGGCAACAAATTGAGTGGGATTTCTACTCTTGCAGAGGGCCTGAGCCAATGACCCTATGAGCAAAGTCCTGCAGCCCTAAAGATTCTCTATTGTCTGAGCCCCATGGTGGGGGTGCTGTGTAAATATCCTATTTATAAACACAGAGGAATTTCTCCAAAGTGCTCCTCCTGCTGCTGTCAGAGCTGGTCCACTGCTAGAGGCGCCAGGTCAAAAGTTGTTCTCTGCAGCGCATGAGAAGTGCTCGATCCCGGGATCTCCAAGGTCAACGTCCCTGGCCAACCTAACGATACTGCTGTAGGATATTATAGTGTATCCACCAAGAATTATTGATCAGTGCATGTTTTCTTAGCTCTAACATCCCCAGTTCAACTTCATTAACGAGTAACTTTATTATTAGCTGATAACTCAAAAAAAAAAAAGGGAAAAAAAAAAAAGCCTTCAGGACAGAAATGGCCCAAGCCTGTCTACTATAATATCTAATATCATTTGCCATTGCCTTTCTGTGAGGTACTAGAGACATTTCCATGCTTGGACACTTCAGTTCTGACCTCGGCGTGTGGATTTGCCAGATCAATCAACAGCCAAACTTCTTTCTTTGTTTGATTGATTAAAAAGAAATTAAACACTGGGTAGATTTCATTTGTGAAATGCCACCTAATTCAAGCGCAAACAAACTATGTAAAATATTCAAGCACTGTGACTCAAGGCTATGTTCAATATTGAATACCTGGCAGGAAAACTGAGACATTATCCAAATAGTGCACACGCAATACAAAGACACGATTCTCAAATTTAATTAATTAAGATGAAAATGCATGCAAACATTCTTTATCAACTAGAACCATGATTGTATTTCAATGGTGTGCATGTGTTAAGAATGATATGCAAACAGAAATATTCAAATGCTTTCATCTGGAATCAGTAACAGGTGAGCTATGCAGACACTCAAGGACAGATGTGTTTTACACACCTAAAGAAGACTTACACCAAAATGCCTTTTGTCTGATGCCATCACTTTGTTTTCTGTTATTACAAAACCTAGTCACTAAACTCTCCTGTCAAATCTCTGCTCCCAGTTCAATTACAGTTCTAATCAGGTGCTGTACTGCTCCTGAAACAGACAACCACATTAGGGTTGGATGATTTAAGTCTGCACTGTGATATAGGATGGAATCAACCATTACGTGTTCATATCACTTAAGTCCCACGGGCTGTTTGCACATCCCTTCTAAACCACATCCATCTCCGTTCATTTAACTTTCTTGAGAACAGGAGCCCGGGCCTAATGCACTATTCCCCTATCCGCTGTAAACAAAAGCAGGGATGTGCTGAGAAAATTAGATGGAGTTGCACTGACCCATGACCGCTGTCACCTATGAAGGAACCAGACATGGAAGGATGGATGTGGGAAAAAAAAAAGTGAAAGAAGAAAAAATGGAACTTTGTGATGGAATGGAACAATAACTCATCCACAGAGGAAACCCAAGAGAAGTACGAAAGCCTGGAAAGCATGATGGTAACTTCCGAAAGGGGAGGGATCACAGCAGTGACGGACATTTCACCAGGACGCTCGCTCTGCTTGGGACCTGACAGCCGTAATGAATGGGCTTGTCTGTGGCATTTGTCATCTGACTGATGCTTCTTGCATTGCCTTGTCTACAGAGAGAAATGACCCCTATAAATCTCAAGCCTTGGAAACCCAGTGGGAACTTTTTAAGCAACTACTGTACAACTTAGGCTTGGATGTGAGTGAAATATGTGCTGCTCCGAATTGACAAGAATAACCAGTAGAAACCCCAGAACGAGAGTCGCTATTTTTGGCTCGGTGGCTGTGATTGTGGGCCACGTTGACTTTCTCGCAAAGCCAGTCTATGGCAGGCATCAAGTTCCACTGAGTGAGAACAGAGGACTTGGACAGTGCCACCCCCATATGTGCACCCTCCCCAGTATCACCCCTGAGAGCAGGAGCCCGGCCAGGTCCGGCTGGAGGCCCAAGCATGAGCAGACAGAAAAGCTGCGATCACCAGAGTCTCTGGTCACATGGGAGACATTTAGGGCCCTGGCTGAAAGTGGCATGCGAATCAAAGGCCGGTGGTTGCCAGGCCTTCAGCAGCAGGGGCTTCTGCTGAGATAAGATGGCATGTGTGCTAAGTTGTCTGCTGGAGGACATGTAGTTATTTGGCTCAATGCTGTACACTGAAATGGCCCAGAGTTGTCTTCAACCCAGCAGTGATCGCTGTGCTGAGAACAGATGACTCAGCCCTGTTTGCACAAAGAATGTGTTTATTTTCCAAAAGAAATGGGCCAAATCTCAGTGAGAGCAGTTTGTGTGTGTGTGTGTGTGTGTGGACTATATTTGTATCTGTGCAAGGAATATATAGACTACACTTGCTAATGTACTCTATATGCCTCTGCCAGAGTAGATATACAGTGTGTATTTAATGCATGTATGTGTTTATAGTGTATGGATGGAATTTATATATATATATATATATATATATATATATATATATATATACACACACACACACACACACACACACACACACACACACACACATACACATATATACACACACAGCATAAGTGCACACTTTAAAAGTGCACTTTCTTGTATTGTTAATACACATGCAGAGGTACTCCAGTGTCTGCCTGCAGTAACTCTATCGTCTTTAATGACGTTGACTGTGTGTGTGTAGTAACTCTATCATCTTTAATGAAGTTGGCTGTAGAGGGAGTGACTGTGGGTGTGTCAGAGGTGACTGCACTGAACCACAGAGGGAATGTGAAATGTTCAACTACCAAACTCTCAGAAATGAAAACACACACACACACACACACACACACACACACACACACACACACACACACACACACAGCCATAGATTATTCAGTGCAAAATGTACAATCACAGAAATTCCCTGGGCAGGGGTGTTGGAGAGAGTGAGACTATTCATCAGGTTAAATTATGCACATGACATACAGCTAAACAATTACAGAAAGCCCAAATGAGTACAAGCATCTGGCAGTTATTAACATGGCAACTTGAAAATTGTAATCAACTGTCCCATGGAGATTCATCTCTGACAGATGCTTTTTTAGAAAACATTGCAAGCTATAAAAATCTCCCAAATTTGTGGGTTTGAGTTTTTACATTCCTCGCCGTAGGCCTCCAAGAGATGTTTCATAGCTGGATTCAGCAAAGACCTTTGTAAGGAATGATATAGTCTATGGGATGAATATTGAGTAATGCAGCTGTATGTGGACATGAATTATATCAGGCTGTTTAAAAATGGTGTGAACCAAAAGAACCAAGCACAAACCAAGAGAAACAGTACCATCAGCTTGCCGGTGCTTAACATAGTCCACCTTCTTCTCACACTTATACAGTCGTAATAACATGTCTCAAAGACATGTTATTAGAATCATGGTATATCAATTCCAATCAATTCTAGCTGCTCCCACATTTTGAGACCTGCTTTAAAATTAAGCTGTCATTACAGAAAGGTGCTAGTCTACAAACATACAAAGACACAGTGCGTGCACAGCTTTCAACTCAGATGCTTTATATAGAAGTCTTGTCCATTGTGCCACTAGTGTTTTAGAATACACTATGCCTTGGCTACTGGTTCATGACATCACACTGAAACTGCAAAACGGTTTGTTTTTGGCACTTTTCTTCAGTTTTCATGGCAGCAAAAAACACTTCTACAGCAGGGGATCAAAGTCCTCAGGCTAAAGGGCAACTGTGGCACAACTATCGGGGCATTTATCTAGTGTAACGTCTGCACATCTGACCATTTCCGCAGAGCTACTGCATTATAACCACTGTGCTAATCAAACCTCAATAATCTCAGGATGCAACTTGAGGAAAACGAGGAAAATATATGTTTAGAACAGCATCAGGTTTGGTATTTGACCCTGTTCTTCCACCTTCATTCATATGCTTCCATTGTAATTCAGACAACGTTTTGGGGTGAAGACACTACAAAAACAAGACTGATCTTTTTTTTACAAAAGCAAGCAGCATAATGTAATTTATGCTACACATGGGTGGCGCTGTGATTTACATGCTAATTCACATTTCCTACTTGTACCTGACTTCACACACTAATAATTTTAAACACTTCAGTGTCCCAGCTGAGATAAAGGCCGTCTGCATGACAACGGTAAGGCTGCAGTTTTAGTTAAAAAAACTTCAAACCAGGCCTGATGCCATAACATCAAGAGAAAAGGGCCAGGATGTACTTAAATGAACAGCTGCAGAAGGAGCCCAGTTTAACTCATATACGAGAGCTCATTCAATGGGGCTACTAATATAAATACTGACAGGGGGCAGAGTCATGGGCTCAAGGGGCAGGTGAGTCATGGAAGGAAAGGGGGCATAAAAAAGTTTTAATTTCCAAAACTGCCTGACCTTGGCCAGACTCAGCCTTTCTCCTTCTCTCTCTCTCTAAAATTATTATGTCCTTAATAATTTGGCTATTGTTTTTTCCCATGTGTGGACAGAAACAGAAACAGATGGCCTATTGCTCATACAATATTTGTTTGCGCTGACCATTGGAATGAGACTTGTTTTATAAATGGCCATTGCATCATGAATCACAGCCCGGAAGAACAGTGGGATGCTTAAACTGGCATTTTCTGATGGTTACCGTGTCTGCTACACTAATCCAATGCTATAAATCCCATCCATAATTTGTTGACAGAAAAATGTACCAAATCAGCCAACATTGAAAAAATGAGAAAATCAAACAGAGAAATATTATGGGAAATGATAAGAGTACATGCTGTAGCAAGGTAAACCCTTCCACTCACAAGTTACGCCATTATAAAGGTGACTGCACAGAACGTTGAAATTTGGTGACCAGAACGCGATGGGAACGGAGGCTTCCCAGCTGGATATTCAGAACCAGGGATGCCAAGCAATTGGTGGATGAGTCAAGTGTCCTTTCACTGCTGGTGCATCCTCCACAAGCAAGGCACACAGCCCCAGGAAGCCCCAGAGGGGAGGCCACACGACACCCCTGGATCTCCTCCCCCCACCACGCCACTGAAGCCCAGAAGAAGAGCAAGATGCAGATAAAGGAAACTGGAGGAAAAGAAGTTTGCACTGCCAGTATTAGAAGAACTTGGGGGTGGAGGGGGGTTTCTGGAATTGCCGCAATTATTTTTAATCTTGTCATCTTTACCCTGAAGGCCCATTATTAAAGAAGCTGTATCATCATTCCCATCTTGAGGGGCGCACGGTATTCGTTCATTAGCACCTATCGGACTTGCTGCAGCACACTGGTTGGGAATATGGGCTTCATCTGAGGCAAGAGAACGATAAACTTTAATATAAAACTTGTTTGTTTCTGGGATGGTAAATACAGACCTTAAGAGTCACTTAAATGTGGAACAAATGTGACGTGGATGAATGGATCCACTGGCTGTGTTTTACTACTGAAGCAATAATTTGTTTGATAGCACACACTAACTAGTCAACATTTTAGTTTGACTTTCTCTTGCTCACACACTTCAGATCTAAGTAAGTCAATTTTACTTGTACAGCACATTTAAACCAATAGTTATTGATCAAAGTTCTGTACATTATCAATACATTTAGTGCTACAACACTGCACATAGGCTGAAGACACAGACACAGTGATACAGTGCTGATCGCACAGACACAGTGCTGAACACACAGACACAATGCTGAACACACAGACACAATGCTGAACTCCAATAATAATATTGATAAAAATATGTCTGAAATAAAATAAAAATATTTCTGAACTCCAATAACCAGAATCAATTAAAATGTAAATATTGAGAAAAATTGTCTAGTTAACTAGATTAACTGTCTAGGTAACACAGACACCAGATCCTCAATAAAATGTATAGTTCTGTAATTCAGATATGGACAAAAATGAGATTTGAGGCAGCCAATACAACCACCGGCCAATCCAGTACATATTACAGATTACCACTAGCCATTCCAGTACATATTACAGATTACCATCATCCATCTCAGTACATATTACAGATTACCACTGGCCATTCCAGTCCATAGAACAGATTACCACTGGCCATTCCAGTCCATAGAACAGATTACCACTGGCCATTCCAGTCCATAGAACAGATTACCACTGGCCATTCCATCCTATCCAACATATTATCATAATCCATGCCAGTTTATATGACATATTACCATCATCCATTCTAGTCCATATGACAGATTACCACTGGCCATTCCAGTCTATACCATAAAATGTTCATAGACACCTTTGGAGGTCTTTGTGCATTCTGAACAGTCAATTCAACATTTACGTTGTGTTATGTGTAACGACAAGAGCACCAGCATGTCCCCCAGTCATTGGCTGGGTTGTAGTCCAACCCATCTGCGGTGGATAGTCCCTTGCACATTTGGGGGGCGGTGACTTTTGTGCACCCGTTTCAGGAAGCACACAAGCAACTTTGCCTGTCTCTGGGGTGGGCACTGGTGTCCTTAGGCTTAAGCATGGGCATACGAGTTCCGGGGCTGTGTCCCCTAGTGGATGGAGTTTTCTTCTCAAACGAGGTCGCCTGTTTGTGCACAGCAGGGGGTTGCTTGCTTACTCCTGAGCGGCACCTCCTGGGCAGAGCCTTGGGTGGTACCTTGGGTGCTGGAGGCTCGTCACTCTCGGAGACTGTAGACTCGATGTTGCTGACAGTGGGAGTACCCCCATAGAGGACATCCTCCACCTCCACCTCCATGGACTGCTCCCTCACACCATCGAATTCTGAGTCTGACCACAGACTAACCACGCTGTACTCCCCAGTCCTTTCATACTCCGCGTAAACCTCGCGGTAGTCCTCGTAGGGGTAGTAGGGCCCTGCAGAGTCCAACTCCCGAGTACTGGTCGTCTTCGTACCAGTCCCGGTTGTCCAGCGTGAGTCTGTAGAACTCCTCAGAGTCTAGCCGGGACCACACTCGGCATGCTCGGCAATAGCAGTGCAGCTAACCACTGGTAGCCTGTAGAATTTCTTCACTTTTAAACTCCTTCACTCGCATGTAGGTGGAAAACGTTCAGCTGTAACTGAGAGAAAATCTTTCACCCTTGAAATCAAATCAACGTGTGGACTCCCATATCAGAATGTGCATTAGAGCAATATAAGATGTACAGAGCTGTCTTGAGTTCTGAAATAACGCTTTTGTATTTTGCAAAAGTTTATTTTTCTTCCCACCTGTTTTTGTTGTGAAGCACTCTTGTGCTTGGGGTTTTTTTCGGACTTTTTTGACGTATTGGTTGCCTACTTCCGAATTGGCGGCACCCTCACGATCACTGAAACCGAGCATCAGTCACACATGAGGAATGACCGTGGCTCAGTATCAGTGTTTTGTCCAAAGCCTTAGGCTCTTCATCACGGTGTGATGTCATTCCTTTGATGAAGAAGTAACAAAGGTCATTTATCACTCTGATGCAATTTTGCCAAAGGATTTTATTCTTTGATTATATTCAGGATTAAATTGGCGGCCAAATTATTGTGCTGTGCCAGCTGTGATAAGAATGGCTAAGGGGCATTAAAGAGAGATATGCAACTCTGGAGAAAAAACACTGAGACGACCCCTAAAAATGGAGGTCAGATCATCAGTGGTGGTGATGGCAGCATCTCCTTTAGAGGTGTCAAGGTGCCATGCTACATTTGACTGTGGCATTAAAGTAGGCAGTCACTGTTCTCCTTGTACCTCTTAAGGAACATAATCGCGGTCCACACTTACAGCATATTACAGCGCACCCAAGGACCAAGGTTCCAAATCAACTCAGAGGGAACATGCTTATAATGTGTCCCCATGGGAAATAAGTTCTGTCTTCTTTGTGACCCGAGTTGGAGCTGCTGACAGTGGGGTTTGCAATGTTTCCCATGGGAGTTTAGGCCCATACACTTGACTAGAGAGGTTTCCTCACTGTGCTGACAGCCAAAAAGGGAAACATGGCAACTTTTATTACACTTTATGGCTTCGCTTGGGATCTCTATGATGAGAAAACTGTATGAACAAGGTTTCTCTGTTTGATTATACCACTCTGTGCCCTAAGGTGAGGCGCGGAGCTGTTGTTTAGAGTCGCAGCGCGCATTTCATGAAACGGTCATTCTGTAAAATCTCAGGCTGAAATGTCACACCGTATGCCGAGGGAACACATTTTTTTGTTGTTGCTCTGCTCTACAAGCTGGACGCTGACCTGCAAAGCCACACAGGCTGCATTAGATGCAGGGTCGTATACTGGCACAGGGTAAGCGGCCACGTGGCAGAGGGTGAAGCTGCCAGTTAGCACCGCAGGGCTCTGTGAGATAGACTGCCGCAGGCCCCATGGAAACGCAACATCCACCCAAACCACAAAGCACCATCCCTTCATCGGCTCCAGAGCCGATACCCAGACCGGGCTGTGAAGGATGCCGGGGTGCTCCCTATATGACCTCGCGGAGTACTTCCTCAATCCTCCCCTGAGATATGGGTCACTTAATGCCAGGAAATAGCTGTGCATGTTTCGAAGGCTGTTTAAGCTGAGAATGTTTATATTTACATCACATTTAACACTGTTAGCTGTCTAATACCCTCACCAGCCTGGATTCTATCAGCAACGCTTGAAACATGAGATGACATTGCCTGCCTACTCAAGACTACCCACATATGAGCATATCTCACACAAACACAGCTCACATACACAAACAGTCACATAGACACACACGCAGTTGGGAACTTGTCAAGGAGGAACTGGCTTGTCAGTCTAATTAAAGAACAGCTCCCTCCCCATCATTTTACTGTATAATTAGGCAAACAGATGGTAAGAAACCAGCCAGATAAAGAGTGTAGCATGGTGCCCTCAGGCTGGACCACAGAAGAGACCAGGACCACAGTGCATAACAGAGACCATAACAGAGACCAAAGTGCACAGGAGAGACAGCGGCAGGCCAGGATCAAAGTACAAAGGAGATAAGTGCATGTCACCACTACAGAAACAGAACAAATAACAGGAAATACAAACAGCTAAGCCAACAAGTCAATATTAGTTCAGACGGGTATGGGAGAATGTCACCCATCATCACATACTCCTTCTCTTATGACACACCACAAGGGCTGTTTGGCTAAGCAACTCACATGAAGAGAGCAAACATACAAAATGTTTCAGTAAAACTTTACCTCTGAGGCGACACGCACACCCTTTACCCACACAAACAAAAACCGCATACATTCACTGGCACAAAACACACACAGGCGAAGTGTGCGTTCGGTTTACTCTCGGTGTCTACAAAGGGCGTCAGCTCCCCTACGCTTGTGTGACCTATTGTGACGAAGTCGTATAGGCACAGGGAGAACGGAGCAGCAAGCATGTTTACACACGGAGGGAAGTCCCACACGCCATCTCTTCTCTTGGTCATCTTTTGACTCAAGGCACCAGGAGAAGCTGTAAGCAGAGGCGTGCCGATGCCTTCGTGAACAATGATTCTGACTCACATGTTTCGCACGGCAGAATAATGCAGGTTTTCTAAAATGATGATGACAACATGTGGGAAAAAACCCAAATCAGCAACAACTACAAATTAAAAGCACAGCCTTTCAGAAGCACATCACTGATCAGCAGCGGTGCCATCTTTCATGATTGCCATGACTCTTCACTGATCAGCAGCGGTGCCATCTTTCGTGATTGCCATGACTCTTCACTGATCAGCAGCGGTGCCGTCTCTCATGATTGTCGTGACTCTTCACTGATCGGCAGCAGTGCCATCTCTCGTGATTGTCGTGACTCTTCACTGATCGGCAGCAGTGCCATCTCTCGTGATTGTCGTGACTCTTCACTGATCGGCAGCAGTGCCATCTCTCGTGATTGTCGTGACTCTTCACTGATCGGCAGCAGTGCCATCTCTCGTTATTGTCGTGACTCTTCACTGATCAGCAGCGGTGCTCTCATGATTGTGTAACTGCCTAAGACAACCTGTCCAAATTCAGATCTGCTCATAACTGCTCATTATTCAACAAAAGCTCAGTTGACACAAGTTGATAAATAAGAAAAAGAAAACAAAAACCTTTCTGTAAGATCTTGCTAAAACCCTTCATCATGACATGTGCCTTGCGTAGCTGCTCCAACTCCAGGATCACCGAGGAGCAGAACAGGACATTTTGAAATCTGAAATCTCACAAGTTGAAAACGAGAAAACGAGGGCTGGAATAATTAATGATACCTGAACTCAAGGAGCCGGCATGAATTATGCAACATTCGAGCGATCGTCCTGCCCCACGATGACAGCAAAGCACAACGCTGTCAGAGCGCTTGGCCTCAACCTCAGTGTTCTCCAGCTTATATGGTGCCGTGGACCCAGGGTGGAAAGAGTCAGAATATATTAATAAAGTGAACTTTGGCGCAAATATGAATTATGCATTTCCTCCGGGTGCCAATGACGCCTGACAGTGACAGTATTGGAGATAGGGCAGAAATTCTCCTCCTCTTCAGCGCTACACGGTTTTTTGATGCATTGCAGACTGAATATGGATTTTGAGGCCGTGTTCTTCATGGAAGCTATCAAGGTCCAGTGTGTGCTGCTGAACTAAACATAATTGTTTGATGAATGGTCCTAAAACTTTTCTCTTGTTTTCATTATTACATAGAGCAACAAAAATATGTTTTCTACCTTATTTGGAGCAGGGAGCTAAGCAGTCTGTTCTAGATGATGGAGAGACAGGGTGGGTCTGCCCTGATCAAGATGGGAACCAACCCAATCTCCCCGCCCTCCTTCCCCCAGTGACAACCATTTATCCTGTTGAGGAAACTTTCTGAATGGGATCTAAAGAGGGACAAGATCACTTCCATGCTGAAGGCAGTGATGAGACATTTGTTACAAAAGATGGAATGTTGTCTCATTGCTCTCAACCTCTCTGAGACGTCTCTGTCCCCACACTCATCCCTGCCGCTGGACCGCGGGATACAGGGTGTGAGACCCAGTGTTGTTTCACAGACTCAAAACCACTCCGACCGAACCCCCTGTGTCTATTGTTAGCCCCCACCCTACACCCTACACAATTTTAACATTGTTACTGGTCACATCTCCTGACAAAAATAACTTTTTTCAAAAGTCAACACTCTCATAAACAGCACTGGTGTCTATGCAAAAAATCCCAGGAAAGCACAGCAGTTTAGAAAGAAAACATGTAATTGTATGTAATTGTTTTCCTCCATACAGGCTGTAGTCCTCCAGGGTTTAGCAGTGGTTTAAGAAGAAACATATGCTGAAAGGTGATCTACATCTTAAGAGCATGTGTACATCCGGATATGATTATCTACTATAATTCAGGGACGACTGAAAGGCGAAAAACATCTAAAAACTGCAATGTTCTTCATTTGTCAAATATGATCCTTTGTCAAGATGTCCAAGCCAGCTCTCAAAGCAACAAAGCTCTTTGAGGTATGAGAACCCAGGTCTTTGAATATACTTGAACGTGGAGCAGAAGGCTTTGGTTATGGAGGTTGATGGATTGGCACCAGTGAGGAGAACTCGGAGAGAGGACACTTTGGGAATCAGCCCTGGAATGCAAGCACCACTCTCCCCACCTGGACACACACATCTCAGAGGTACTCTGGCAGTTCACCTGGTAGCACAGGTAGAGCAAGGTGCTTACAACACCAAGGTCACAGGTGCAGTTTGCAGAGAGCACACCTTGTCTTACTGACAAATATTTGTAAGTCACTCCAGACATCAGAATGATTATAGCAGAACAAGATAGACAGCCTGTCTCTGTAAACACATGCTGTTGTGACAGGTTTTACAGGGGGCCGGTTTCCTCAACGCAGGGGGCAGGGCTCATCAGCACAGGGGGCGTGGCTCCACAGGGATGCTAACAAAGAAGACTGTTCCCTTGAGCCTCCCCTGCCTGTTCATCAAGTTTACACCCAGACTGACCTTTCACTGATTTTTGGACACTTTGGCAAGGCCCTCTGTGACAAGTTTGTTTTATACATATAGCTTTCGTCCAAGAGCTGTCCCAGGATTCTCCATTTCAAAGTTCAACCTCCATGTGGGTTTGGTTTATTCTGCCCCAGTCCTGGGGTGAAATACCTGCCTTCCTGATCTTCATTAGAGAAATCATATCATGATGGGGCTTGCTACAAATTTCAGTCCGCTGCAATGAGTGAGTGCTCCCAAAGGAAAACTGACTGAAACAAGACACCTATATTTATAAGAAAGGCTGCATCTGGAAGGAATACTTCAGCGCATAATTAGATGCAGTCTCTGCAAAATGTCACTGCAGCTACAATGACCATACATGGCTTGCAAGTGGCAAGGAGCAAATTATGCAGGGTAAGGTTATGACTCTGAACCTAATTCAGTCATGTCCTATTGTCTAACTGAGAGAATGACACCACAGGAACTGACTGTAATTACAACACAGTTCAAAAAATCATTCCTGTCGTGTCCTGCGGCGATGACCTCGATTTGTTTGCATCTGGCCACATGATGCAATCTGCCTTCATGACTACAGCACATCCTGACCTGGGCACCCAACACTAGCACACTAATCCACTTCAGACTAATTTATTAGCACTGCAGTCATTAAAAAAATTCAAAGCAAATATCATTTATCAAAGATTATTTCTGCACAAATACATAATTACTGCACACTGATATAATTACTATTCTAAGGCAAATAATCAAATAATGAAATAATCTTTGTTCATGATTAAAAACATGTTGTTAATGTTGTACAGTACAAAGGGTCACAATTAAGTCTCACAAATGAAAAATAGCAGATAACAGCTTGTAAGTGGAGAAACCGTGTAGCCAGTCACCAGTCTGTGGATGTCAAAGCAGAGAAGGAGAAAGGTAGTAGAAACACCAGCGGCATGTAGACCAGTAAAACCAACACCGACCAGCAACATGTAAACCAGTAAACCAGCACCAACCAGCAGCCTGAAGACTAGTATAACTAGCCCAAACCACGACACACCAGCATCATATAGACCAATAAAACCAACACAAACTAGCACCAATCAGCAGCATGTAGGCCAGTAAAACCAGCCTAAACCAGTGCACACCAGCAACATGTGGACCAGTAAAACCAACCCAAAATCAGTACACACCAACCGCATGTGGACCGGTAAAACCAGCCCAAAACCAGTACACACCAATCCCATGTGGACCAGTAAAACCAGCCCAAAACCAGTACACACCAACCGCATGTGGACCAGTAAAACCAGCCCAAAACCAGTACACACCAACCGCATGTGGACCAGTAAAACCAGCCCCAATAGTACACTCCAACTGCATGTGGACCAGTAAATATGCTTGTCGACAGGCAGATTTTTGTGTTTAAGTGAACTGGTGTCCCAGTCTGCTGTGGCCAAGGGTCATCAGCCAGTTCTCAGAACAGGTGAAGGCTTCCCCCAAACAGCTCGCCTGTGATGGAGAGACTGATGCTGCACGTGCATAATCGCATTTGAAATTAGGAAATCGGGAAATAACTGCAATGAATTTATCTGATAAAGCATGTACACAGAGTGTCAACACACTTAAAGGCACAGCTGCCAGACGAGAGCGTCTTTTCCGTCTCCAATCCATCTTCATTTACGCCTCGTTCTGCGGGAGCCAAACGCAGGGGCTTTTTCCTCATTACCGTTAATGTGATTGTAGATGACAGGTCGTGCTGAGGCATATCTAATCCGGGCCGCGTATGGAGGCTCGGATGAGGTCTGATCTTAGGGATGACGCATGACAGATGGCAGAGAGGATTGGAAAGGCGCAGACGTGAACCTGATCCCAGTCAGGAAGGGCTGGGCCCGGTAAATGCCACAGTCATCATGTTAATCCCAGCTCCCTGTAGCAAAGTACCTCGCTAAGTAAGTGAGTCATTCAGAGTGTATGGGTGGATGTATGTGGGTTACATCCATCTCTTTCTCTCTCTCTCTCTGTGTCTCTGCATATGTCTGTCAAAGGGGGCTATAATAGAATTAGGGGTGAGCAGAGAGATGTGATTCATTGACGTGATGGGGCTCTAGAAGTCTCCTCATCATACACCTCCCTGCTATCAGAAGTAGTTTGTATCCCACACTGCTGGGTCAGGTCTGGAATGAGCTCATAATCCTCTTTCACAGCAAGTGTCAGATATGTAACTTATTTTTAGGTTTAGCTCAAAAGTTGCAAACATTGAACAGAATCAGTCTCACACCTGACAACCTATGAGCACGTCCTGCAACAACCAGCACCAGAACTAAAAAAGAACTGAATTAAGCCGCCAATCACATTACATTTCAATGGCTATTAATAACTATTGACAGGACTAACCACACATCTCATTTATGGCAAAATGAACCCAGATAAACATGTCAATCAGATTAATAAGAGGAATGTGAACTCATTGTGCTAATGGTATCTGTTAATGGAAAACCGCTCATAGTCCTGACAGGACATGCCTGTTTCAGCCTTCTACCACAGAGAAGAGACTGGTCATTATTTTATTTCCAACAATGATTCACCTGTGACATAGGTTTAATCCCAGTCTGGGACATAATCCAAGGAGTTAGTGGATGAGTTACCACGTTGGATTCAGTCTCGGCTCTGCTGGCCATGAAACAAACTTTTGTTCAGTCTTATAAAGGCTCAACTACTTTTCCACATGAACAATCTTCACACAGTACATGATGAATGAAATAGCGGGTTAAGATAACAGTGTGCGTTACAGCATGTCTGTGTAGCGTTAATTAGCATTTATCTTTACACTTATAGCCTGGAGAAGGGATGACTGCCGGGCTGGCACATTCACAACAGCAGATGCAGCAGTCTCCAGCGGCAGACAGAATAAGACACGAAGCTTACATTGGATCAAGCACCAGCAGGCAGCCACCAAGCATTCGCATCCCCCCGGGATTAATAAAATTCTGGAATGAGCATGTGGAGAAGCTAGCACCTACAGAGCACGCTGAACCAACTCGGTTAAGTCACGTCAAATTAATTTATTTATGAAGCGTTTTTGTTTTACAACAGATGTCACAAAGCAGCTTTACAAATGTCCGAGTCCAAGCCCCCAGTGAGCAAGCCAAGGGCGACAGTGGGGAGGAAACACTCCCCAGAGCATGAGGAAGAAACCTTGAGAGGAACCAAGACTCAAAGGGGGGGGGGGGGGCATCCTCCTCTGGGTGAGAACGGAGACTACAGTAGTAACAATTTAGACAATAAGGAGCAGAATAAGTAATAAGAGATATAAATAATAAAAATGAAAAATGTAATTGATCCAATTTTTATTTTCACTAGATATATGCAGTAAAACTGTCCCCCTTGAGGTCCTTTCACCCAGCAAGAGCACACATAGTTCCACTGTAGCAGTAAAGACAATAAAATATACACTTAAATAATACACATATGAACACAGTGACTGCAAGATTCACAGTACAGAGAAATGTCTTTAATCCTACAACAAAGCAAAGTTCCAGCAATAACAAAATATCAAATATTACTAATCCTACTTTCTACTCCAGAAACAGATTCTGTTCTTCAGATTTCTCTCACATAGCCCATTTTGTAGGTGTTCTAATGAAGCACCAAGGATTAATGGTTCATTTTCATATGAAAATCTCAAGACACCTAATAATCTGGACCTTCCTGTGAATGTCAATGGCCAAGTCACAAACATTTATTAATCCACTTTAATTTCTAAAGCATCACATTTAATGATGGGTAAAGACTGCCTGTAGAACATATCAAGAAATAAAAGAAAAACACTAAACACGGTGTTGGAGTTGAACAGCACTCAATTTAATGATCAATAACTTCTTACGTTTCTGCCTTTATGTGACAAAGTTCATAGGCCATAATGAATACATGTTCCCAATATATCAGTCAAAGGCTTTTATGATGGTTGGTGACCTTTTGGCAAAAGGAAGAAAGTCTTGTTTCTGAAGAAATTGTTTGTTTTTTTTCTTAAATTTATTAGTGACAAAACATGACATGTAACCTTTCACCTCAGTCTGTCACTTGTGTTATTGTTTCAGTGTTTTTTGATTAATAAAGAGCAAGTGTGCACCTCTGTAGGAGTGACTTCTGACCGCAGAAAACGAAAAACATGATCACGTGGTTATTAGTCACACAGTTACTTCCACTCACCGATTCGACGCTCATAGAAAACTACATCCACTAAAGTCATTCTGTGCTACCTGTAACGGTGAGGAGGCGGACGCATGTGCGGAAAAACGCGCGATGTATTATGGGCAAATCCAAAATCAGAGTCGTTAGGGCAGTCCAGGGTCACAGGGCCTATATGGAGCGTACGAGGATACATTATCAAACGAACAAAACACACGAAGGCAAAGACGGGAAGCAGGATATAACATAGGCTAGGAAACATGAAGGCTAGGATAACAAAACAAGCTAATAAACTAAGGTTTTGAAACAGACGAGCTTTCAAACGTCCAGACATTAAACCAACCACAATGAACCTAATACAACCATCAAACAACCCATGAACAGCCAAGGCACACGACAGGGTTTAAATACATGAACTTAGCAAGGTAGAAACGAGGGACAGGTGTGAGCAATCAAACGAGGGGCGGAGAAAACGGAACTATGGCACAGAACTAAAATACACAAGACAGGGAAAACGCGGAACGCGGAACACGGAAACTGGGAGGGACTAACCGTCACATCCCAAAAGGGCGTTTCAAATATTGGATCTGATTCCAAGTGTTTCTTTGAGGATGTAGGGAGAAAATGTCTCACACATAATATTTTAACATTTCAGCATAAAGACAACCTTCCTTTCCATCTTTCTCCAGAAATATTTAAACCATGAAGAGTGAATGCCCACTGCTCTATTTCCCTAAGACCTTTCATGTAAATAGAAAGTTATTTTCTTCATTTATGTGTTCCCTATTGCACTGTGAAAGTTGTGAACAAAAGCACTGCGACACTCTTTGGCAGGCCGGCTTGTCCCACCACGCGTACATGGACGCCCGTCCTCGCGACCCAATTTCATCCGGGGTTTGTTAAGAGTGTTTCAGCTCTGCAGTTACAATTGAGCTGTCTCGTACGGCGTTGCAGGCGATTAATCAAAACAACTGCGACCGTGGTAGTGGGAGCGGTGGGCTGACCACAGTACGTTTGGTGTTCGCGTGCTCAGGAGAGACCGAGCATGAAGAACACAGAGAGTGTTCCTCTCACCGCTCAGTCATGGCTAATCTCGCGTTAACCAGCAGTGCTGGACGCAAGGTGATAACTCCAGAATCTTTACTTCATCCTACAGCACATTTCTTTACTGCATTTCCGTGACTGCGGTATTGCTTCGTTGTGTCGGTCTCTTTGTAAAGGAATATTAGTAAACATTCCAGTCATTCTAAACCTATACATTGGCCTCAAGGTCAGGTTAAGCCAACACGCTTTGTTTCCAAGTGTACATAAATTACATAAATTAGGAACATTCTTAACAGTCCCACATTTTGGTGAAACCTCTGGTTCAGTGACAGCACACATTTGTTCAAGGCTGAGAGAGCGTGGGTGAGAGATAGAGAGAGATAGAGAAAGAAAGAGAGAAAGGGGGAGGGAGACAAAGAGAGATAGAGAGAGATAGTGAGAGAGACAATTCCTGTATCCACTGTACAGTTTAAAAATCTAGGGAAGCAAAGAGGACAGTCGTTCTGATGGATGGGGGAAGTCAGGTGTGTGAAATGTGGCCCGTTTTTGTTACGCTGTTCATTTTTAATTCTTCAGTTGTACTGTAGATATACTCCTCTGTCCCGTGCATTTGTACTCAAGATATTACACGTTGACATTTATCTACCTCCCCCTCAGGCATCTCCTCCCTCCCTCTCTCTCCCTCTCTCTCTCTCTCTCTCTCTCTCCCATTCTACAGTCTTACCCTTAGCTATCATTCTCTTTCCTCTTATCGTCTGACAGTCTCAGGGCTCTTTCTGTCACTCGCTCCCTCCCCTGAGCTTCTGCTTTCAGACTGCTGGGGAATACTCACCCAAGTGAAGAGGACCTGCTGGCCTGCAGTCGGCAAACACGCCGTGTCAGGCGAACCAGTAGTGCTGTGGCATGGCTTCCCGTGGATCTGAGAACACATGCCCACCGCCGCCAACCCCCCTCCCACACACACACACACACACACAAACTCCTGGCAGTAACTCCCCAGTGAATTCCACTCTGCTCTCCGTTTCTTGGCACAGACTCATATGGAGTCCACATGCACACGAACGCAAGACGATGCAGAGAGGGATTCTGTGGTGGGCTGCACTCCCCGAGGACTCCTCTCTAATGCAGCATGATACATGTCATTCTCAAACATTCCCAAATCCAGCAGCACTGTGCCAAGGGCTCCCAAGAGCAGGAGTCGGAAGCGCAAGTCAACTATGTGAGGAGATGACAGACCGGATCCTGGGTGCCCATCTAGCTGCCGGAGTCAGAGCATGTGCAGTCAGAGATGCACATGCACGACAAGCAAAAGCGTGGCTCACACATCAAATAGCAAATGCCTCATGCAGAATGCAGCAGGCTGGTTCTGAAATTGGAATGGGAAGACCTGGGGGCTCAGGGAACCTTTTTACCTGGCCTTACTGGCAGGACACAAACGTCTACCGCAACCCACATCCCAAGGCCAGTAGCACTTGTCAATTAGTTGATGTGCCATCTACTGTACATCTACTTGGAGAAGGAAACAGACGAGTGGAGGAGAAGGATGGAGAAGGTGTAAAGAGAGGACAGCACTGGAGAACATGGATTCTGATATGGTGGCTGTAGATCTGGGTTCTGTTCAACCTGCCTTCATACTGTCAATTAGCTCCTTTTTATGGCATATTTAGTTGACTTGGCAACCACAAATTTCTCCTGAAATCCCTTTGATTTTCCCTCAACAGAAAAACCTAAAAGAAATCTCTCTTTTTGCCCACCTCCTTTCTTCCTTCCTTCCTTTTCTCTCTCTCTCTCTCTCTCTCTCTCTCTCTCTCTCTCTCTCTCTCTCTCTCTCTCTCTCTCTCTCTTTCTCCCTTGCAGAGCGAAGGCGACTGGCAAAGGTGCAGCAATCTAAAATAAGACTCTTCAAATTGAAGACACCCTCTTCCTTGAGATTTCACTCCCTCTCTAGCTAATAAAGCCTCATACCTCAGTAAAACCACCCAATCCTTTAAAGCTACACAAATGCTAGAACAAATGAAGGAATATGTTAACGGGTCTTAAAGCCTTACTGAAACTGCTACAAATGAAATTGCATAACTGGTCACAGCACGACTTCACCGACAGCTTTAATAACGAAGTACTTACCACCCCCCTGCAGGTTTTCACTCGACTCATATACAACCATTTAAATTTGCACAAGCCCTGATAAATCTTTTGTCAGAAGCATAACAATCACAGCATAGTTATACAGTAAACATCAAACAACCAAACAAATAAACAAACGTTAAACACCATGTTTTTTTTGCTCTGTCGAATTACCTTTGTAATTACCCAGATCCACTGTCTTGGCTGAAGGCAGGAGGCTATGCTTCTATATTTGGATTTTATTTTATCATTTTTTTAATTATTTATGAGAGGTTATTTACATTATAGGGTATGTACTGTATGTTACACTACCAGTCTGGAATCCACCGCAGACATTTACAAATGTTTGGGATGTATATCAGCTACAGATATGATTGGTATTCAGAACATGTTCTGAGAAAGAGAGAAGCAACAGAAAAGTGGAAGGGAAACAGCAAATGCCAGACAGCAGACATATCATTAAAGATATTCCTGGATTCTGCCATGCGAGCCATTGTTGGGTGCTTTAGTGGAGATTATAGCAAACAAAAACATATGAGGATTATTATTATATTCAGATGAGTCCTATGACTGTGGCAAAAGCTTAGCTTGACCAGAAGGTGGTGCTACTGAATAATTGGACTTTACAGCCAATGAGTCTCATGCATTTTAAATAAGCTCAACTGAGTGCAAGATATGAGGTCATTTGCCAGCAACAGTTGCTCAGGTGCTTATCTGTAATAATGTGTCACACATGAATTGAATATTTTTTTAGACAGCAGTATGGTTTCTACTGTAATGGTCAAACCTGGGGAGCTTTAATGACTGTTCTCTGCAGCAGTAAAAGGAGCTCAGGGGAGGACAAATGTCAGCCTCTTGGATGCCCTTGCAGGGGTAACACTGGAGCAGAGTGGAGATCAAACTAAACAAACTACAGCCAACCTTTAACCTCCACTGTTCGGCAAGGAGCATTCTGGCTGTGATGCTAAACCCTGAGAGGCTGGCCATACTCTCAAATATCTCTTGTCTACTGGTCCCAACACACAGCCTGTTCACACACACACACACACACACACACACACACACACACACACACACACACACGTGGATGAGAAACGAGTGGGAGGACAGGCAGAGGGACTGGATGGAAAGACTGACAGAGGGGAATAAGGGGACAGGACAGGGGACAGAGAAGAGAGAAGAGTTAAAGAGATGGATAGGAACTGAGAGTCAAAACAAAGAGGGATCTTGGGATATATGGGATACAGACAAGTTAGGAATGTGTGTGTTCCTGACAGGATAACTACCAGCCATATGAGACATTAGACTAGAAACATTAACGTAGAGCGGCTATGTGCACTGTTGCCTGTCGCACTGAACATGGCATAGAGGAAGGGAGAGATCATCATCAGATGGGGGTATCATAGCCTCTCTCTCTCTCTCTCTCTCTCTCTCTCTCTCTGTCTGTCTTTCACTCTCTCTCTCTCTCTGTCTCTTTCTAAATAAAGCCATTGAAAATGAAATAAAAACATTACTGAGCAGTAAAGCTGATGACTCTCATTGAAATTATTTGAATAAAAATGAACTTTTATTCAATTCAATTTATTTACAATAAGAAAAATGCAAATTTTAAAATAAAAGCCTTTGCATCATACTTCGATTACACATTTGATATACAGCCCGAGTGAAACATGCACATAGATTAGATTAAGTGAATCAAGTCTTAGATTAGATTACATAATTAAGAAGATAGTCGCTCTTTAGTTTATAAACGATGCTACAGAACCTTCATGAGCCCAGATCTATTTTTTATGTGATGCTACATAACCAGAAAGTTCAGAGAGATGTTGGAAGAACCTCTTGTAACTACCTATGAGTAATGAGATCTTACAGACAGCAGAAACCCCTACAGATCAGAAGTAAAGGACAGCTGTGGCTCATTCATTAAGGTACTGGAATAGTAAGCAGAAGGTTGCTAGTTCAAGTCTCACCGTTTTCACTGTTAGGCCTCTGAGTAAGACCCTTAACCCTCAATTACTCAAGCTGTATTCATAATAGTAAGTTGCTTTAGATAAAAGCATCAGCTAAATGTTATAAATCTAGAAACAACATGGACTGCACCCAGCCTCTTCCTACAACACAGAGAAAAAAAGTCATGGTTGAGGAATATTTGTTCAGGCTATGAGAATTTCCCAAAATAAAATGAGAGGTTATGGGGATGGCAGAGTCTTCCATATCCTAGCTGTACATTCTTGTGTTTATAAGAGAGTTTAATACTTTAATCGTTTATCTCTCTAAATGGCTGTGCCAAAATGGTATTCAAAATATAAAAGGTATTATATTTGATAATAGCAAATGTATTATAAACTACTTTTGATGCAAATGCTACTTTTGCACACCAAAAAAAAAAGAGAAAAAAACTGTTCATTTGGCATTTGAGGGAAGTTTGCACCATGACAAAGACAGAAATGTGTGTCTGCCTTTCGTTGCAAAGACAGAAATGTGTGTGTCTGCCTTCTGATTCTCATAATGAGCATTTTCTTTTTATTAAAGAAAAGGAATAAAAGCCAATTTGTTTTCTTATCTGATTTCCAAAACCTCCGCATCTTTAAAAAGCTCAGTATCAGTCATCAGAGATGCAGGCCGAACACAGCTGACCAGGCTGAGCGGAGTAACCCTGCTCCACCCACACCCGTCTGGCCCATCTCATTCACCGATCTACGGTCACCTTTCCCAGCCCCAAATCCTGTTGGTTAATGCAGTAAGAGATCTCAGACACACACCTCTATCAGCCAGCAAGCCTGTGACTCCACGCTCCACACAGAGAAGGTGCCGGATGGAAACAATTATTCAAGCTCCGCACATTATTTCCATCAGATAAGGGTGGACGGTGAAAAAGCACCCACTTGTTTCTATTTCAGGTTTTGGGGGGGTGGTGATGGGGGGTGGGGTACAAGCAGAGAAGCATGCGGAGGCCTGCTGATACACAGGCTGGATCATTTACCGCAGAGGAGCCGAGGCTGGCGGGCTTTCAGTGATGGACGAAATGAGGGGTTACAGGAGCATGCAGACACAGTCGGCCGTGACCCGCCGTCACGACACCAGCCGCAAACGCAAGCAGCCGCCACCCAGGAGCACCTCTGCTTCCTCTCTTCTCAGGGTTAATGGAGAAAAAAGACCTGCCCGATTCCAAATAAAAGCCTTCACCATTATAAATATTACAGTAGACGAGACGTTAGTAATGGGAGGTCAGAGGTCTGAGGTAAGTGTTGCGTGAACGGAAAATGCACAGAGTGAGTTAGGAATATGAGGCACTGCTGCAGGTCTGGGAAAGCAATAATGAACATACTCATTGCCAAGTACTCTCAGAAAATTGTCTGAGAGTCACACGTTTTTAAAAACGACACATACACACGCAGCCAGGGCCATTAGCTTCATAATTAACATTTCATGTGTACGGCTTTTGGCTGAGAAGTTAATTGCAGTTGGAACTGCATGCTCGCTGAAGAGCCGGATGTTGAAAAATACTCGCTCATGTCTGTTTGTTTGCACATGCGTGTGCCGACGTCTGTGACTGAGGGAGAGAGGCGCATTAATTAGTGGTAATTAATTAACTCTCATCCATCTACTTCACATTCTATACCCCATAAATGTATCATTCTTAACCCTCTCATGGGCTAGAGACCTCAGCTAGATACGATGCGTTTTAAGAGTAAATCTGGATGTGTGTTGCTTTGCGATTGCTTCCGTGATCCGAGGCTGTGTCCACGAGGGGAGATTGAAAAGCCGTCCCGGAAAAGTCTTTCGCAACGTTATCAGAGAGTGACTTTCATCCACACTCCGTGCTTTCGCGCCG
This sequence comes from Electrophorus electricus, assembly GCF_041902795.1. NCBI lineage: Eukaryota > Metazoa > Chordata > Actinopteri > Gymnotiformes > Gymnotidae > Electrophorus > Electrophorus electricus. The sequence continues at coordinate 27,254,558 of NC_137500.1, forward strand.
CTGCTGTACAGCAGGAGTGCAGCGTGTGGCTAACTCAGCCCTCACTGAGTGCACCCAACCTGGAGATGCCCAAAAATAACCTCCAAAAAATGCATTTTTAATGTGCACGTTAAAAAGGTTGATGAAGAAAAAGGTTTACTTGCAAAAGGCACGAGGCAGTGGACTGAGACTTGCACTGTAATGCAGCCAAACATGTTTCTGAGGCAGTAGAAGACATTGTAGACAAGACCACGAAAGGAAGAAAAGCATTTTAGTTTTCCATAACAAATCAATCAAAGTGTCCTCAGAGAGTTTTTTCCACATGAAAATGACAGCATGTGTCTGAGCTCACGGAGAGAACTGTGACAAAACTTTACCACAGGGCTTAAATAAACAGTGTTTAAAAACTCTTTATGTGTAATTATTAGCATCGATTGACAACTATTACACAAATTGCCTGTTTAATAATACCACCTTTTGTAAGACAGTCAAACCTAATGTATAAAATGTCTGTCGTGGTTTACATTGGTGTTGTTTAGGTTCGCCCAGACTCAGCCGAACTATGACTCGATGAGCTCCTGTCCCTGTCAGTGTTGACGAGTAAAGACGGTCACTGCGAGCCTACAAGGGTAGGGCTTATTTGAATGTATCGCTGTGAGGGGCATTTTAATTGGCAGGGTGTTTACACTATAAAGAAATATACTATAAGATTCTTGCCCCTATGCTATCTGCACCTTTCTGTCTTGGTACCACCATCAGAGAACTTCTTTTAACAACGGAGATTCATTTTATTTTTGCCTCAAGTATTGAAGACCTAAAAACTGTCATCTGACATCAGGACCTCTCAAATATTTAGGCGCATTCTAGAAATTCCATCTTCATTAAAACTGATAACGTTAACCACTACCTGACTTAAATTTGCTGCATATGCCGTTCTCTGGTCCACTATATTTAGCACTCACATGTTTGCTGTTGATTTTGCCCCATACGCCCACAGGCCAAATTCTTGACATTATCAGAACTGCGCATGCAGTCAGTTAATTAGAGAGGCTTTCTGTCCCTCACACAGGAGCCCTGCTAATGGTTCAGTCTGGGAAACGGTGCGTTTTTGGGCCTTGAGGCAGCATATCTTATCTGACATTTTATAATTTAGGTTCTGCCATGAACAGTCCCAAAGGCAATGAAAAGATCTGTAATCGAAGGCCCCTTAAGTGTGATTTGAAAAGGCTGCAAATTGTAATTAATGTGAAATGTTCTGTTATGACTTGCCCCTTGAGCCGAGCTTGCGTCTGGAATTAATCTCGGGGTCTAACCTGAACCGTAGGCATTACGGAGTCTGCCTTTACCTTTATTTATACAGAAAAGCAATTGAGAACACATTGACTCTTCCAGTAATAACAGATAAAATGGCACCATTGGAGCGGAGAGGTTTTACAAAGGTGTAAGAAAAGCAGCAGGACTAATCACCATTAAATGGTACAGCTTAAAGTGTTTAAAAATTATGCTCTGAGTATCACAGTATCACAGATCATCATCACATTCTCTTAAATGAAGCTAAACCTGCTCTCTAATCTATGACACTTTCTGAAAATGACTACCTATTAGTTGGTGGTCTCGGTGGTAGAGCCAAACACTGCTGTCCATATATTGATTGGGACTTAATTATGTGGTTAGCTAGAATAGAATGAGAGAGGGATACAGGCTCACACCTCCTGCTTAGTCCCGCCATGCTGAGGAAACTTGTGACAGGACCGTGTGGAAATCAAGTGCCTGCCATTTAGAGGGTAGACTAGGCCTGTTAATTCAGCCGGTTAAACCCACAGTGGTCCCGCTGAAAGAACAGAAGCGCTGATTGAACGCTGGTGTTAAACTAACTCATGGACCTGCGGGCAGAGGGAAGCGGTGTTGTTGCCGTGGAGGCCTGCTGTCAGCGGTGATGATGCACTCTGGAGGGTCTCGCTCCTTCATTAAGCTCACAGGTCCATTAATGAGCCAAAGCTGAAAACAGCTGCTGTCTCTGACCTATGTGTGGGGCAGACATGCATTAACTCTGTCTCTCTGTGTGTGTGTGTGTGTGTGTGTGTGTGTGTGTTTCATTACCTGGCTAGGTGGATCAGTTGTCAAGTAAGGGAAGTGCACACTAACAGCCATTTAGGGTTCAGAGCAGTGAATAGACTGCAGGGTCAGGAGGAGCATTGTGGGTCGTCTTCGTTCAGAGAAACCTGAGCACCCTAGAGACCACCTCTTCACTTGACGCTCCATTTAAGGACTGTAGTATGGAATAAATATCAATTTTCCCACTTCAATACACAACAAAGGTTCAAGCATGAAGAATTAAGCAAAAATAAACTTTTTAAAAAAGAGGGAGGGGGGCGGTGTCTTGCATAATTAATTTTGTCATGGATGCCCTATCCATTATCTTGGCATTATACTGAAACAGTTTAATTGCACAGTCCACAGTTTAAGACATGAGAAAATAGAGTAATGATGCTGTTTGATTAACAGCAGTCCGGAAGTGTAAATAAATCTGTTGTATCCATTGTTTTGCAGAATCATCTGGAAACATCCAGATAGAAATAGGATTTTGTTTGAACTCTGTCCGTTTCTTGTGAATTTTTGTAAGTCACTCTGGATAAGAGTGTCTGCCAAATGCCGTAAATGTAAATGTGTATTCTCTCTGTTTTGTGTGTATTCTCTCCATTTCATGTGTACTCTCTCTGTTTTGTGTGTATTTTCTCCGTTTCATGTGTACTCTCTCTGTTTTGTGCGTATTTTCTCCGTTTCGTGTGTACTCTCTCTGTTTTGTGTGTATTTTTCTCCGTTTCGTGTGTACTCTCCGTTTCCTGTGTATTTTCTCCGTTTCGTGTGTACTCTCTCTGTTCTGTGTGTATTTTCTCCGTTTCGTGTGTACTCTCCGTTTCCTGTGTATTCTCTCCGTTTCGCGTGTACTCTCTCCGTTTCGTGTATTCCCTCCGTTTCGCGTGTACTCTTTCCGTTGTGTGTATTCCCTCCGTTTCGCGTGTACTATCTCCGTTTCGTGTGTATTCTCTCCGTTTCGTGTGTATTCTCTGTTCTGTGTGTATTATCTCAGTTTTGTTTACTCTCTCCGTTGTTAACATGGATTCAAGCGATAGAAAAAAAGAGGCAGGCAGCCAACATTGGTGTCGCACAAATGGTAGATAGAAGATTTAACAAGTATTTAGGTGGAAAACTTTGGCTGAAGAAAACTGACTATGGAATTAGAAGCGCTGAATCCGAGAGCATTTGGTCTTTATATAAAAGGAAAATGAGCAAGCGCCAAAACGCAGCAAATGGCTGAAGAAAGCGGAGCCCTTTAGTTACCAATGTAACCGGCTCACTTCCAAAAGAGCGAACGTCGAGTGAAGTGAAGTGCAGATGAAAACTCAAGCAGACAGGAACGGGAAGATGGAACACAGGAATAAAAGCTGCCAGGCCAATTCACAAAGTCCTCACACCACGCAGGGTGCACAAGTCTGTGACCAGACACCCAAGGAGGAAACTTTGGAGCAAATAGAGCAACTGTCAACAGATGGACACACGCTGATACTGGGAGCAAAGCCAAAAAAACCAGAGCCTTGCCTGGGTCCCTGCTGGTCCCATTATAACAGAAACGTGAGAGACATTATGTGAGGATACAAGAGGATCAACACAGCACTGATTTCTTAATGGACACTGGAACCTATTTTATTCACATTGTGGATTAGCTGAAGGTTGTCAGTCGCAAAGACGTGAGGAAACAGAGGTGAGTGAGACTAGGGTTTGCCATGAAAAAGTCCCACAACATCCACAGCAGTGGAATTCATCTGCATAACACAGTCCTGATCGGTAAAGTGCGCTGAGCTGGGACAGTAGCCGGCTATCGCAATGATAGTGAAGGAAACAGAGATACGCTGGATCTGACCAAATGATGCATGAACTCCATCAGGCTGCTAGGGCCCTAAATTATCATCACACATACAGCAGGTGGCAAATGTGCTTATAATACTTTAGAAACTGGAAATAACCACCTGAACCTTTTGAACATTTTCAGATGGACTGTTATATCGCTGCCAAAATGTCAGGGGTATTGAAATGTAGTTGTGGTCATGATTCATTCCATTAGCTAGAGATAGCCTGGCTGAATATGGCACTAAGCTAAGCACAGATGCTGCGTTATTGTATGGGGAAAGTAAATGAATATAAAAGTATTGTAATTTAAGGTTTAATTTAAGGCTGGTTGATGATGAGTGATAACCTGGCAATCTTTCCCTTTGTAGCATCAAATTTCCTGGTACCTTAGGAAATGCGGATGCAGAATAACAGGGTGAGAACTATGATGGTGTGGACCAGTACTCCCAGTAGGCAGTACTCACACTTGTAGTGCTTGCTATACAGTGTACTGTAACAATGTCAGGCACTCTGGGGCCTGTGCTAAGCACACAGAGAAAACTTTTTTTTTCTCTTTACTTACCACTCTCCTGCACTTCCATACAAATGAAGGAAGACACATAAAATTTCCACAACATGATGATTTTCCTTTCTCGCAAAACTAAACAAGTCTATACACATAATACCACTGTGGCTCTTACTGGGTTTTTTTAATGTTTTGTCCGGAAGTTACACAAGGTGGTTACCGCAGACTGTAGATGGTTACATGGACATTCGCCACTCTGTGTCACTGAAAACACGACGAGATCAAATTCAGACAACACATGACTGTTTCAGTGTTGATTGTGACAGAGCCCTACAAGACAAACCAACTCAGCAGGCAGCCTCAGAAAACTGGGCCCAGTCTTTGTGGCACCGTGCACACACATCCTGTCCATGTAGCGTTGGTTGACTGATGCAGGGCTGTTGCTAGTGCCACCACTACTGCTGCTGATGACAAACTCAATGTGAAACAGCATGACAACACATCTTCCTTCCATAACATTACGTGATTTTTGAGTGAAACGGGAGCTAAATTATTGTGAGGCTTGGATTTTATCCACCGGCTTTGGAAGGGATCATGGAAGCATGTCATGATATTGGTTTATTTTTTTCCCCCTGTCTGTTCAGCCTTGGTGTCATAGACAAAAATCAGAAGACATTTATAAGTGAGGCCAAAAATCATTGTTTTTAACAGAACATGGATGAAAAAGAAGAGCTTTTATTCTTTTAGACGATGAATGCTGCTGAATTGTGTGTAGTGTGATGAATGACATGAACTAACAAGTTAAAAAAGGCCCATTTTGATTCCAGGTTGTCCAACAATAGCATGAATCTAGATGAAGAACTCATCTTTTGGGCAGCTGCTGTGTGCGTGCTCTCTAAAGCACTGACTCACTGTTAAAGACGAGAGGGTGTAGAGGGAAGGACGCAACAAAATCACATCGCTGGCAGCTCAGACAGAACACAGAAAACAGACCATCATCTGAGCCAAATAAGTGACAGCGACAGTCCCGCCGTAAACCAATGCAAACTACGTCAGCAGTCCAAATCCCACTTTAAAGCAACAGAACTACATGAGATGACGTCATGGAATGCAAGATGGAACGTGTTCTGAAAAAGTTACTGAAGCATTTTAAAATGGTCTACCAGTCACTGGCTTTCATCCCTGCTGAAGTTTATTCTATAAATTGATGTTTGTCTGAGTCATAGATGAAGTGCTAAAGTGCATGAATATAGCACGTAGCTCACAGCAGCAAATGCTGAGATGTTACCCACCCCAGCCTCAGCGTCATACACCCGAGCACAAACACTCTTTCTCCGTAAAACACACTCTCTCAGATCATCATGTTGCCCATGCACCACCATGCTGTTTTCTCTTAGTTTAGCCTCAGATGGACTCGGTGGAGTGAAACGTAAATGTGAGGTGAAAAATACTAAGGTCTTTCACAAATGTAGCAAACAAAGAAAAATACAGAAAATCATCATATTTTCATTACAGCTCCATATACTTCAAATCTGTGGACAATTAATAATTCAGAATCACATTTAGCAAATATCAGCCATGTCTGGCAGTATTACTACAGAAATAAATGATTTAATATTCAATGGTTTATTGTTACTGATAAATACACAAGAAAATTAAAGAAATTCAGCCCTTTTTGAGTCAGTCCTGATCAACACACCAGCCAGCAACTATAGCATCTGAGAATACACACCACAGCTAATACAGCAGGTAGGCTGCATGTGTGAATGTGAGAATACACACCACACCTAACAGAACAGGTAGGACGCACGTGTGAATCCGAGATTACACAACACAGTAGGTAGGACATACATGTGAATCTGAGATTACACAACACACAGCATAGCAGGTAGGACGTACGTGTCAATCAGTGGCAACAGAGGGTGCAGGGGGGCAACATCACTGGCAAAGTGAATACATACACACAGACACAAAACCATGCACATGCGCGCGCACACACACACACACACACACACACACACACACAGGGAGAAAAACTAATATCTTGCATTTGCATTATAATAATTTTACTAGGGTAATAGTTAACCAGCACATCATGACTTCTTAAAGAAAATAGTAGCTATTTGTTTTAAACATTTTAAGCGACATGCCTTCTACCCATGTGAAAAATGTCAGATGTGTAATTAATCTATCCAGTAAGTTTAGGAATATCAGTCCACATGACTGATGTCAGGCCAACATTGATTCCAAGCATCAGTTGCGCGACTAAATATGCAAATAAAGTGTTTAAGCATGGAAATAACGTGAGAGGTGAAATGAATGTTTGAATCACAGACATGGTGCCAGTTGTGCAGTACATACAGTAATGACTTGGACTGCGCTGGAACGAAACTTACAAAATCGAAACAAACTCACTGATAAGGAAACAGGTGCAGATCATGTGCCCATCTGGTCAGAAAGGCGCCTTACTCTGGTTTGTCAAGTGATAGGTGTTTCCTGTCCCATCTCACTTTTTACTCCTGTACTTTTAAAGTTCAAGTTCAAAGTTCAAAGTTTATTGAACATTTATTGAACATAAAGACATGGAGACGTCCAGTTCTCATTTTAATTATACATAAAATATCACTGGCATTTGTACATTTTTCTCTTTCACAATTACAAATCCTTTTGCTATAATAAAGTGCAAAGTCAGTCTGAGCTGCTTTAAAAAAAAAACAAAAACAGTTACCTTGATTTCTTTTTTTAACCCATTTTATCTATTGCCAAGACCAGAGATCAGAGATCATAAATTACAATAATACACATGAACAATATTGCTACAATTTTGTGTGTGTGTGTGTGTGTGTGTGTGAGCGAGAGAGAGACATTGATTATGCATTTATTGATTGCAAGCCAAGTGATGTGGAAAGATGCCCATCTGCATCATTCTAATTCTTTTGACAGTAACAAATTGGTTATTTAACTTTCCAGTGCCTGTGTTCTCAGTCATTCAGGCAGCTGAATGGTGACATGCTTGTCTAGAGGTAATTTCAGAAACCCATCTGCTTAGAGCAGTCTTCATCCCTTCCTGTGGGATGGGAAAAATTTCACCTGTGTGTGAAGGGGTTGGAGTGTGATCTGGAGTGTTAAGAGTTTCTGCATAACAAAACCACTCCACCAGAGAGCAAGCGTGTAAACACACACGCACACACACACACACACACACACATTATAAATGATACTATTTACAAAATACTATTGATGTTTGCCATTTTTAAAGAGATTTGTTAAATGTGTTCTATTACAAATGCCATACATATTTTACTATATTACAAATATCATACATCACTTAATCAGAGTTTCATATGAAAGTTGAGGTTGCATTAGCTTCTCAATAGCACTGCATAAGATTTCATTAAAATAGCAAAATTCAAAGGAAGTGTAATGAGGAACAGCTGCAGAAGGGCCAAGGCTAGACCCCGACCAACAAAAAGAAACATGAAACGTGTTTGTGTTTCTAAGCCTTGTCATCTTTCATGGCTGTTGCCTTGGCTGTTGCCTTGGAATGTAACTGCTACTTTTTTTAATACAACTTTTATGTTGTATTAAATGTTTTCAAGACGATGTTTTCAAGTATTGTTTTAAGCTACAGGTATCTTCCAGTTAGTTGTTCTTCAAGCAGGCCAAGCTTAGTAACACACAGTCAGTCGGACAAGGTTGTTAGTGGTGACACTGTACCGATCGGCGTTAGCTCTCACTGGTGCAGTGTTTGGACAGCACCTAGCTTTCTGTAACAGCTGTAAAAGACATCCAGCAATATATGTTTCAAAATAAACAGCCCAAAGACTGACTGTTTTTTAACCTTACAAAATCTACAAATTCCAGCACACACAAACCATAACAGAGTATCATTTGCTTTGGTGTTCTTGCATGCCAAAAGCACAATAGGGGATGTCCACACAACCCTCAGATTTCCCCCTAGGTACATGCATGGGTATGAAAATGTTGAAGGCTGTGTAGTGTGAAAGGTGCTTTATTCTGCCAGCAGCAGACTGGCTCTAATCATAACGTTTCAAACTGAGAGCCAATCAAATTGAACTCTTATAAAACAAATGGTCTGTGATTGGTCATTTCACTTCTACAGAGGTGTGCTGTTGCATCGTTCCAGTCCCTTCAGTTTGAACACCAATGGTTGTGGAGGTGACTCCTCCTGACACGACTGCACTGGGTTGTCATATGCCAGCCAGGTTTTCTTCTGAGATGGCACAGATGCTACGTTGGCCGTGTCGAGGCTGCTAGGGGCCTCTGGGTCTGCAGCGGCAGCAGACCGGGCGGAGCTACAACACATGGCCGTTGCCTTGGTGATGAGCTTGTCCATGGGCTTGAGAGAGCGCATCCAGGGCGGCAGGAAGTCCCAGCTGCGCAGACGCTTGGGCAGGTGGGCCGGGCTGTGTGACTGCAGCACGTTCACCAGGACAATGAAGGTAGCGACGCTAGCGAAGGGGGCACCCACACCCACCATGGCCTGCCAGCCAGCCAGCGACAAGCCAAATACGAGCGAGGGCAGAAGCAGGAAGCAGAGCAGCAAGTAGAGCACGGCAAACCAGCGGTACTTAGCCGTGCGCTCGCCCAGAGCGGACGCCATGCGTATGGGCAGGCGGCTGAAGGGCAGTGGGTACCACAGCAAGATCCCAAAGGTGTTGAAGAAAAAGTGACACAGTGCGATCTGAGGGCCGAAAGCAAGGCAGTGGAGAAAGTAACATCGCTGCCACATCCAGTGGATGTGTTTTTTTAGTCACAGAGAAAAGGTAGAAACAGAATAATGGGTTTTGCCTAGTATTTTTGATAAGCTGTACTTTAGCTCACTGGATACAACAGTGCAATTTCCATCAAAATATCTGAGTTAAATGAAAAAAAAAATTGCTGACTCACTAGATAACCCTCCCTCTCTCGCTCTCTCTCTCGCTCCAAGAAAACATATTTCACAGATAATAAGTAGCAGACATGCAGACATTAGCCTGCAGCGCTTTGGTTTATGGTCGCAAACAATCCTGCCTCTTTTTCCTCATTCAAGGTCTTTTCATCTCTCTCTCTCTCTCTCTCTCTCTCTCTCTCTCTCTCTCTCTCATCTTCTTATTATTTCATCCCTCCAATCATCTCTCATTTTTCCTTTTTTTTGGTCCTCTTTGTTCCTTACATGTTACAACTCTGTCCCCAGTTTTCTCCTACACTACAATACTTACATACATTAAAAGGCCAGACATGATCATTTTGACCTTCATAAATAACTTTAATACATTACGATTCAATTAATTTTGTAAAGAAAACTGCACTGCCTCCTGAGGAGATCAGGTTTGATGAGGTATTTCTAGTGTGCTATAATCTTTTTTTTCAGGTTTCAGATAGGACATCAAAACTTCCAAACCGAAACAATTACAGGTTCAGATTACAGGTTCTGAAAGTACTTTACAATGTGTGAATTACATATGAGTAACAGGAACTATAATTATTATGAGACACACTGGGTGCTTCATTAACTTGGAGATATTTTCACGAAGATACAAAGTATAAAAACATTTTTGGAGGGCGGGGGTTGAGGTCGGGGCTTACGTTAAAAAAAGTATGTATTGTGGCAAAGCCATTAAAAGATCCGTTAAATGACTGGTTAACTACACACATAAAAAGCATGATCACTTAAGCAATACCATACAACGAAATGTGTAGTATTTCTTGCTCTGGTCACTGGTCTTAAAAGGGTACTTAGTGCAATTTCCATCACAATATTGTTTAGTAATTTATATTTCCTTCCTGAACTCTGAGTCTATTTCAGATAGCAAGTTTTATAATTCTGTAATATCTCTTCAGTTGTCCAAATCTTTAAACATCTACATATCAATATCTTCCTTATTTCTCACTGACTTGATAATGTGGTCCATAAAAATGTACAGATGAATGCTGTAACATTATGGGGACCACCAGCTTGGGTAGCTGGAATCACTTTCACATATCACTTAATTTGGTATCAATTGTGCAAGACAGCAAGAGGCAGGGTTATTTAAATTACAAATACACCGCAGGCTTCTGGTAAGAAGCTACAGGAGTGTAACAGCCATAAAAACCAACCTGAGGTTGGTCTGAGGACCAGTTGGAAGTCAGGGTTAATTTGAACTGAGGCAAGTTTAAAGTTGTTCCCAAAAACCCCTCATCAGAAAGTCATTTTGCATTCTAAACCAGATCACCAAAACCAGTGTTTGAAGATTTGGACATATAATCACTGAAATATATTTACAATTTTTATATATATATATATATATATATATATATATATATATATATATATATATATATATATATATATATATATATAGCTAAATTAACCTCATTATTTTGGTGTGAAACTAACTAAAGAATGTTGGTTACCAAACATGTCTTTGTGGATCTACTACTTTTGGGCCAAGTGGTACATTGTGTAAATGTCTTTCTCTTTTTTTTTGCTGAACTCTCCCTTAAACGTGCCTCACCTGAAAAGCTGCAGGCAGTTTGTCTCCTGGGCTGGCTAGTGCCGCTAGGATCGCCGTGGTTGTTGTACCGATGTTGGAACCCAGGGTCAAAGGGTATGCTCTTTCTAGACTGATCACACCGATCCCTGGACCAGTCAGCGGTTACAAGGACCATCATCAACAGATCAAGGGGAAAAAACAGTTATATTTGGTTTGAACAGAGTTTGAGCAATCATGTGCCAACAAAGTAACAATCGCATTAATACAGTCCTTCAGTAAAAAGGTTTGACTAAATATAGTATACAAACCATGTTTTCCTTAGTGTGTAATCACCTGTAACTATGGATGTTGTGTTTTCATTAGCTTAGAATGAGCCCTTCATCTCTACAGAGGGAGCGGGACCTTTAGGCCAGTGTTTAGTTTGTCCTTTCTCTTCCTCTGTGGGAAGAAGACCCACTGGATATGCAGATATGTATGTTTAATTCTCAGCAAATTAAACAGCTCTCTCTCGCTCTCTCTCTCTATCTATCTATCTATCTATCTATCTATCTATCTATCTATCTATCTATCTATCTATCTATCTATCTATGTGTGTGTGTGTGTGTGTTAAAATATAACATGAACCCCATGGAATGAATGTTATGATTTAAACATCTACAGTTTCATATATAAACTGGCTCCTCCTACTACTAATTTAGAAGCACTTTGCTTGCACCGCTGATGAAGGAACTCTGAAATGTTCTGTTTCTCTAGAAACTCTGTACTTTATTACAATTTTGAATATTTCTACATCTTTTACTATATATATATATATATATATATATATATATATATATATAATAAATCCTCCTAAATCTTACTGCACCTTTAAGATTAAAACTAGACATAGTCCCTTCACTGCTTGGTGGGATTACGTGTAGCCCAGGGTCATGTGACCCACTCCTTTGATTTTGTAGTACTCTGTGAAGTGGAGGTCATTGGATTTAATTCTTTTTGGCAGAGCATATCTGTTTGTTAACAATTAAAATCTACACACGCAATAACGTGGTCCACAGCACTTTTAATAAATAATGATCACTGGTAACCACAATCTCAAAGACAATTTAGCCAGTCCCACTGATTTATAAGTTTATAATATGCGTAATTACACAGCAGTTGGCAGGCAACGGCAGTGAGCTTGATAATGGTGACGTAACCCGAGCGTCAGCTGTAATTACGTGTGCTGCCTTGTGGCCCAGGTATTAGCTGAGCTAATATTTAACATCTATTAGCATGTACACTTCAGAGGTCTCCTCCATCCCTGTTCCTAGAAACACACTCATTTTCGGTGGGACAGAACAAAGTGAATTAAAATTTAACTAAGACTGCTGATGAATTTTTGCTTTCCCAACACTTTCATCATCAAACATCCACTCTTTAATCTCTGCTTTGGCTCGCATTTTAGCCAGCATTGGAATCTGATCTTTGGAATTTGATGCTTTAATTTTACTTTAATTCAACTTTGGTTTTACCTGCAGGAACTAATGGTCTGCTCATGATAATTATATTCACTCCCCTTTTTTCTGTCTATGCCCCCAGCAGAACTACTGAGTTAAAGAGTGCCTGGACATTACTGAGAACATCAGCGTTGTTCTGTTCTGAGATCAGTGCTTGTGCGCATGTTAATTAAGGAGACTGCTCTTCCAGCTTTGTACTGTTCTGAGATCAGTGCTTCTGCATTTGTTAATTAAGGAGAGTGCTCCTCCAGCCTCAGGAAGGATTCCACCAACCAAATCATGATGCGGGACCTCAGTGTCACAGATCTGTGGCTCACTTCATCCTTTTATCATGGTGATTAGAGTTCTGACCTATTTATACTTTTAAAGTTCAGCTGTTTAATTTCTGTAAAACATGACTGGTGATGAAACACAACCAGTATGTACCCTACATGAGCTCATGTTCAAGTACCTATGGGAATTGCGATCCATAATAAATTCACCATTGAGAGGGAAAGATGATTTCTAGCAAACTTACCAATAAGAGGCGTCATTGCAGAGGTGAAGACTGAACTACTCTGCACTAGAAATGTCATTCCTGCACCAACAAACATGGCCAGATATCCTGCCAGCCAGCCAAAGGGGTATGGAAAATCTAAACAAACAAAACCCCAAAACTTAGATATAGTGGTTAATGAATGGTGATAACCAGACTTCAAAGTTACTACACATAAAATACCATGTGAATGTTCTATAATTTAACCAATCAGGCACTTTGATGTTTACTTGGGTAAATGCATGATTCTCTCAAACAGGAGAGGAGACATTTACCTGTGTTGATGACCCCTTGGATGACCCTTGCCACTTGACCTTTAAGGACTGAGTTTAGGACCTTGACGATGAAGATGAGACAGGAGCAGAGCACTACCAGGGAGCCAGTGAGCAAGATCAGACCCACGGACAAGTCGGAGAGGTCAGTGTTGGCAAACAGATGCCAACCTGGAGGAGAAGAACAGTAACAACCAGCAAGGCAGTGAAAGTGCAGGTTAAGATTGAATCATCCCAAATGAACAGAATAAAACTATTAACAATGAAAGTGCATCTTATAATAAAATAATCCAAAATAAACACAATAAAAATATTACCATCATGAATGCAAGCAACAAACAATTGTGAAGTGAATATGCACTGATTGGATTCCTGAAACCTGTTTTCTATGCGGTATTCTCACTCAACAAATGATGACTGCACATACATCTTTCTGCGTTAACTGATGAGGTGAGGTTGCCATCCTTCCCACAGTGCATCAGGGAGGAACAGTTCGGAGAATGAGCTACTGATGAATTCCATGATGGCTGGGGATGGGAAGCGAGAGAACGCCAGTGAGACAGATGAACTCTTACGCTTTCCACAGTAAATGGAATCAGAATTACAAACATATTATGCAAAACATTACAAAAATAAAACACATTAAAAACATAATTTAATTTAATCTCCAGTAATAAATTAAATCTCATGTGGAATTCAATAAGTGCATTTTAGAAAAGGCTGTAGATGCAGAACTAGCTTTGTGAGCTAGGGGGTTTTACTGAAAAAAGGTGTTGGAATGCTAATTTAACTTCCAAAATGTTCCTTTTTCTTCTTGTGTGTGTGTGTGTGTGATTTTATATATATATATATATATATATATATATATATATATATATATATATATATATATATATATATGAGAAAGAAGGAGAGAGAGAGAGAGGATAGAGAGAGAGATGATCAACTCATTCTCCTGCATCTCACCTTAACTGTGCTTTAACACAAACACCGAGTTAGACGTTTACAAAAGATCCACAAGAGCTCTAAAATACTCAAGATATCAGAAATAGGAAAAACAATCAGACCATGTGACCTAAACGTAAGATATTTGATAGGTGAGAAGTAGGCACCACATACAGAATTGACCGCATGCACGTGATGTATTTCGGGGCATCAGTACGGAGAGGCACACAGGAGGGAAAGCGTTCCTTTGCGAGGCAGTGGAAGACATGCACTGCGACTATTGACAGAATTTTACCTTGAGAGCTATTATTCTACCCTTCTGCCTGGAGCACCGATCCATGACGCTCTCAAAATAATTGTTGGCGCAGCACTTAAGAACAAAAAGTGCCATTTATAAGCCAAGCTGTGTCTTTAGAGGTCTGAGTGCCTGTATTCTCTACTCTCCTAGTCTCATGAGTGCCACACAATATTTCACAGGCATTAACATACTGTGCCGGAGGAAAAATGTCAGTTACTTGAAAATAAATACATGAATGTCAAGAAATATGGAAAAAAAAAACAACCTGCCCCTCCCTCTCAATCTCAGTCTCCCGGAGTCTATGGTAGCTTAAGCTATATGGTGTTTGAAACAGACATTCGAAATGGACCACAAGGTTTCTTCCCTTTATACAGATTCTAATTGGTATTCATGTAGTGGATATTGCCATGGTTTCCCTTCTCCTTCGCCCCTGACTCTGCTCACAAAGTTCTTGATAATTAGAGGAAGTGCTGAAGTGCATGGTAGGTGGAGAGAGCAGGAGCATGGGTACCGTGAGAAGATTGCTTCCGCACCACACTTTGATAAGGCTGCGGTTCTTCACGTTCTCCTCTTTCAAGGCGATGCCCGTTATGACAGACTTATCCAGCTGTCAGAGGGGACAGACGTCAGTGGTAGTTCGCATCACATTCAAACCGCACGCTGAAAGCACCATGTCAGTAACAGTCAACGTGACCACTGGTAGCTATTTCAAAGGCCTGAGCCGTCATATGCACGCACGCGCAGAGACACGTGTACGTCACACACTCACCTGTATGATGAGCTTAGTGACGGGCTCGGTGATGACCTTCAGCAGCTCGGGCGCCTCCTCGCCACTCTGAAGATGAAAGCTGTTAATGGTGGCTCGTGCCAGGATGCTGAGTATTCCCGAGGCCACCTCTAGGGGGAGCAGCACCAGGACAGAAAGCCAGTTGAAGCAGTCATGGATTGTAGCACCTGCAAATGCCCTGCACAGATTTGAGGACATGGGAGATTGGGGGATGTACAGGGAGTTCAGGGGTAGCGCATATGGTACATTTATACAGACTTTCCAGTAATGGTTTGTGTCTGTAACTCTCTTAATGTGCATGTGAAAACATTTATGGAATTTGGCTGACACTTTTATCCAAAGCAACTGAGCACAACTTGGGTAATTGAGGGTTAAGGGTCTTGCTCAGGTGTCCAACAGTAACCTGGCAGTGGTGGGACTTGAACTGGCAACCTTCTGATTACTAGTCAAGTACCTTAACCACTGAGCTACCACCTTGTGAAAAGGCAGAAGCCTCCAGATGACAGGAAGAGGTCATGGGTAAATCGCACTAAGAATTACACACGTATGATTGGGGTGAGCGTAACCAGAGGTGATGAGGGCGAGAAAGGCTGAGAGCTCATGACGTGATATTGGAAGAGAGTGGTTTGTCTCGCCTGTTTACCGTTTGAATTCACTCCTCTCGCCGGCTTGCATCAAAGCAACAATGGTGTTGGTGACGGATGTGCCAATGTTGGAGCCCATGATTATAGGGACTGCAGACTTCACTTCTAACACTAAACACACACACACACACACACACACACACGCGCACACACACACGCACGCACGCACACACGCACACACGCACACACACACACACACACGCACGCACAAATCTATTCATGAGCTGACTGCATTTACACAATTGAAAAATGAATGTAATTGAATGGCTCATGATAGACAGACTGATGATAGCCTCCAGTTCAAAAAAAGCCAGGACACTTTCAGAATCATTACACAACCGAGCCATTTAGGAACCACAAAACACTGAGCGCAAATCGCAGTCTTGCACTGACTTGATATTAAAATTGGGGCTAATGATTTTCATCCCAGACAGTCTCTAAGTACTGCTGACCTGCAGGATGCAGGGAATGGCTACGTCCCAAATCACTGTCCCTGCCCTAATCAGTCTACCACTGACTTTAGTATCAGTAATCGCTGGTAATTACTCCCCCCTCCACCACTGAAAATGGCGGTTGTATCAAAGTATAAAAAGTTTGCACATTAAACCAGCACACGGCGCACTGGGTGGACATGCCGAGAAGCTCAATCATGACTCCTGTTATCTTAGGAGTCACGGTCTCAGAAAGCCAGAGGCTGACAGGCAGGAATACGCAACAAGTCAGGGTTGCCTAACAAACAGAACAACTCCGGTGTCGGAGGCTGAAGTACATGAAAGCTTTAGAGGCCTGATGATGTACTTGTGAATTTGTCTCAGTGGTATTCTGTTATTCTTGTCACAATGTTCTTCTGAGCTCCCTCTGCTTTTTAAGACACACCATCTGACACTCTGTGGATTTAATTCCATGCCGTTTTCATGTTAAACTTACTTAAAAGATGCATTTGCAAATAATACTTTGACACTTTGTTTTGGCAGGTCCTCTACTCAAACGTTCATGACAGCTAAAGGCATTCGAATGGAACTGTCTGCAAAACAGGTCCAGCAGGCATCTAGTTTTAAAACCTACTAACCTCTTAATTACCATCTCCTGTTCTTCTTCTACAAGTTTATGGATTTTCACACCTTGTTGTCACCTACTTTGTGAAATGAGCTCATCAGAGAGGCCATGCTTGTCTTCACAATGTAACAAAGCACAGGTTTTAAAGAACAGTTGAGATGATGCAACCATACAACACTAAGGAGCTCTTTAACCCAAACTCCTGGGTTTAGCAGCTATTTCTCTGAATAAACGCACTTATGAAAGAAGCAGGGCGCACCATCTTAAAATTGGGTTTGGATTCAGCAGCACGAGTCAGAGTGTTTACTGGTTTACATCATTGAGCTGCACTGGCAATGAAGATCGCTTACCATATATAATATAGCAAGGATGTTGTGTGCGCAGGAGCAGTTTTTGTGGATGGACTCAGTGTGATGTTTGCCTGGCTGTAACACTCACGGCCAGAGGAAACAAGGCTGACGATGATCGATGTGGAGGTACTGGAGCTCTGCACCAACACCGTGACCAGAATGCCAACCACCAGCCCCGCCACAGGGTTACACAGGATTGCGTTGTCCTGGAAAATGCCTCCTGCCACCTTACCTGCAAATGTTCAACATACCCAGGCTTAAGCTAGTGAAGAGGACATTGGAATATAGAAACAGGATCAATCGGAATCTGAAAAACAGGTCCAAAACAGCCCACGTTATTCCACGACACTTCCGGTGAAGGCATGGCTCTGTGAAGCTCTCTTAAAGTGTGTGAAGCTTGGAGACTGCTGGGACTAAAGGCAGATTAGAGAGGTGGGTCTACCTCCAGCCAGCTGGAACGAGGAGCTCAGGGTGTCCAGAGAGCAGACGAAGCTATAGAGGAGGAAGAAGAGGAGCGGGATCTTCAGCGTGCCGATCAGAAGAGCGTTCCTTCTCTCACTCTCCCCTCTGGGAGCCTCGCCGGGCACTGGCAGAGGGGCAAAACAGGGGAAAAATACAGGAGACAAAGAGAGAGTTATGCCAGCAGTGGTCATGGGTGCACAGGAGTGCAGGAAAACGGGAGATGGAATATAAACACTTACACTAGGAAACAAATGTGTTAATGTCTCCCAGAGCACATCCAAGTAACTGAAAAAGGATATTTTGTACAATCTGTAACAGATAAAGTATAAGACAGACAGACACCCACACACACCCACACACACCCACACACACCTTGGACTTTGGGCAGTCTTCCTCCTAGCCAGGGTGTGTGGGACAGAGGGCCAGCATGGCTGGCACTGCAGCAGCAGCTGCTGCTGTGGTCCTTTGTGGGGCCGAGGTGTGCCTCCCCACACAGTCCTGGCTCAGACTCCACGCACTGGCACCCTCTGGCACCATGAAGATCTGTCACTGAACAAGATAAATATGGGAGACAAAAAATGACCTACAAATCGATTCATGTCCAGTTGCCTGACAGGGAGAGTCACTTAAGAAACACCACAATACTCCATGGCTCATTGGGTGGTAAGTGTGTAGGGTGAATGTGAGCAAGACACAATGCAATGATTTAAAATTTAAGAAGAAGAAAAAGAAGAAGGAGAAAACCTTTTCTGTTTACCAGTATAGCTGCTCACTGGTGTTGCATTAGTCGAAATGATTGTGATTGGCCGTGAAGACATGGTTTCTTCTCTATAGGAACAGCACAGTTTGAACATGGTTACTGTACGACTGTATTACGAATACATCACCTTATTTGTCTTGAGCGTGCATATTACATGACACAGAGGGAATTTGCGATGTCTGGGGATACTAATCCAGGGCTTCATTTTGTCTGTTTCTTTAGTGCATCTTCATGACCCTTCAAATAAACGACAGCCTTCCTAAGACGTTGTAAATGACAAAAGCATTTCCAATCCCAGATGGCCACTGAAGACACAAAACATCTAATTTCTTCAGCTACCTGAAGCTGCCATAGAGTCAAATGAGTCTCATCTTAAGACAAATACATTTTGTGTGTCAAGCTCGTGTAGCTCCACCCTCACGGTGGGACTCACTAGTGCACATGCAGGAGCTGTAAATGGCAGTGAAATTATACGAGCTGATGGCCACATGACCAGGTACCCAGAGGTACATTGTAGTAGTTAGGGACCCTAGTTACATGAACACAAGTCATAACTGAGTGGGACTGTAAATACAGTAACTGACTTATGACCTGCAGAGAGGACCATTTCTTTAAGTTGACTCTAGTAGCATTATATGACTGGTATGGGCCATGGGGCTTCACTGCAGTGTATGCGAATGCACTCAGCAAGCAAACCTTCCACACACCTTGTCAACCTCATGTCAAAACGTATAATATACACACAGGAACAGATTCAACATTTACCTTAACAGTATCACTGTGTTCACCCACCGTGACTGGGCCACTAAAGCAACTAAAAGTGTTAAGAAGTGTAAGCAAAACTAACGTGTTACAGAGGATGCTCACGGGCGGGTTTGGGGGGTGGGGGGTTGGAGTCGTCTCCGTGTTGAGCATGTGGTCTGGGCTCCTCTTTGCAATATGGCGGGGGCCCTGTGCCCTTGCGCACACAGCACCACTCACAAAGCACTGAGGAGACCCACAGCCCCCCTCCAAAATGGCACATATGTCTAAAGAAACTCACATATAAATATTTAACATCCTTTTACCATGCCATGTAAAATACATAGGATAATAGAAAGCCAAAGAGTGTTCAGTACAATTGTCATAGATGCACAGAAACTCTGCTAGATATTAACGGCCATTTTTACTCAGCGTGCCATCTTACCTTATTAAGAGGCTGGAGCTTAGTTGTCACTGGTCCAGATGAGACGTGTTCAGGGCTGGTGATCCTTAGTGTAAAGTGAATTTCAGGTTTATATATGAACCCTCCAGCCTTGTTCTCTTACTCATTAACTGAGATGGCCTCAGATAAGAAAGTGTCCACTAAATAATTCATCACCCACATGGTGCATCACAGAGGTATGAAGCATTATTTCACATAACATTAGTTAAAAAAAAATTATTATTATTATTATTATTATTAGCTTTTTATTATTATATAAAATAATAATAATAATAATAATAATAACAACAACAACAATACACCTCATCCATAGTGACCATTACAACTGTAGCAGCCTGCTTGTAACAACATGAGACCTTGTGGGGAGCTGGTGTCATTATTCACCTTTAGGGTTTGAGATCTCCTGGCATGGCTTGAAGAATAGCTGGATCAGTTTAATTCCTCGAATAAGGAACAGCTTCAGAAGTGATCTCTAATAAAAGACGCTTGATCTCCATTATAACATGCAGTACACCTGTCAGTGCCATCACCTGAGCATGGATCATGGCTCGACTAGTATGGTCTAGACATGCGGTAAACAAAGAGTCCTGTCCTGAGAAAGTCATGTAGTTAAGTAGTTCAGCTGTTTCGGTTTTTGGCCCCTTCTTGTGCTTTGGGCTCCAGCCTGACCTCTTTAAGCAATGATGCCAAAATAAAAGTTCAACCCCTGCCAGCTGGAATTCAACTGTGTGTGCCAAGAAACCAAGTCATGGGGAGAAATACATTTGGATTGAATATATTTATTTATTCTACCACTACTGTATGTTGTTTTATGCATAATTGTTTGTTCAGAATAACTACCATAAAAGAAAGCTTATGTTCTAATGTTCAAAACAGTCATTAATTAGGGCTGGAATGGGGTCCATGGATCAAAATATCAAAGTTGGACAGCTAAACAAGGCTTCATTAAAGTATAACTTGTTCATTCTGTGCTCTAACAAAAATGACTTTAATAATGTGGACTTGCACATCAGGAGCGTCAAGCAGGTTTGGGCTGATATAACAGGTGCACAGACCCGTTGGCCATGAGCATTGGATTCAGTCAGGTGTTAATGACTGCCAGCGGACCTGCCAAGTCAGCGCTGAAGCTCAGCACAGTGGACCTGTTAACCTCTGACAAACTGTAACCACCACTGCAAAACAGCCAGCCACGAGATCACTGCCTGGACCAGGACCTCTGAACCAGCTGGGCTCTTCCCAAAACATGAGAAAGTGTTGACAAGGTCCTTTTGTGCCTTCTTAAAGAACCACGAACAGTGCTAAAAAGCTGAAGAGGTTAATTAAATCCAGAAAGACCAAGCTGCATTCAGACTCAAACCCTCACAGTACCGACTGATCTAATTCTCCTTTATTATCATGCATGTCAACCATATGCAGGGTATCCAGAAGAAGCTTTTATTTATCAGTACAGATGTACTCCGAGGGAAATCTGGTTCTCTAGCACTCTAGTAATTGCCATAAAAAAGATTTTAAAATATCATTAATGTATCCAGCTGGGATAATGGCAGATCACGTTAGCATTTACGCACTGTGTGAACAGTTCTTAGGATGTCCTGTAGCTACGTGTGCTACACTTATCGTGAGTGGATAAGACACAAAATGCACTGTTTTCTCATTTCTGATTGAAGTGTTTTCAAACAATCTCAAATGTCAAGTCTTCCTTTTTCCTTGGTTGAAATGTGAGTTCTCACGAATGCCTTTTTGCTAAAGAATATGTGTACTTTAAACAGTAAATAGTTTCGTTGGTGAAAAAAGTACTAATCCCTTCTCCTTTTGTGATTTTATTGTGTGGGACAGCTTGCTGTTTAATGTTTTCAGGGGAGAGTTTTACTAAAACTTGGACTGTGAGGGAAACCAGATAATTAGATAGTAGGCCTAATCACTAGTGGACTATAGTAGAACCACATTACCCTGAGTAGACAGGAGAGCCTATCCTTCATAATCATCATAAATAGTTGTGGAAAACACAGCAGTGGAAAACAAACTCACCTTACCTACAAGGCAGTAGCTAAGAGGTAGGGGGCGCTACATCGGAGGCACCACTGGGATGGTTATTGTTGGTTGGCGCTTTTGATTTACAGCGCTAAAATTAAAGAGGAGAAGTGGCTGGGATGGAAACTCAGTCTATGTGTTTGGAGCTGGCAGAGGAGCTGAGAGGGTGGTGCCAGGGAGAAGAACTGGAGGATACTCACGCACTCATGATTATTTCTCGGGGGGGGGGGGGGGGTCAAGAAATTGTAGAGATTGAAGAAACTTTACGAAGCATTAAGAGTTTGGGGGGAGTGCATGTGAGAGGAAGGATATTTAATAGAAAACTGGGCCGCACAATGGTGTTGTGTGAATGTAAGGAGAAGATAGATGGTGCTCGCATAGTGGCCGAAGTGGTCAAAACAAGTGGAACTGAAGATTGGCCCATTATCATTGTAAATGAGCACTCAACTCCAACTCAGCTGGAGCACCCAGCTCCAGCTCCAGTTCAAGTGGCTGGTCATTTGCTAACTCAAATAGAGGAACCTTCTAATGAGGGCAACACTTACTACACCCATTTTCTGGAACTTCTCCAACTCCTGTGGGAGAAGAACCATTAGAAAGGGGGCTTGAACAGGCACATCTTATGATAGAAGAGAGCAACTGCTCCACCAAAGAGAAGAGGCGTTGCATTATGGAAAGTTTAAAGGGCCCAGCATTTGGTATTGTGAAAGCAGTGCGTATAGCAGACCCAGACATTGGCCCTGACAAAATTTTAGAAGCTATTGAAATTGCTTTTGGAACAACAGAGTCAGGTGAAGAGCTGTATTTTCCTTTTTTCACTTGTTGCAACAACAACACCCGGGGGAGAAGCTGTCAGGTTTCCTTATGCGACTAGAACAGGCACTGACCAGAGCTGTTTGGTGAGGTGGTGTCCTGGCCAGCCAAGTGGGTCAGGTTAGGGTGGAACAGCTCCTTTGAGGTGCAGTACATTCTGATATGATGCTGGTTCAGCTTAAGCATCGGGAGAGGAAGGAGAACCCCACATCCTTTGTAGAGCTTCTAAGAGACATCCGCATTGAAGAGGAATTTGAGGCTTCCCAAGCAAAGTTTAAACCAGCAGTGTATACTGTCCAATCTAACTGCAAAGAGGATGACAGGCAGAATGGTATCCAGACTTTAAGAAATGAAATAAAAGATTTGAAGTTAAAGTTTGCTCCCTGGTCACCATGCCTCAACCAGCTGCTAAAGAGAGCACAGAGTCAGGAGCACTGAGCCAAGTAATGACACCAAGTTGTTCAGATCCGGAAGTGGTTGCTTTGAAACAGGTGAAGAGATGCAGCAGAAGTTCACAACTAAAGAGGTTCATACCTCAGCTACCTCTGCTTCTGCCTGATTAGTGGAGCAATTTGGAGGTGTGAGAAAACCTCAGGTGCACTCTAGGGTTTTGAAAGACATGGAGGAAAACTTCTGTTAGTGGTGTGGTGAAAACGGCCATTTTGCAACAAAATGCCGAAACCCTGAACACCAGAGCAAAGTTATTCAAAAGTTTATACAGGCTTGTGGAAAGCATAGAAGAGGGGAGATGTCCGCTGGGGATGGGAACAAGCAGGACACACCCTGCTCTGTGAAGAAATCTGCCATTGAACCTGTGGAAACTAGAAACTTTCCCAAAAGGTTGATGGGGCCTACTGTGTTGGTAAAGGTAAACGTGAACGGTCACCCATGTGATTCTTTACTGGACAGTGGCTCTCAAGTCACTATAATATTTGAGGCCTGGTATAGGGAACACCTCCCTAATGTTGCTATACTCCCAGTCTCTGGTCTAGCCATATGAGGATTGAGTGATTCTAATTACTCATATTTGGGCCATGTCGTAGTGGAAATGGAGTTCCCAGAAAAAGTCACTGGTACCATAGAGACCATATCACTCTTAGCTCTAATCTGTCCAGGGCCCAGAAGTCCAGATCAGACACCTGTTATCCTGGGTACTAATGCCAATCTCTTTAAAAGGTTGGCCAGATTGTGCCAGAAGGTGCAGGGGTAGACATTGCAAAAACACTGGGCATAAAGGCAGACCTAAATACTGCAGTAGAGACCAATAGCACCCTACAGTGCTTCTATAATGGAGAACATGGGGAAGTGGGACATGTGAAGTGGATAGGCCCCAATTCCTTGAATCTTGCTTCTGGCATTAACTGCCAGGCTAGTTGTAAGGTTGAATGGGAGCAGCCAGTAGATACAATGCTAATGGTGGAGGCTTCTCCTAGTAGGCCGCTTCCCACTGGAGTGCTGCTGCAGCCGATGGTAATACCAGGGTTTGTCATAGATGGCAGTAATTTCAGAGTAGCCATATACAATGAAACTAACCGAGAGGCAGTCATCCCTGAAGGGATGGTTATAGGTCATCTGTATTGTACTGACCCAGTGTCTCCAACTATGGTGGAGGGGAGATCTTAGAGAGTTTGACCCCCAACTCATTCAGTTTGGTGATTCACACCTCCCAGAGATGTGGAAGCAGCACCTCCGTAAAAAGTTATTTGAGCGAGCTGGCGTGTTTTCTACACATAAATGGGATGTGGGCCTTGCCAAGGGTGTGGAACACCATATTAGATTGTCGGACAAAAGGCCCTTTCAGGAGTGATCTAGACAACTGGCATCCGCTGACGTAGATGATGTTCAGAAACACCTACAGGAGCTGATGAAGTCTGGCATCATTAGGGAGTCATGCAGCCCCTATACATCTCCTATTGTGATAGCCAGAAAGAAAGCTGGAAGTGTTAGAATGTGTATTAACTATTGGACACTGAACCGGCAAACAATACCTGATTCGTACACTACTCCTCGGACAGAGGATGTGCTGGACTGTTTATCTGGGAGCAGGTGGTTTTCAGTCCTCGATTTGCAGAGCAGTTACTACCAGATCGCCATGGCAGAAGAGGATAAAGAGAAAACTGCCTTTATCTGCCCTCTAGGGTTTTATTAGTTTAATCGTATACCTCACGGTATTACCAGGGCCCTGGCAACATTTCAGAGGCTGATGGAGAAGGCAGTGGGAGACATGAACATTTTGTAGGTGATGGTCTACTTAGATGACCTAATAGTCTTTGGAAGGTCATTGGAGTAGCACGAAGAGAGGCTGCTTAAGGTCCTCAATAGACTAGAAGAAGTTTGCCTCAAGCAGATGCTGGGTGTGCGTAAACGCAAGCTCCAGAGTCTATGGAGTCCTGTACCTTATGTTGTGGGGAGACTACCTAACCTACCTGTGTATCAGGTGATGGAGGGGAACACGAGGGGAACAAAGGAGGGGAGAGAACTCTCCATAGGGATCACCTCTTGCCAGTTGGAACAAACAGTAAGGCTGTGTTGTCCTGATGCCAAAAAAGAATGTTGGACACTGCAGAAGACACGCTCCCAGAGTAAAAAGGAAAGTCAAAGGGTAAAACAACCAAGTGTCAGTATATTCATCATCAGACCAAGAATGTGCCAGGGTACCTAAACCTGCCCGGGCTAACGGGGAACACCTGTTACAAATGATGCTGGCTTACCATTCCCAAAATAATGTATCAAGGCAGAGTGATGGTGAGAGCTATAGCCCTGAGAATACATCTGATCTGGTAGGGATCATCTCATTAGGACCAGTGAATCAGAATCTGAGCCTGAAGAGGAAAGGGAAAGTGATTCTGATATTCTCCATAGTCAGAGATCCAGATCTAGACAGAGTTCTAAGGCTCGACTTGGACCACAAACCAGGTCTAAGAGAAAGTTAAAACCAGTTCTAAGGCTTACTTATGATAAATATGGTAGAATATGTGATGAGCCAATTACTGTGGTGCATAGAGGCATCATTATTAAATTATGCCTGAGATCTGGGATAACGATAAGCTAGAAGTGACCATTCCTAGAAACTAGGTAGATCTTATCCATTAGATAGTTGAAGTTTATTTTTGTGTTTTAATGTTGGAAAATGGAATGGAAGTCTGATGAGGACATCCAGATGGTTAGAGGGGGAGGATGTAGCCCTGTGGGGAACGGAATGTATGTATGATTGTGTGTGTATGTATATATTTCTTTCCTTTCTTCTCATTGTTTGATGGAGAAACAATGAAATTGTTTACAGTTTTTCATTTGTATAATTGATTTAGGAGCGTTATTGATTGGTCTGTTTGTTTTCCTTGGTTGAAATGTGAGTTTTTACGAATGCCTTTTTGCTAAAGAATGTGTGCTTTAAACAGTAAATAAGTTCGTTGGTGAAAAAGTACTAATCCCTTTTCCCTTTTGATTTCACTGTGTGGGACAGCTTGCTGGATGTCTGTTTAATGTTATCAGGAGAGAGTTTTACTAAAGCTTGGACTATGAGGGGAAACAAGATCATTAGATTGTAGGCCTAATCACTAGTGAACTATAGTAGAACCACATTACCCTGAGTAGACAGGAGAGCCCATCCTTCATAATCATCATAAATAGTTGCACAGAGGAAAACAAACTCACCTTACCTACAAGGCAGTAACTAAGAGGTAGGGGGCACTACACCTGCACCCCACTGGGCAACCAATGGGAGCTGTGGTTATTAGCATACAAAACCAATACCCAGAAAATGACCTTCTCTTCTTCACAGTGCAGAAAATAAGAGGGTAGAGTGTGATGAATAAAAGATGGATTCTGGTGGTGGGTTTTTTACAGATGTCTTCCAAAGAGCCGAACCTGCCACCTTTAAAGAGTTCTACATTAACAACCCAATATTGTTTAAACAGAGAGAAAAAAAGTGTGAGCCATTGTAATACCAACTTAATTTACTGTAGACGGAATCTGAAATCTTTCAGGGTTTAAAAAGATACAGAAATAATAACATCTTTATTTATAAAGCACCTTTCATTGCCGCAGCAATTCAAATTGTTTCTCAAAATTAATGATAAAATAGAAATTAAAGTTAAAAGAAATGATCAGGAATTTTCTTAAAAAAACAAAAGAGAAAACCTGGGGGGGGGGGGGGAATAATATTCAGAATTCAATGCAGAATTTATTAAATTAAATGCAGAATTTCAAAATGTCAGTCTTCTTCTTAAAAGTGATTATCAAACCCAACTTCTCATGAAGATATTTCCAGAACTTTAGGCCATGTGACTAAAAATTAACTCTCCACACTTTAAAAAAAAAAGTGTAAATTTAAAATTTCTCCATTCCCAGTGGAAACTATACCCATGATGGCTGCTGCTAAACTGTTATGAAACTCAGGAACACTATTAAAATGTGTACAAGCTAGTCCACCCATTAAATGAAACTCCAGTCTCCCTGTTGCTAAAACAGAAGGCTTCCTGAATATGCAAATCACCACCTGGACTTTGTTGGTGGTCGTTAGGCATTTCAGCTAACCTCTGACCCAAGTCAGGTTCGATTCGCACTTCTTCCTGCCAATTTCCTTTCATCTGTCTATTCAAAAACATGCCTCGGTGCTGTCTTGGAGAATTATTACTTCAAAGCGTGGCGTTACTGAAGGATTCTGAAATAAGCAGACAGTGGGTTGATGCTGTTTTTATGCACTAAAAGGTGTTCCAAGTAAAGCTGATCTGGCTGTGGTTTCCAAGTGCTTTAAATATGTACTGTGAACTAGAAATGCACTGACACTGCATTTTAAAATGTTTGGTTTAAACAGATGAAAACGTATTTGGAAAGTAACACTGCCTGTTCAGATCCATAAACCTGTACAATGCTCAGTACTTAATATGCTGCATCAGTATCACATGGCCTTGTAAACGTGCAGGGTATGAGCACACGTAAAGTTCTCCCACGCATGGCCCCGGGCAGAGGAGGTGTGGACGTGGACCGAGAGGCTTTGGGGAAAGACTGAAGTAATTACTGATACTGCTAAGAGTATGCAGCTGGGCTGTGACATCTCTAATGTCAGGGCTGTTCACAATCACAGCAGATAAATAATTACTATGTCTATTTGGGTATGTGTGAGAGAGAGAGAGAGAGAGAGAGAGAGAGAGAGAGAGAGAGAGAGAGAGAGCGAGAGAGAGTGAGTGTGTGTGTGTGTGCATGCACTCAAAGCTATCTTGGGGTCTCATTATTAATCACAATTGTTTTGATACATTAACTTAAAAAATTATTCTTTTGAATATAATTGTTTTTACACTCTACAACTATAACATGATTTTTCTGAATTTCTGAACAAAAATTAAACTACATTTTGAATTAAGTGACACTCCCATCATTGACACACAGGTTACCAAGGTGTCCAGTACGTGTGGAAAACTGGTTTTAAGATCAGAAAAAAAAATGTGCTCATATTACATCAGAAATGCTAAAACTGCTTCACACATGCCAGTAAACGAGGGAACTGACTTGCATTTATAGTGCGTTCACATCCACTAGATATGTACAGCAATCTGCAGTGGCACAGGAATGGAGGAATCAGAACTGTATCGGTAGTGCATGTGTGTTATGGAGAATTAACATTAAGGTTTGTGTGGCAAGTAGAGGTCATGTGATAGTGTGTGCCTCATACTGGGGACAATGGAAAGGGAGGGAGTGTGTGTGAGGTGTTTTACAGAGAGTCATGTACGTTACTTTAGCTCCACTGAGGATAATGCAGGGGCTTCAGACTCTTCTGGTCCCTCCTCAAATGAGCAAAGTGATTGAGACATAGATCTCTCTTTCCCTCATGCCAACGGTTAAAACGTCGTACCACTCAATCACCATAGTGACACAGTACAGTCTCCTAGCCAAACAGCAGCACTAACTACTGACACTTTCAGAACAATAATGTGTAACTGCTGTTTGATCTGGATGAACCCTGATGATTTGAACTTAGTTGACCTTGCAGTCACATGTCTCACCTTCACTTTATCTAAATCTGATCCACCAGGAAATGACTTCTGTAGTATGTGAAAAGCCTAGAAAATAAGGACATGAAGTGAGAAGTGCTCAACTACAGTTGTGTTCAAAATAGCAGTCCAACATGACTAACCAGATCAATCACCATTTTTGGCAGAAATTATATTACTTCATGGCAAATAACTTACCAGTAGGTGTAGTAGAGTCATAGAAAACCATCAGACCCAACATTCATGATATGCATGCATCTGAGTTTGTGTAATTGAATAATTAATTGAAACGGGCATGTTCAAAATAATAGCAGTGTGGAGTTCAATTAGTGAGGTCATTCATTCCGTGAAAAAACAGAGGTCAATCAGATGGCCCTTATTTAAGGATGAGGCCAACACATGTTGTGCATGCATTTCTCTCTGAAAACCTGAGAAAAATGGGTCATTCCAGACATTGTTCAGAAGAACAGCGTACTTTGATTAAAACGTTGATTGGAGAGGGGAAAACATATAAAGAAGTGCAGAAAATGATAGGCAGCTCGACTAAAATGATCTCTAATGCTTTAAAGTGCAAAGCAAAACCAGAGAAATGTGGAAGAAAACGGAAGATTACCATTCAAATGGATCGAAGAATAGCCAGAATGGCAAAGACTCAGCCAATGATCAGCTCCAGGGTGATCAAAGACGGTTTGAAGTTACCTGCGAGTACTGTGACAATTAGAAGATGCCTGTGTGAAGCTAATCTATCGGCAAGAAGCCCCCGCAAAGTACCAATGTTTAAAAAAAAAAAAAAGACGCGCTGAAGAGGTTACAATTTGCCAAAGAACACATGGACTGGCCTAAAGAGAAATGGAGAAACATTTTGTGGGCTGATGAAAATAAGACCCCCAAACGCTGAATTCAAGCCACAGTACACTCTGAAGACAGTGAAGCATGGTGGTGCAGGCATCATGATATGGGGATGTTTCTCTTACTATGGTGTCGGGCCTATTTATCACATACCAGGGATCATGGATCAGTTTGCATACATCAAAATACTTGAAGAGGTCATGTTGCCTTATGCTGAAGAGGAAATGCCCTTGAAATGGGCATTTCAACAAGACAAGGACCTCAAACACACCAGTAAGCGAGCATCATCTTGGTTCCCGACCAACAAAATTAAAGTTATGGAGTGGCCAAAACCTGGGGAGGGGGGGTGGGACATCAAAAATGCTGTTTCTGAGGCAAAACCAAGAAATGCAAAGGAATTGTTGAAAGTTGTCAAATCATCCTGGGCTGGAATACCTGTTCACAGGTGCCAGAAGTAGACTCCATGCAACACAAATGTGAAGCAGTTCTCAGAAATAGTGGTCATACAACTAAAATATTAATTTAGTGATTCACAGCAATGCTAAATCCTAAAGATTTAAAGATTTCAGTTTATACAGTAAATATTTGAGTACACTGCAGATACTGCTATTTTAACAGCCCAATATTAATTTTTCTTCATTTTCTGTAAAGTAAAAATTGATACATTTTCCTTCATGTTTTGATTTAGAATATGATGTGCATTGTTCCCAATGCATGGAAATAAAAAACTATTATAATAATTGAGCTTTACTCACATTTTTAAACACACTGCTATTATTTTGAACAAAACTGTATGCTGCATATACACGGATGCTAATTTTATCTATGAAATAAAACTTTGCAAATATCAGCCAGTCAGTGAGTGTCCATTTGATCACATTTCATTCAGATAAAAACCATGAAGCATAGAGAGAGGACTCTCACAGCAGAAAGCATGATGGAGTAAGGGGGACAGCGGTCCAGCAGTAACGCTCACCTTGGTTTGCCGGATTTCTTTAGTGGACTTGGACCTGCTCTTCATGCCTCTCCCAGGTGAGGTTACCTGGGGAACAGAGTATGTTGTAAAGTCCTGTAAAGTTGACAGACAGACAGACATTCACCCCCCAGCCCAAGGCAGGAGTTCACACCTCTGCAGGGTCCCGCACCACCTGAGTGGAATGAGAGATTACTCAGCCTGCCCCCGTCAGAATGCTCCACGCAGAGTTTATGCAAGTTGAGTATCAGGCTGGGTGTTTCTACCTCAGTGCTCGCGAGCCATCACGCGGGGAAGCATCTGAACACACTCAACAAACTCGCCTCAAACGCTTAAGAGCAACGCAACAAGTCTCTTCTCCCATGAATCTGCACCATGATATAAATTCATTCTGGCTGAAATAGTGGACTGTTCATCTTTTATTATTGCACTGGGCAACAAAAGTAGAACTTTTTGTTTGCTTCCCAAGCTCAACTATGTGAGGCTTATAGTACCGTTTATGCTGAATTCAAATTTGTTTTTGGCCTCTGTTTTTAAATGTATACATTTTACACTATATATATTACTTATTTATAAATAAGGCTATTATAACACTTAAAATGTGCACAAACATAATTCTAAAAATGTACGGGTTTTTTAGACCTCAGGAACATCCGTCTTCAGTGTCCAGCAGCAGTCTGCCAGTATAGAGGAGATCCACTTTCCCTAGTACTGCTTTTCCATACTATACATAATACTTTTCCATACTATATATAGTCAGTTGTAAAAGTACACAATGAACAGTTTGTTGGGGGGTTTTTTCCCACCCCCCAGGAAGCAAAAATCACTGTTGACCCATCTTATTCACGTCTACTTATTTTTATTTTTATTTTTTTTGAGAACAATGCAATTGTGGACATGCTGGATTCAAATCTCTTCCTTTAGCTCCTGTTCCATGTTGTGGAGGTGCAGTCCAGGGTCTTTAGCCCACAGCTCCGCCTGGAAAGGCAACAGCATGGTAACACGCGCTTGGTGCAGGGAAAACCAAAAGAACGGGGCCCTCACTTGGCAAAGTACAGGCACATGCAAGCTTCCACCACCAGAGAGCACTATAGATCATCTCTTAACTGTTCGTGATCTACACTGGATGTGTCACAGCTCTGAGATATCAAGCTACTGTAAAATGTATACAGGTTTATGGATTCATAAATGACGTAGGACTGGGAAGTTTTGGATTAAAAACTGTGGAACTAGAATCAAAATTGTGATCACACTGGTTTAGCAATTTTGGTTCAAATCAAGGTCACAGCACATGGAGCAATATGAGCATGTACTCATGTAATATTACCAATAAATAAATAAAAAGGGGGTGTACATTTTCCAACCCTGGAAGGGATATGAGCCAAGAACTGATAAACACACAGTCCAGGTCACCATGGAAACACAAAGAAATCACTCTAGAACACACACACACACACACACACACACACACACACACACACACACACACACACACACACACACACACACACACACACACACACACACACACACACACACACACACACACACACACACACACACACACACACACACACACACACACACACACACACACACACACACACACACACACACACACACACACACACACACACACACACACACAGTTTACATTTGAGAAATATCAGAAATGCTGAGTCTGACATAGTAATACTGACATGAATTTATATTAATAAATAAGAACACAGGCAACAAATATTGTGACTGAATTTATGACCCATCACATGGCGCTTTTTTTTTTTTTTTTTTTTTTTTTTTTAAATTTAAAGCCAAGAGTGGACTACAGTTACTCTGAATAATAAATCAATTGATTGACCATCCTGTACTGGACACCTGCTGATCACCTACCGAGAGTGCTGACCGAGTTATCCCAGAGAAAATGAACAGACCGATTAAGCTCCAGTTGTCTGACCTGAGATGTGAAGCCTATGTTGGCTCATGCCGCGTAGATTATTGCAGTGGTAAGTCTCGTCTAGTGCACGCACGGTTGGCATTGCCCCATTACACTACAGCCTAGTGGAACGTACCAGGGGCATGTTGGGGGCAGTGGCTCCAGGATGAGGGAATGTGTCCATTAACGTGCTCGTATGAATGAATATAGTTCACTCTGCATTATATGATAAAGTGGTTTAAAAAGAAGGCAGTTTGGCCTCATGACTGCAGGTGAGAAGGGGAAAAAAAAAAGCATCTGCTGAAAACTACAGTTCAACAAAACCTGCTCAGGTGCCTCAACACAACAGAACTGGAGCATAACCGAGCCAGGCTGGACAAAGCCACCATAACACTGGTGACTTCAGGAAAGCCACACATGACCCCCTGGAACAAGCAAGTGTCTTTGACCAGTTATAGCCATACTGAGATCACCTCTGGCCACCATACCTGCCTATAGACAGCAGAGATATTTACTTGGGCAGACTGGCACAGTGCCCTGGGAGTGCAGGGCACCAGAAGACCAGCTGGCACAGTGCCCTGGGTGTGCAGGGCACCAGGCGCCCTGCTGCGTGATTGAATGGACCGTGCACCAACGATGTGGGATCGCTGAAGTGTACAGAAAGGCCATTCGACACTGCTATTCTGAAGAATGACAAAGAATTAATCTCTCGCTTTATATTGTACCATACCACAGAAAGATACACAAACATGCTTTCGTGCCCTTCGCTGATCTTGAGAAGAGGTGCATACAAATATTCAGGTGGCTGACCCCAGACTCCCTCTCCCCCTCACCAACACACGTTCACATACCGCATGTGCATTTACAAGTAATTTCTTTACTGGAGCAAATCACTGTTCCTCCACCTTGCAGAGTCAGAGACAGAAGTGCACAAACTGATTTTTGATAAGGGGCAGCTAAAGCCACAGATGTAAGCAGCGTGACAACAGAAGATCAGACAATGGAAAAGGACACAGAAATATAAATCTTACCTTCTCACTCCTCCCCTGTCAGAGGGGCTGTGCTGCTGGTTGGGAATTCTACGTATACATTTTTCTATCAGTTTTGTTTTCTCACTCTGATCTGGCCATTCATAATTTCAGACATGTCATGTGCACACTCCCATCTGTCAAGACTCCTGACAGGGATGACTGCTATACATGTGAACACAGCATGATCAGACTGGTAAGAAACAAAGAAACAAAGAAAGAAACAAACATTCATTCTAGTGTTTCACTTACTAAACTTTATGACCATTATGGGCAAAGCTAGTTTTGTTTTGAATATCCAGACATTTTGCTGGGGAGGAGATACGATTCAAATGTTTGCCCCATTCATGCCCGACTAAATACTGGTCATAGCCACTTACATTTCCATAATTAACACCATGTTCACACCCAAGCTTGCTCCCAAATGCCCTTGGTACCACATCACTTTAGGGCAAAAAGGTCATTGACTTTGTAGATGTGTCATGTGACTTAAGGCTGTATGTTTTGGACATTTGGGCGCACACAGGTGTTGAGCAGTCAACTGATCACCATCGGAGGTTCAGTTGGATCAGAGGAAAACCATCGGACAGACTTGGTAGGCCGAAAAGTGTAGCGAGACTGGGAATGCCAAGTCCGTTTGGACCAATTGCAATTCCCACCTTCTCCCATGTTCTAGAGTTACGGAGACTGCGTGGACCCTGTTCAAGACCTCCGTTGGGGAAGAAGCTGCACAGAGCTATGGCAAAAGTGCCTGTTATTGTGGCAACACAAGAACCTGGTGACTGGACACCAGCAGTGAGGGACACCAAACAGAAAAAGGAAACTTAGAAGCTGGACTGCATCAGGGAGCTACCGGTGGGTGAAAAAGTTTGTGGCTTTGGCAGTTGCAGAAGCTAAATACAGGGAGAAAGTTTTCAGCCGCAAATAGGTTTTGGAAAACACTGCAAGAGCTTAGGGTGGTGAGAAAGGATACCATCTGAGCTGTGCTCAGCAAGGTTGGTGAAGCTCTGAACTCAGATGAGAATACTGTCAGGCATTAGAAGGAACACCTCAAGGAACTCCTTCACCAGAGAAAGAGGCTTCAACCTGCAGGTCAAGTTCAATGTCCTGAAGTCACTGAGGTAGTTGGAAAGCAGGAGGTGGACAAGACACATGAAAGCCTGAAGGCCCTGTGTGTTGGGGATTGACTTTGCCAACATGCCTCTAAATATCATAAGGACCGCAGGAACAGTGCCATGGTGTTGGCACACTGGGGAATCAGTGCTGGTATTTTCTGTGTTAAGTCAAGCTTGTTCAACCCAGCCTTCGCACTCTGGCAAGGGGGAAGATCATCTTCAGTCCCATTTGAGATATTAATGGACAGGAGGGCTTTTGGCCCAGGAGGCAACATGGCTGCTATTTGCAGACAATGCTGTCCCACTGGCCTCCTTGTAAAGATGCCATCGGTGCACACGTGAGCCGTCTACAGCTGAGCGCGAAGTGCTCACTCCACATTCATGGGGTTTAGCAGATGCCCTTGTGCAGAGCGATTTACAGGAATGCTTCGTAGCTTCCACCAAAACAACTACGATCAGGCTCAGCATCTCCAAAGCCGAGCTCCCCCTGCGTGGGACGCGAGAACCTCACCCCAGTGGTGGAGTTTAAGTGATCCTGTTCACAAGTGACAGGAAGAGGGTATGTATGTGAGGTCACCAGCTCACATGACAGACATGGCAGCTGCAGTAACGCGGTCTCTGGTCCAGACTGAAGTAGCAGAAAAGAGAGGAGATATGATGCGTTCAAAACACACCAGTCCATCTACATGCCCGTCCTCACCGACGGACGAGAACTTCATGACGGAAAGAGTAAGATTTACGCCATTTACCTGACACTTTTATCCAAAGCAACTTACAATTATGACTGAACACAAACGTGAGCGATTGAGGGTTAAGGGTCTTGTTCAGGGATCCAACAGTGGCAACCTGGCAGTACCAGTACCTTAATCCCTGAACCACCACCACCACCCTGGACCATGAGCATGGATCATGGACACGTTTGAAACCAGGTAGCAGGACTATGTCCATGATGGAGTGTGGCGCTCTGCTATCTGGGAGTAGTTCAGAGTAGAGGTGGTTTGGGCATCTGATAGGGATGCCCCCCCTAATCATCCCTATCAGAGGTGTATCAGGCACAGCCAACTGGGAGGAGGC
This sequence comes from Electrophorus electricus, assembly GCF_041902795.1. Taxonomy (NCBI): domain Eukaryota; kingdom Metazoa; phylum Chordata; class Actinopteri; order Gymnotiformes; family Gymnotidae; genus Electrophorus; species Electrophorus electricus. Next base: position 27,290,045 of record NC_137500.1, read on the forward strand.
TTCAGGGTAGACCCAGGACCTGCTGGAGGGATTACACCACCCCACTGGCCTGGAAATGCCTGGAAGAGCTCCATGAAGATGCACCATGGCATCTCCTCATGCCAGGTAGTCACTGCAACCTAATAACGGACAACACCAAGAAGACGATAAAAAGAACTGGTCATTTAAAATAAGAGCATGCAACTTTGAAAGCGTCTCAGGAGCACAGTGTGTGTAGTGAGTTCACAGCAGTTAGATCAGGTCATGTTTCAATGGGTTGCTGTATTAAGTCTGAGGAAGAAAAACAGTGCAGAGGAACAAAACACAATCATATATACAGTGGTTTAAAGAGCTCAAAACTCCAGTGCAACAAAATCAAACAAATTCAGAAGTGAACAACCAAACAGAGCAAGTAAATAAATATGTTTAAAAGAGCTCTTGAAAATAACAAGAGTAATATTAAAAAACACACACACACACAATAGAAATCCGATAATCTTCTGCACATGTAGTTTTCGCCATAAAAATCATAAATGACCAAAGAACAAAAAGAAAAGTAATTTCACACACACACACACACACACCCTCTCTCTCTCTCTCTCAAAGTAAGGTCTCCTTATCAGAGCGTGCGTGGCCATCTTCACAGCCCTTCTTTTTATTTGAGTCTTTATCATCGCCCTTAATGCCCAGGATCTTCTGGTCTACTCCTACGTTAGCAGGGCATGTGCACTTGGGCGAGGACACCTCCAGGTCCCCAGGGTCCCCCTCACGGCCCCCCGCAGGAAGCTGCAGGAACAGGGGCATCTCCAGCTGTTCTTTGGTCAGTAACCCGCGTTGGTCGTCCACCCTGCTGCACTGAGCACGGGACAACATCTCCACCAGGCCTGACACAAACACAGATACTTTTCATTACTCACCAAGCATGACTTACAGTTTGTTATTTGTGTTTCAATGTTTAATTTGGCTCTTTGTGTGCAGGGCAAATTCCTTTCGCGGCAATAAAGTTATTAAAAAATAAAAATAAAAATCAATTAAATAATAAGATCGACAAGAAAAGATGGAACGGAAAATGTGGAAGCTTCATTTATCATCTTATATTAAATAATTTGGCATTAGCCAAGACGGTTAGTCAGGGGGGTTGCTCCGTGCTAGATCTGCAGAAAGAGTTTACTTTAGTAGCGTGCTGAGGGTAATGTGGCGTGTCAAAGTGCACAGTACCGTATCCATGCTGCAGCCAGTAAACAGTGGGTGTGGCTCACAGAGAGGCTCAGCCAATCAACTCTACCAGGACAAAAGGTGTGCAACAGCTATAGGTCTCGTGTATAGTACGTACCATCCATGTCATATGCCTTTTTAGGTCTGGTGCTGGTTCGGCCTCGGTCCATTGCTGGAACCGCCTTCATCTCCCCACCATCTGAGGGGCTCAAACAAAAGCATGTAACATCTCTCCACCACCTGAGGGCCCCAAACAAGCATGCAACACCTCAGCCACACCCCCGCCCCCCACCTGAGGGGTCCAAACACAAACGGCCTCCTGGATAGGTGGTATGTTGCACCACTCCAATAACTGGTGCAATAACTGGCTACGAGAGCAGGATGTAAGGAGTGGGGCCTGTACAGGGGAGGCCCTAAACAGCTTCTGTGGCCTTGCGGGAGTTTCTTCAAATGGTTTTCAGCAGTTAAAGTTTCAGCAACAACCACAAGCAAATGTCAGGCAACTTTGCCCAACAATTATGCATAGAAAACAATTTCTGTCTTAGTAGGGCATCGTCTTCCTTTTATTTAAATAAATAAATGTACAGATATTCCACTTTAAAAGTTTATATAAATTCCCCCCCCCCCCCCCCCCCCTTACATCCCTACATCCTGAAGTGCAAAACATTGGGATACTCTGGCCAGATTTAAACTGAGAATTTGTCTGACAGGAAGAAACGTTTGGTTGCAATTCACATACAATTTTAAAAGAGAAAAAAAAAATGAATAGAAATGAATCAAATTTAATTCTGTCTCCTCTCTCCTCTGTCAGGATCTTACAAGCTGAGCCAGTGCTGGTCACCAACACCCTTCTTTAGGGTTAAGGAAGTCACTGTCTGCCACACTGAGGGGTCACAGAGAGCCATTTTTAACTGTTTGTGGTTTCCTAGTTGCCTGTTCTTATTCTTATTCTACCATGATCACTCAACTTCACAAATACCTTTGGCTCACTGTTCATCTGCAGATGTGATGCCTGAAATCATCTTAAACCCTAAGACAAAGCCACAACCGAGAGGCTCAGTTGAGGTAAAACTAACACAGACGTTCAAATTTACAACCCAACTCAAACAGAAAACAGAATCCCACAAAGGATGCATAATTAATTGCACACAACTACCTACACACCAAGCCAACAAGAGTACAGAGGCAGTCAGGAGTGTAACACACTCAGACATTAGTTACCACACAGGGTCAAGAGTCAGGGTTTTTTTTGCCGGGTTTGTTTGTTTGTATTTCAGTAGTGTGTAATGGCTTTTTAAACTTATGCAAGTTGTAATTATTAATCAATCACACTGCATAAAGAGGCCAAAAGGAGCCCATTTGAAGTTTTTGGGTTTTATCCTGCCACCAATGTACCAGCAAGAGTCATTTTTATACAATTCTAGTGTGAATTTCCCATCAATTTCCCATTTAATGCCCGAAGGTCCCCAAATATTAAATAATATTTAAATGTTTGCGGCGTGGACCGTCTTCACTGGGCCACAAGTCAAGATAGATAACTGCAGCAAACACACCTGTTTTACTGTCCAGCATAGTGTGTACAGCTAAAGCCACGCTGACCCAGCTAAACTGGGTCCACATTTTGAGTACTGAACCCCAGACATTCAAGGAATCCAATGTTCAAGGAAGACTGGCTATGTTAAGCTTGAATGCATTTGAATTCCTGCATGTTAGTGTTTTACTGAAACTCTTCTGGGGAAGGTAGTCACCATATGTAAACATCCTACAAACAAACAAGGACACAGCAGTGAAGGCATGTTCTTACCTGTGTGCAAGGTATCCCTATGACCACAGTTATTAGGAGTCCTTAAGCACATAAACTAGTTATTTAGCTGCACTGAATTGTGACGGGCATTTTAACCTGGTTGGGGAGTTTTTACAATGGATTTCAGAGGACTGAATAATCTTTTTGCAGCAAGGAAGAATATGAATGGAAAATGTAACCAGTTTGAAATTGAAACAAACTCTGGCTTCAAGTTCAGTGGCACGTCTTGTCTAGGCAATGCTGTCTGAAGACTCAGTTCTATGCCTTCAGCCTGGCAAAGCATGATCTTATCTTAGATCCTACAACAGAACAAAAACTGCAGTGATTCCTTACATCAGTGGCTTCTCCTCTGCACATGGCTGGAAATACCTGGAGTGGCTGATCTGTGGGAACAGTTCTGTTGGCTTAGCACACACTCCCCACCCACCAGTCAGGTGCAAGAGGCTCAGGTGAAAATGTAAACGGTACACGTTGGCCATAGAGCTGAAACTCTGACAACTACCCAACAACCTAAATGTTCACGGACAGGAAAGAAGAAAGGATTGTGTACGTGTTGGGGATGGTTGCAAAAAAAATAAAATAAATAAATTATATATAAAAAAAAAAAAAAAAATAAAAAGGTGTCTACATGGTCAGAATACCCATTTGAAACAGAGAGGCGTGGTCTTTGCTGACTCACTTTTGTCCAGACAGAGAGTCTTGTTGGCCAGACTAAAGACGCTGGTGTTCAGGCTTAAGGGCTCATTGGATCCACTCTGATATCAAACACAAAACAAAGTCAATTACTTAGCCGCGCAAGCGCGCACACACGCACACACACGCGCACACACGCGCACACACGCGCACACACGCGCACACACGCGCACACACGCGCACACACGCGCACACACGCGCACACACACCAGAGTGATGAGGGCATCCTGAGATCGGAGTTGGTTCTTCTGTAAAACTGAAGAAAGAGCTTCTCCCAAGGTCTTACTGGACTTTGCTATGATTCCAACTGTCTTTCCTGTAAACATTACCTGCAACCTACACACAGACATACAAAAATGTGACACTCTTTACACAAAAGTGTATCATTTGAGGGCCAATTTAATAAATTACTAATGATTGTGTATATGCCTAAAAACATCAAACTCAATTCTGTCTCATGTAATAAGTCAATACATTACTAAGGATTTATTAATTAATACACACTATATGCATAATATACCAATATTGTATGTATGTTGATATATAACATGATTACAATATTCTAATAATATGTATATGACTCAAAAAAAAAAAAAAAGAAATACCACAACACACCTTTACATCTTGTAAATGTAAAGGTTTCAGTAAACCAACTCAACTAATGAGCATACATTCAGGTGTGCGAGACACTTACATAAATGTCACCCTCACTTCCAATAAGACCTGTTGGTCCTGGAGCACAGAGCTGTCCTGGTCCAAGGACAGAGGCTGTAACACCCACACACACACCAACTTCTATCAGCTTCTGGAAGGCCTGATACTATATTAGCCATAATATACAATTACATCAATACTAGACTGTCCCCATCAACCTTAACTAGCAGTAATACATTTGCATAGTTATCACAATATTGTGTCTTCACATTTGTGTCCTGTTATGACAGTCCACTTTCTACATATGACAAAATACTGAAAACAACATCATTACCATTCAATTCCCCTTGATACCAGACTTGCATATTTTTGCAGCGCTCAGTGGAGCAGCACGTGTCTGGGCTTCACCTTGTCCTTGTCATGGAGGTAGATGATGACATCTTTCAGGGGGAATCCCCTCTTCTCGCACAGGCTGCTGAGCATGTCCCGCAGAAGCAGGCCAGACCGAGCCGGCGCCAGACTCGCCGTGCCGTCCGGCAGGTACACACAGCAGTACTTCTCTGCCCGTGATACCCCTGCAACGTCCGGGTCCGAGCCTGCCAGACTCGAGGAAGAGTCGTTCTGAACGGGGGAGAAAGAAAAATAAATGGGAGGAAGCAAAACAAAACAAGAGGGGAAAAATGAGAAATTAGAGTGAGAAGGAGAGAAAACCTTCAGCACGATGAAACAAACAGCAGCGTTACAGACTATAATCAGACACGTCTCCCATGGGTCATGAACGCACCTCCAGTCGGCCAGACAACAAGCCCAGTTCCATGCTACTGTTGGACTTCACTGAGATCTGAGACACCTGGCGAGAGACCATCACCCGCCCGTATGACGCATCTGCTAAAAGCACAGACATTGCCACGGTCAAATATCTGAGCCCCCAAAGCAGCCCTGAAATTCTCAAGTAGAACTAAGAAACACACAGAGTGACCCTGGATTAAGACTAGAGTTGGGTTCAGTTGTGGTTTCAGTATTCTCAACTGGAAGTCTCTAATCTAAAGTGGAGGACAAATTTAAGATTAAGACGCCAGCCCTAACTGCACACATAACGGATCGTTAGGTACCTCCCCATGATCCTCTCTTCTCAACCTTTGTCTTCTTGTTCACTTTGCTGTCTGACAACAGCATTTTCACATCTGTACTCTACACACACACACACACACGTAACAAGTTACAATATATGAATCAACACATTAAAGTAAAACTGAACTTTTGCCATTGTTTAGTACGCATCACAAACTCATAGAAAACTAGTTTCTCTCCTATGCTGGAAACCATCAACCTTTCGCTGCCCATAATATGCCCGTTTCAGCCAGTTTTTCATCATGTTTGCCATAATGTTAATGTAACAGAGTTATGTAACAGACTATGCTAAGATGGTATGTATTAGACATGTTACATGTTCAGTGACTTCTCCGGTTAATATATACAGATATGAATTAGACACTCCAAATAAAATGGAAAAACAACCGTTATGAACAAATCATAATATTTACATGGTTAATTAGAAGTCTCGATTAATCTACTGAATGTATTCTGATGCTTCATTACTGGTATTGATGTTACCAAGTGTTTATCCATTTCATCTAAAAAGGAGCACTTAAAAAGAGTCTGACAAATTAAATGTCTATACCAATATCTTCAGAGGGTATGGAAAATTTCAGAAAATCCAGCAACTCAGCCAAGACCTCCCCTTTTGTTTTGTTTTTTTGGACATCTACAAATCTGGTTTCTCCTTAGCAAAATCAAAGTAGCAATTTCCAGCCGTGTACAAATATAAATACAACATATCCACCAGGACAGAACAAACTCGTGTTCGCGAGCTCTTGCTTGGTCTTTCCCCATCTCCCTCCCTCTATCAATTATAAATTACAATATCATTTGCATAGCCTCATTACAATATCAATCCAATTGTAATGTGTAACTAACTGGCTTGTATTCAGATAATAAATGCTGTTACCTTGAAGCTCAGCTCTTTCTTTATATGGAAGTATAAATGCTTAGTAATAACCAACCATCTAGAATCAAGAATCAGCTACAGTTTTACGGGATACCAACACCAGTTCCCTGTGAAATAACCAATCTCTGCTGCAAGTACCCACTAGCCATAAATGAGGCCAGCCGATTGGTAAACCTCTGACAAAGCATTGCGTTTTTACCAGTGAGTAATGGTACAAAGTTGGCTACACATATTCTCAACTTGCACTAGGACATGCAACAAAACGTGCACTTCCCAGCCCGGTCTGTAATTCTACCAAAGTCAGCTGCATTACGTTTTACGCACATTAGAGCTTCACACGCACCCGTTTTTGGTGTTGTCTGCAGGCAAGCAGGGCAGGGGCACGTGACCTCAAACTAGAAGCCCTACAACTATGACCTTTTCACTGAAGGTAAGCAACTAACTGGAAATGATAATACCAAACACTTCTGAACTACCAAAAATCTGATCAATAAAACGTAAAAACCCTGCATGTTATTTTTAAAAACTACATCTTGTGAAAAAGTTCATCCCCCAATTAACTTTACACAGGAAATGCCAGACAACCTGAATTGGGTAGGGAGTAGTGAAAGGTTGGGTTTGAAGGTCTTTAGCCTAGGTGTATGTAAACCTGGGACCTGTTCTGGTGCTCCCATAGTGTTCTGACTCCAGGAATGACCAGTGATAAATGCTCTGCAAGTATACACATTTTAAATGCCATCATCTCCCACAGACGAGGAGAAACCTCTCAAATACAAGCAAGTCATTTTGTTCTAGCCATTCAAATGACCAGTAATGATTTCTCCTTTCAACACAGAACATGCCATTACTGTCTCTCCCTCGTCTCAAGGTCCAGAAGCCTTGTAACAGCCCTAGCAGCTCAGACTCACCGAGACCATTAAAAGCTACATTCAGAGTTTCCTAATCTAATTGTGATCTAAAATTCACCAAGAGCACACAGGACACACTAGGTCATACAGCTGTGTTCAGCATCATAGGTAGTGCCATTAAAAAATAAATATTATTATTATTATTATTAAATAATAATAATAATAATAATAATAATATTTAAAAAGTACATGTATCCAAATAGGAACTGAGTAAATGAAGGAAGTAGTGAAAGGAAAATCCTGTGACCTTCCTGTTGGCAGTGGGAGCACCGAGCTCTCTGGAGCCCTTGTTGTGGGGCGTGTGGTCAGGCAGTGGGCGTCCCTCCACGCTGGCCAGCATGCAGTTCTGATAGAGCTGAGAGCGCACAAACCGTGTGTAGCTGTCGAACTTCATCAGTTTAAATATCTGCCCGCAGCAGCAAATGAAGGCCAGAAAGACAGACAAGTTAACGTCATGTTTATACTGCTCATTAGATCAACTACATTAACTGCGCGTGTGTTCTGCACCTGTTGCTGGGCTTTGCTGAACATGTCTGCCGTGGGATTCTCGAGATCGTGCTCGCTGACGCGAGCCGTGTCATCTATGTTTACGGAGTGGAAGGACGCGTCAGACAGATACAGGTCATATATGGTGTGGGCTTCCTTCTTCAGCTAGGGAGAGAGAAGATTCAGAGAAGAACAGGGAGGGAGAGCGAGAGAGACTAAAGGTGCTGCAGATTTTTTTTACTAAAGGTCATTTAAAACTCACACATCTCAGCTAAGTGCCATGTGTCCAAAATGGTTGTCAATTCCCACACTGATCACAATGAACTCTCCAATCACCAACCTACATGTCACATTCATTTCCTATTCAAGATCTTCCGAGAAATTTATTGTTCAACATCTCTCCTCTTTTAGAGGTTGGAATAACGTCAACACAACATTTCAAACTGAGCTTCAGAGTCATCATAGCACAGAACTCGTCAAAGACTTGCTGTTCAGCTCTGGGACCGTGGACATGCCATCGCGTGTACCGTTGTACAGAATTGCACAGATCAGGGTATTTTAGTGCTCGGGCTAGACGTTCATGTCTGCTTTTAACCACTCTTCATACACCACTGCCAAGCTCTTCACAAACTAAGGAAAGCTTTATGGTATCCCACACGCTTCTGTTTACACAGCATCTTGGACATGCGATGTGGTTTTCATATTCACGCTGACAGTAGACGGGTATATTTGAGCCTGTGCAACGAAAAAAAAAATGAAACATACATTTCCTCATTTGTGTAATCGGTTATTTTAGCTTTTGATTTTGTAGAACCTTTACATTAAGCTGCTAAAATGCGCTTTATTTAGACTTAACTCGTGTCAGCATTTAAAAATAAAACTTACAATAATGTTTTATATTATTGCTTTTATTCTGTAGAATGCGGAAGGACAGTAAATGGACATGCGAGGTTTTTTGTCGCATGTAAATTCAGCAGGATTTCGCAGCACATTCGCATTCTCATGTTTAAAAAGTGCAAAACCTGAGGTTACTGACCACAGTATATGGCTGGGTCTCCTACCAGCTCTGTGTTGCAACGACAAAAACAACCACAAGTAATGCACCTTATACTACATGCATAGCACACCTTGCGATCTGAACAGGACTGCTTGTCAGATTACGGATCAGGACTAGTTCTAAACCAACTCTAGCCTTAGACTCAACACCACCCAGCCCAGTTCAGTATCACAATGTCTGCATTTTACTGTTGCCAATGCACCTGGATCTGGAACAAGAAAATCACTCAAACATGTAGTCCAGGAGCAGCACTGGAACATGCAGTCCTGGACAGAGTGCCACCTCTAGGAGTGTCACACCAGCCTTGGTCAAAAACAAGGATGTTTAAACTTCTGATAGCTGCTGATCATGAAAGTCTAGAACCCCAGAAACTATAATAATGCTGTAGCATTAGAACAACCAAAGACACTACTACTACTACTACTACTACTACTACTACTACTACTACTAATAATAATAATAATAATAATTTTAAAAAGCAGTTTATTTTGAGTTCAGCATTTCAAAGTGTTTTACACAGAATCAGCAAGATACGCCAGTCAGTGGAAACAGAACAACAATGTAAGATGTTATGACAACAGAATAAAAACAAGAAAAAGGTCCCCAATGGCCATTATCTGCGTACTGTAGGCCAGAAGCAGGCTTAGGCTTTTTGTGGGGAAGTAACGGTGCATTAAAAAGTGCAAAACAGAAGTACCTCATCCATGTTAGCAGGTGGAATCTTCCGGAACTTCTCACAGGCTTGCCAGAAGAGAATGTTCTCTGCACTCACCTCCGATTTGAGGAAAGCCTGAGGACCACAGATACATTTTAAAAGAATACATAATACAGTAATACATAAATGCACGCATGCATGCATGCATGCAGTGAGGCAGTGGCAGATTGGTGGTTAAGGTACTTGTATAGTAAATCACAAGGATGCCAGTTTAAGTCCCACCACTGCAAGGTTGCCACTGTAGAGCCCCTGTGCAAGACCCTTAACCCTCAGTTACTAAAGCTGTATTCAGACATAATTGTAATTCTCTTTGGATAAAAGTGTCCGCTAAATACTGTAGAATGTGTATATGTACAGATGACAGACATACGTTTTTACAACTTTTGGTTAATGGATAAGGATCTTTCACATTTAAAATGAGTTGAAACAAAGCATAAACTACTCCATGAGGAAAACACTGATCGTGTGAAGAGAGCTGGGTTGCACAACCCATACAAGTTAAAACACAGCTAAATTACTCAAGCCCAGTACTCTGGCTGAGCTACATTACTCAAGACAGTCATGAATGACTGACAGCAAACTGGCATCAGCCTTGCTTTTGAGAAGAGCTTCAAAGTGATGTTTGTTTCCTTCGTGAGCCCGTTTCCCAGACACACAGCGGACACAGTCAGATGGCTTCCCTTCAAACAAGAACTTACTGGTGTGTCATGCAAGTAGTCATCTATGAAGCGAAATCATCATCAACAAGGTTAAACCAGTGTTTGAGCGGTTTAGGCTGGTGTGTGACACAGATCACCTTGAAAAATATAATCCATTGCCAAATTCCAGCCAGTTTTCGCAAAACGTCTGGGACAAACTAACAAAACACGCAGTTCTAAAGTCTGTGGTGTGATTAGTAATGAAAGGTCATGCATTTCCCTCTCATTCTGTATCTGATCTGCCTGAGGTAAAGTGGAATCAGACACTGCCATTTCGTCTACTCCTCATGCTCATCAGAGGGCAGAGGCAGGGCTTCAGGTCCAGGCTCTTACCGTGAAGTACCGGACTCCCACCGGGTCCTCCAGTAGGCGCTCGAAGCATACGGCCCAGCTGACCACCCTGCTGGCCGGGTCATCAGCGCCACGTGGACCGCCTCCTCCAGCAGAGCCCCCGCTGAGACTCGGACTGCTGCCTGTGCTCGACAACCTGGACATGTTCAGTTCTTCAGAAGGGGGTGGGGATATAAAAACACGTGATACAACCATCAACCCCTGCATCATTCTTCTTCAGGTTCTCTACTGTTTAATCCATTCCGCAATGCCAGCTATCGACCGCTGGGCTATTTACTGCCAAAATATCAAACTTTTACACACAAATTGTCTGCCTTTTTCAGGTAAGGTCATGGTTATTGTCTACCCCTCAGAACTTCCACTACTTTCTACCATTTGATTTACAAATACATGAAAGTGGAAATAGATCTTTCCAATCAAGCTGAAAGTGACATGATGGAGAGCAGTCTCATTTTGGGCTGCTAGAGTTTTCAGACCCAACAGATTAAACTGTCAATCATCAGAGAAGGCACAAATTGCCCTGCAGTGTGTGTCGTGTGGTCGTCCAACAATGCCCCCCCCCCTCCCCCAACCCCCCGGATGCCATCGGAGCTTACACTTACCCCCATCAGAAACAGCCTGCGTCTGCAAGGACAACCAGCAAAACATAAAGTCAGACAAAGGCACACATTTTGGGGACAGGGAGGCAAGATGAAACGTCACACCTCCCAAACAGTTGAACGGTTTGATTTTTTTTTGTAGGCTTTCTTTGTTAGAGATGCTCAGTTAGAGTGGCATCTCTCATACAGGAAGTGGGCATTTCAGCTTCTCACTTCGCGCGGGGCACACAGTGCGCTGTAGTGACACACGGTCGTATGGCTCCATTCTGGTGCATGCGTAGCTGCCAAGAGACTGCACACACAAACACCTTAAGTAAAGAGGACAGACCAGTCGAAACCGCACGGGCTGAAGACAGCATCCCTCGGGCAAAACCGCTGCTGGCTAAAAGCACAACAACCCTGCCGCGCTCTCAAGCTTCCCATCTGACTGTTCAGACAGCTGTGGAACAAGGATGCACACTGTTTGAATCACCATAGTAACAAGGAGAGAACTCGATCGTTTGCCACCCCAACACGCGCACGGACACACATGAACGAACCTTTCAGAAGCAGGGCACCACAGCACACGTTTACGCCGTCAACCAACATCATGTCAGACAGTGAGAGTTAAAAGAGCGTAGAGTTCAAAGATCATACAAGCTTGGCCCAGATCACAGATATCTGATCAATAATCTCGACCACATCACCACAACAGATGCCGTTAGCTGAGAAGAGTTACAGAAAATGGCCTGCCTTCACGATCGGCTGATGAATACATGATCTCCCCACGTAGACTCATGCAGTTCTTTGAGAAGGGCTCCAGTAACAACTGTCCAGCATAACCCATGAACCACTGGCTCACACATGCATCACTCATCTAATAAGATGGCCAACAGATCACAGGCAGTTTAGTGTGTGTCCTTACTGCACAGAGTAATCACAGATACACCACACTAACATTCCACAGTCCCCCACCCTACAAGTGCTCTGCATGTCCGAGTTTCATCACACAGCTGCCTAAGGAAGCCAGTGAAGAGAATACCACGAGCATGCAAAGCTGTCAAAGTGACGTGTAAAAGCTACTTAGAAGAATCTAAAACAGACAGGATTTGTGTAACAATCATAGTTGTGAAATTTCATTGTATTGATGCTGTCAAAATGTAAGGAAAAAAAAAAAAAAAGTAGGTGTGTCCAAACTTGACTGGTAGTGTACATCTCCCTCACTCATTCACGCACTCACGCCCGCCTGTCTGTCTGTCTCTGTCTGTCTGTCACAGTGGAAGTCTTCCTATTCGAAACAGTTGCATTTGTCCAAATCAAGCCAAAAGCAGCAGCCTAGTCAAGTGTGTGAAAGTGCTGTTCAGGCCTCCAGCACTGGACCAGGGTCGTGCTCCCATCCACCCCATTACACTTCCTTACTTTCCTTTTCCTTCCTTTGTTAATGAAGTAAATGAACAGGATCCAGTAGACTGCAGTCATGGAAGCGGACAACTAACATGTTCCTCAGTACTTCACAGCGTAAGCCATGCCTGCCACGGAGAACTAGCATCGTTCAGAAGTTCAGCCGAGGAAACTAACAAAACCAAGCCAGAGTTGAAGTTCTGCAGCTCCTTCTAGCTACGATTCAGCACATCTCACACACAGCCTCATCACTGAACACACACTCACCTCAGGAAGCAAACACTTACCAGGTGACAGGTTGGCACTGCAAGAGTTTTCATTTTGTTTGACATGACATCGGTGTAGGGCTCAGTGCGACCAAGAGAGATGAGCTCTCAGCAAAAACAAGCACACCCTATGGCAATATTGCTTCACGCCCCATTACTTAGTACTTTGTGTCACTTCCGGTATCAAAGGGAAGTCTTACCATAGCAACGAACCGCAAGGGGAAGTGGTTACTCTGACTAAGAATCGCTCTCTTACAGCTTTGTTGAGCAACTTGGTTAGATGAGCTGCAGAACGGGTTACCACCACCACCACCCACCCCAGGCTAAAGAGAGACACCACCAGCAGACAATCCACAGTGAACCACAAGGTTGGGATCCTCCACCCTAATCAAAGTCACTGTACACACATACCCACAAAGGCTTTCCTAATTCTGATAAATCAATGATGTTCCATTGATTTTGAGGAATAATCTGGGAAAATGAAAAACTGATAACAGTAATGGATAACATTTCCACCTAGGCCACTATTTAGAGCTAAATATGTGTCACCACTTTTAAATATGGGCCTATAATCACACAAAATTGATCGTATTCTGTATTTGGTCTGCTTAAAGCTGCCGTTCTCAAAACAGAAATACGTCTATGCAAAAGAACATGCACAGCGTCAGACTTTTCATAAGTCTTTGCTTAACTGTACATACCTTGAAAAACAATTTGGAGGCGAACTTCACTTTTTTCTTAAAAAATCCGCCCATGGTCCAACGACTAATGATGACCTTGGCTAACCCTCTAGGTGCGACCATTGTTTTGTGGGGAGGAAAATTAAAAAGCCACTTAAATGAAACTCGTCCTAATTTTGTCCACGCTATAATGATGCTTTCTGAAAATACATTTACTAACAGCCTGCCTTTTTTAAGCTTCACTTGTCATCTCAGCAGGTGTCTCAACCAAAATGTAATTAACTAGAGGAAATCGAATGTTTTGCTGCCTGCGGTTAGCTGGAGAATACCGCCCCCTTGTGGCTAGAAAAATGAAATGAGCCCAAATAGCCTAAATACTTTCCAAGATAGACGCTTTTGAGTATTGAAACTGATCAATATCTGCAGCGATAGAGAACGCATTCAAAGCCATGCGCACAAATGAGCTTCAGTACGGTTTTAAAGGTCGTTTTCCACATATTTACGCATTTTGTCACTTTAGATCTACCAATAATAAATAAAATGACCAAAATAGAAAAAGTTAAATATAAATATATATGACCACATAAATATTAAAAATATACGGTGTAAATGAAACATGTTTCTACTTGACTGTATCGACTTCATTTTTAAGAATCTAAACCTATCACAAAATGCAAAGCAGACAGCTTGTAAATATGTATGTTAATGTAGAAATGACTATAAAAACCTCTGGTATGGCCATAATTTGCATAAATATGACGGGATGCATCGGCACCTGGCTTATTTTAAGTGTTCCAGAACAAACAGAGCTCCCATCGTGTGTGTTAAACGGCTTCACTTTTCTGACGGACAGATTCAGAAGGTAAGAGAATGACATTGCATTTAATTTTTGATTCTTTGTGTGAATGCGTGTGTGCGTGCGTTTATAGATTTTATGCTGCATATACTGGAACCACATATCAATAGCCAAACTTTTTAAAACATCAAGGAATTTGGATTCAGCACAACAACTGTAGATTCATCTATAATAAGCGAAGGATACGCCCCATATAGGCCAATACTATTACTGAATACCAACTTTGAAGCGATTATAGCCGTTTTAATTTATAGATTAAACAGGATTCTTTTTGACATCACGATAAGGACCGATGTGGATGCGTATTACAAAGGCTGCTATCAGACGTCCTCCGAATGCCAGACATAAAGGCATTTTGACCTGTTTCTGTGACCTTTAATGTTTAAACTTGTCAGTACCTTTGCTGTCAACCAAAATTTAGTTTTATGGCTTTAAGCAATGTGTACAAACTCAAGTGTAATATCTAGATGGAGACAACAGAGACTTTAATTCGCAATCAGTACCGAAGTACTGGCAGAAAACACGACAGGACATAACGACATATGCCCAAAGAAAGTGTCAGATCTGGAAACCCTTCTTCATACGAGCCAAATTAGTATAATAATAATAATAATAATAATAATAATAATAATAATAATAATAATAATAATAATAATATTATTATTATTATTATTATTATTATTATGGGTTGCTGAGGAAAAATAAGGTATTTTGAGGGAAGTTTTAAAAAACAGTAAACATCATCAGATGAAGCCAACGGGTAAACAGAAAGTGTCTGAACATATATGTAAATAATACATTAACCAACTGAACATATATGTAAAGAAAACATTAACCAACTGAAGGAATATGAGAACAAAACAAACTGGATATATCTAAGAGAAATAGAGTATGATCGATACTTTCAAAGATAGACAATACAATTATTATTTGGGCAGAAAAGGGCCTTAAAGTATGTTCATAAATGATAGCAAACAACATAATAGATTCGCTTGAAGCAGAATATCTTCTAAAATTAGATTTTTAACAAAGACATATTTTTTTAGTATTAAATAAGAAACTACCTCACTAACAAGTTAATCAAATATTACATAAGCTGCTAAAATGTTATATTGAACATAGAAGAAATACAAAAATAAAATAAAGAACAGTTGAACAACTAACAAGAGCCTAACTATGCACATATTATTTCTTTTTTCCACCTCTAAAGTCCTTCTGGCAGACATTCCAGAGTTACTGCCGTTTATACTTTTAATGTAAACAGTTTTGTACACCCAGAGCTCAGAACCAATGAGTCCAGTGGATAAAAAACTATACAACATAACATGAACAGACAGGAGCACAGACAGGCCTCCCTTCTCCTTTTAGCTGATCTTATTATTCCTTGTTGCTCTTAGGAGTGGTATCTTTTCCTCCCACAAAACGTTTTGTATATTTACTATATTAATTACTGCTTATTATAAAATTGAAGAATTACAGCCAGAACCACAAAGCTGGCCCACAAATCCCTAGCAGTCATTTCACAAGCATCATTATTCCACGACACACTATTGCTCTGGTTCCAATGTACTCTTCCTGGTGTAGCAGAATGTTCCCGCTCCCATTAACATGCTTTCTGGTACAGGATAAAGACCCGATAGGAGCCTAAATAATGACAGAAATGGTTTTCAGCTTTCAGGAAGAGAAGGCTCTTTATAGCTTTTTATAGGACCCCAGTCTAAGGATGGAAGTAGCGGACCCGGGCCTCACGCTCCTCTTCACAGTACTTTGTGAGTTTCCCTCATTCCTTCCAGTCTCTTATGCAATAGCTGCTCTTAGACTTTCTCATGCAGTTAAAGTTTGCTTGTGTCCCTGTCTCTAGACCATGTCGTAGTGAATACTCACACCATGCCACCTGAGTGTCTGAAGTGTGAGCTATCCAGTGCAGGTATATTCATACATTTGTGAGAACCGAACCAAAGCAGCAGTCTGCTTTAGCATCCTAACTGTACCCTTCCCAGCAGCCCTTTTCCTATGAATGCATAACCACTATCTTCTGTTCTGCCTTCCCAGCCAGTGAAGTGTTTGTACAAACCCTTGTACACCACAAATGTGAGAATACTGAAAGATGTTTGCCTGGTCAGTATCAAAGTAAAAAATACAGACCCTCTTATGTAGAAGTGTATTATAAAACTAAGAAGTGTTACCATATGAACCACCAGATTTTCTTCTCCCTTAGATGTTCCCAAGAACTGCAAAAAAGGTATCTTTCATTTCATTTCAATACTGGAATGATAAAGTCATCTGTGGCCTTAAACACATGGGGTTATTTCGCCTTGACACTACACACAAACCAACCGGTGGTATTCTCCGGGTAAAACTATTACTTTTAAGTTTTTACAGTTTTAGATATTGATAATGCAGCCTCAAGCAGGATAACGTACACATGGCAAATGCCTCTGTGAGGTCGGAATGTGGCTAGTAGATCAGCGTCTATTTCACTGCTTTTATTTGTACATACAGGGATATAGTGACACTAAGTAGCAGAGCTGTTGTTTGAACCTTTATTGAGCCCCCCCATACTTCACAGTGCAAGTGAATGCCAGCTCATTCGAGGTGGATGAAGGCACTGCGTTCTTTGAGACATGTGTCCATAACCTACCTGTTAACCTGTCCCTGACCTTCAAATGCTACATAATTGAGGACCCGATGACGGGACAGAACCACCAAACTGCTCTGCTTATGCTCAATCAGAAAGTAACCATGACTTGCAGTGTTCAGAGTTTCAATTCGACCACTCAAGACACACCCATGAAAGGTGATTTTATTTAAATTTGTCTGTAAGTTTAGAGCAGGGATGCTCAGCTTTTGTCACGGACATCTACCACTCTGAAGAGTTTAGTCGTAACCCTAATCTAACACACTTCATCAAGGCCTTCAGTAACATCTCAAGATTAGATCCAAGTATGTTGTAATTAAATGTTGCAGGGAAAGAGATCTCCAGCTGTAGAGACACATCACATAAGATATTTCTGTGTTATTTCCTTAAAAAAAAAATTTCCTCAGAAAGAATGCTGTAGACAGTCCATTGGATCCACTGCAGATAGACTAGAATTCATTAGCACTGTAATAATATTCCACTGAGTCACATCTTCTCCTGTGCTCTGCTAAATCCACTCAGGCGAGAGTAATCTGATCGTGCTGCTGATCTGTGTACTGGGAGCTGTGATCCTCATCCTCCTGCTCGCTGTCATCATGAAGATCATGCTGAGGAGACGTGAGGGTAAGTCTGACCCATCCCTGGCCCCCTGCCGCCGCGGGATGGCTCACGTTGTGAGAATATGTGAGAATACGTGAGAACATGTGAGAAGTGTCCCGGTGACTAAAGCTCCGCCCATCTTTGTGCAACCTCTCCGCTTAGCTCAAAACAAGGCCAGGAGGCGCCAGAGGCAGGAGGAAATGCAAAGCACGGACACTACTGCCACCACTGTCACGACCTACTGGTGAGGGAGGGATGCATAGCTACAGTCATTTCATTAGCCCAGACGAGCAGACCGAGAGCATCGCTCAAGCATTCATGGTTAAGACTGCAGCACCCTGTTAGACGTGTCTGTTATACAGTCATTCTATGACTGTGTGACGTGGCTTTGCAATGTTATATGAAAACAATGTTCCAAAGTTAATTGAAATTTTTTTTGGAATTAATTAATTGAAAACAAACTGACTTACAGTTACCAGTGATGATATGTGTCAGTCAGCTCTGGTGCATGGTTTAAGAGGTTGATCATGTAATTTTTACATGCTAAATAAAAGTATGGAAGACAATTTATGCTATTTTTTAAATTTCCACTTTGCTTTCATTATGTGAATCTGTGCTATTATTTCTTATCACGTCAAGTAAAACAACAGGACACGAGAATGTGAATTCTGACACATTCTGAAGTCTGTAATCTGTGAGGAAATGTCACAGAAGAGTGACAGGAGAGAGGAGAAGTGAAAATTCATTGGATTGACGTGAGGCTGTCGCATGTGCGCAGCACAACCCACACTAAAGCCCACTTAACCTACACTAACATTATAACCCACACTAAAGCCCACTTAACCTACACTAACATAACCCACACTAAAGCCCACTTAACCTACACTAACATTATAACCCACACTAAAGCCCACTTAACCTACACTAACATTATAACCCACACTAAAGCCCACTTAACCTACACTAACATTATAACCCACACTAAAGCCCACTTAACCTACACTAACATTATAACCCACACTAAAGCCCACTTAACCTACACTAACATTATAACCCACACTAAAGCCCACTTAACCTATACTAACATAATAACCCACACTAAAGCCCACTTAACCTACACTAACATTATAACCCACACTAAAGCCCACTTAACCTACACTAACATTATAACCCACACTAAAGCCCACTTAACCTACACTAACATTATAACCCACACTAAAGCCCACTTAACCTACACTAACATTATAACCCACACTAAAGCCCACTTAACCTACACTAACATTATAACCCACACTAAAGCCCACTTAACCTACACTAACAATACAGCCCACACCAAAGCCCACTTAACCTACACTAACATTATAACCCACACTAAAGCCCACTTAACCTACACTAACAATACAACCCACACCAAAGCCCACTTAACCTACACTAACATTATAACCCACACTAAAGCCCACTTAACCTACACTAACATTATAACCCACACTAAAGCCCACTTAACCTACACTAACAATACAGCCCACACCAAAGCCCACTTAACCTACACTAACATTATAACCCACACCAAAGCCCACTTAACCTACACTAACATTATAACCCACACTAAAGCCCACTTAACCTACACTAACATTATAACCCACACTAAAGCCTACTTAACCTACACTAACAATACAACCCACACCAAAGCCCACTTAACCTACACTAACATTATAACCCACACTAAAGCCCACTTAACCTACACTAACATTGCAACATAACATGACAGACAGGCATTAGAGAAAGCAGCATTAGTGGCCAACACCAGTGCATCAAATAAAGAGGAAAACAGTAGCTAATAGCCTGAAAATAATACACAACAAAAAGTAAAAGGTAATTTTAGCAAGTTGTCTGTAGACTAGACCAGAGTAGAATAGAACAGAATGCTTCATGAGTCTCATTCCAGCATGAATAAGTGGACCATAGAACAAATTAGAGATTAGAATAGTTAGGAATACAAAGCAGTAGATTAAAATAAACACAACCAGACATGATTAGAGCAGAGCAGAGCAGAGCAGATAACACTATAGTACACAGAGCAGATCACACAATAGTACACAGCACAAATCATGCTATAGTACACAGAGAGGATCACACTATAGTACACAGAGCAAAACCAGCAATAGTACACAGAACAGATCACACTATAGCACACAGAGCAGATCACACTATAGCACACAGAGCAAAACCAGCAATAGTACACAGAACAGATCACACTATAGTGCACAGAGCAGATCACACTATAGCACACAGAGCAAAACCAGCAATAGTACACAGAACAGATCACACTATAGCACACAGAGTAAATCACACTATAGTACACAGAGCAGACTACAATATAGCACACAGGGCAGATTACATTATAGTACATAGAGCAACGCACACAATAGTACACAGAGCAGCGCACACTATAGTATACAGAGCAGCGCACACTATAGTACACAGACCTGACCAACACAAACCAGGTATCACATGCGCGCTACCCTGACATACGAATATGAAAACACTGACTCACTCTGAGTATGTAGGTAGAGGATCTGTGGACTTGAGCAGAGAACATAGACACACCTGTGACAAGGCAAAATGGAAGCTGCTCAAAAGCTATGTTAACTAGAGCCTTCGTATATCCACATTTACTTCACATTACATCTGTCGTAATACTAAGCCATTAACTTTTAAAGCCACATTTTGTAGTGGCAGCAGTAAAACTCCCTGCTTTGCAAGTGTCCCTAGATTCCAGTTTCTCCACATCATCATACACGGTGTTGAAAGCCCAGACATTATTCTGAGTGCAAACTTGTGGATCACCCTACATGTTATTATAAACCTCCATATGATCATATACTTGATATGAACCACAATGATTGGTATGTTGTTCTATCTTATTTATGGATTATATTTAACATGGCAATTTTTGGAAAATGTCAATATAGTGATAATGAAATCTTTGTTGATCTTTGTTGTTGTTTTGTTTTGTTTTTCTTTCTCTGAAATTGTTTAAATATAGATAGTCATCTGCAAAGAAGAGTGCATTTCCAGCTGTGTTGTCATTCAAATACAAAGATGTTTAAAAACATTTGGAAGCATATATTCAAAATTATTTTAGTATTTTTCCAATTTCTTTAAATTGTAGGTTGCACACATTTCTTGAACCTGCCATTTGCATTTTGATGTTACAAAGCTTTGTTATTTTTGTAGCTTATAGTTTTAACTAGAACGTGATAAAACTAAACAGTTGCACAAGACTCTGAAGTAATGTGGCACCTAGAGCATGTGGAGAGAACTCCCTAAAACCAGCTTCAAGCACTCTAAATAGAGCAGCACTGGCCAGGACCTGATGCAACTCAGCCTCCACCAACTGCAACACTGAAGAGTCACTCAGGAATCACTGGGGTTTCTTCACACTCTTCTACAACCAGCAGGTTGAGCACCCGTGTTCTAAGTAA
Organism: Electrophorus electricus; assembly: GCF_041902795.1. NCBI lineage: Eukaryota > Metazoa > Chordata > Actinopteri > Gymnotiformes > Gymnotidae > Electrophorus > Electrophorus electricus. Next base: position 27,311,117 of record NC_137500.1, read on the forward strand.
TCAGAAGGTTGCCAGTTCAAGTCCCACTGCTGCCAAGTTATCACTGTTGGGCCCCAGAACAGGGGTTAAGATCCTTAACCCTCAATTACTCAGCCATGGTTATAAGTCACTTTAGATAAAAGTGTCAGATAAATGCTGTAAAGGTACTACATAGCTAACTTCTATTTTGGCCTAAATTTTTTCAGCTTCCCAAAAGCAGGACTGCAGTAACTGTTGTTTTTATTTTTTTATTTTTTTTATTTATTTATTTTTTTTTGAGGTGTACCTGCAGGGTTTCGACATAGATGCCTCTCATTGCACAAAGTTAAACATGTGGGCCTTCAGTGGACAGACGAAGATTAGACCCTTTTGTTGTTAAAAAAAAAAAAAAAAACAGTGAAAGAACCCAGAGAGAAGAGGATGAGGACTCCACTTCTGTGAGTCTCTGTGGCATGTTAGTCCATGGCAGTGACGTCCCACCTGCAGTCAACCAGCTGTTCGGTTTTGAATAAAGCAGATTGCATTTGGGACTTACGCACAGACTCTCAGAGGGCCCATTGTGTGCAGGAAGAGTGATTTGCATGTTATTTCCGTTGTGTGATTCACCCGGCCTGCTACTTATATTTCTCTATCTCTCTGCCTCCGCTTTATCTCTCTTGGTCTCTTCATATACTATGTTTCATTGTCAATAATGGTTCATTAGTATTAATAAACTATAAAACATGCATCTGTATAATTCTTGGACCGTGACATACAGTTTGTTGGCTTGTTCCCAGATGTATGTGTTGATATAAGTGTAGTACAAGACGTTAACGTTAGTCAAAACAAGTAACCTTAATGCTAAATGACTATGTTGGCCTAGCTCTACAAGGACATGCATTAAATAAAGGAATGCATTTATGTTGTGATCATCAGTGACATCTCCTAGTATCTTTTACGCCCTGTAGAAATTCAGTTTTCATATTCATAATGACTTGCTGATACACGCGACAAAATGTACCGGCACCTTTTTTCCCTCTTCAAGCACTTACACCGACCCCCAGAGCAGAGCCACGACCCAGCCAGCAACATACTTTACATTACAGATAGTTTTAGTGTGTGTGTGTGTGTGTGTGTGTGTGTGTGTGTGTGTGTGTGTGTGTGTGTGTGTGTGTGTGTGTGTGTTGGTTGCCTAAGCTTATAGGTGTAGAGAAACCGAAGCGTGTACCCGTGCTGATCTTTGGCTACCAGCGCGATCGCCGAGGGCTTGCACGTACTCACGTACACGGACAGAGAGCGGCAGGTGCAGGAGTGCTGGGCTGCAGTGGGAATGCAGCCCGCTGACACCAGGGGGCACTAGATCACCAAAGCTGGAGCCGCATATTTATTTTGTACAATTTTTTAAAAACTATTTGTTCCAGGGAAGAAAAAACGTCAAATATATTGTGTTCTAGCAAAATTGCTCTACCGGCTTCAAAAGACGCGACACAGCAGAGCTTCTTTGACCGATTAAGCTAGCCGTCGCCTGTTAGCTCAGTAATGTAGCTAAGATGGGTCTACATTTCAAAGCCAAACATTCTGATTCTCTAGATAATGGTCTTCAGTTGTATTATTCATTCAGCAATTCATTTTAAAATATGAAAGCTCTACACCCATCGTACAGCAAACTGTGAACGCACTGATAATAAGTCTAACTGAAGCATGGTAACCTCACACAAAAGCACTGCATTTTCAGCAATCTCTTCCCGTCATTGCCGTCATCTCTCTCAATATTCTTTTGACTGGTTGTGTTTTTTTCCTAATGATTCTTCCTGACTAGCAAATGAACTGACTTAGACTTTGTGTGTGTGCGCGTGTTTTTGTTTGTTGTTGTTGTTGTTGTTGTTTTGGGCATTGAATTCAGTAAACATTTTCTCCAGGTTCATTTAACAGTGTAGTCTGCTAGGAAAATAGCATAGCTATGGCCCCATTATAAAACTCTATATTATATTATCCAATATTATTCGTTTTATTCGGACCTTGTCATTATTGTAATTGGTAATTTTTTCACATTAGTTATTGTCATTATTTTACATTTACATATATTCTGCAAAACCAACCCGAGCACATCAGATTTAATCCAGAAGCTTCTAAGGGACACATCATCTAACCACCTCTGAAGAACTCTCCATTAGCAGGGTTGCCTTGAACAGAGAGAGAACGTTCTGGCCTGATGCAAATAAGATGCAAATTTCCCTTTGTTCAAAACTAGTGTAATAGACTGCCAGGACACAGCACAGAGTTAATATTTACTTCACAAGATACATTCTGTGGCATAAATAGGAAAATCCTGTCTTCCTGTCTCTGTCATGCAGGCCTTGATAGCAGGGTCCTCAAAACATCACAGAATGACAAAGCACTGGCCATTATGGGTCATTTATACTGTATCCTGCCTTCTTCTTCACGTCTCCCCATCTCTCTCTCTCTCTCTCTCCCCTTCTTCTTCTTCTTCTCTCTATCTCTGTCTTTCTTAGTGATGTCAGGCTCAAGCTCTCAGCCTCCCATTGAATGTCGCTATGGCAACATTGCCGAAGAGAACAGCTTCTTCATCCGTATCTCCCTCCCTCTTCTCTTCTGTCCTCTTCCACAGAGGAGCGACCAGCGTGTCTCTAGTACATGAAGGCCTGCTGATCAGGGGCTCAGGACCATTCAGACACTGGCATTTCAGTTTTCTCCGTACTAGGTGGGTACCTCTATCTTTGGTATGGAATAAAACTTCTAGTCGTTAAGTATTTATCGTGTTTTTTTAAGACACCGTTAAAAAATTCAGCTTTCTTTTTTGACTTAGATGGGAATGTTTGCTAAAAATCTCAAATGTTTGAAATGTATATGAAAATATATAAACTGAAACTTTTATGCCTTGGGTTGTTCTTGTCCTTATTTTCTGAGAGTTGTAGTTTTGAGAGGTTTTTTTTTTTAATGTGTTGTTTAATCTTGGACTACGTGACTGTCCCACCAGAAAGCAGGCCTGTTTGATATAAATGTTGAAGCCCTTAGAGCCCCATCAGGAAATGGTGCCGTAACAGCTCTAGTACCCCCAGACTAGGTGCTCTGACATCATCACCATGCACCTAGCTGCGTTTCTCTGGTTGCACACAGATAACCCCGCCGTTATGTGTCAGCCTCCGTCCTGGATTCATGTCCTGTCTTTGTTACGACTTCCGAATTGTGAATTTGGCCATTATTCTTAACCTTGCTCTGTCACAGGGGTGATTTGGAACAACCCATGCACTGATTCCTGTGTACCCACTGAAGTCTACGCGCAACGGATGGGTCAGCTCTGATGACTCCTTCCTCCCGGCCCAGGCCAGGTTACGGAGATGCCTTCTTCGGTGACCTCAGCCGTGAGCATGGTGTCCTCTGACCCCGGCAGCTCCCCCTACAGGGCGGCAGAGGCATTCACCGTCTCAGACCACCCTCCCAGCCTTCCCTCGGGGCCTGACTACCTGTACCTTCACACCGACATCATTATCATCGTCATCTTCGGGATGGTGTGCTTCCTTTTGCTGGTGGCCTTCTTCTACGCCTTCTGTGTCCACTGCACGCTGCAGGCCTCAGCCCAGACTGGCCGCCAAGGGGCCGGCACTGGCATGGAGAGGGAGGATACCACCTTCAGGTGCAGCTCTTCCTGCCCCTCTGTGGGAAACAGTCTGAGCTGCAGTTCCGCTCACTTCCCCGCCGCCAGGTTTCGCTGTTCAGAGAAAACATTTCCTTCTCCCATGACCACTCTGTCCATCTATGGAGACGAGGGGGTTCATCTCCCTGCTTCCATCTTTGTTATTAGTAGAAGCACTGCAGTTCCATTTTGCACTGCACACTTAAAATGTCAGAAATTACAGATGAAGCAATTATGCAAGACTTAATAATCCACATTGATGCCATAGTTTCTGTACAACGTAGAGGACTGGATACTTGGAGCTGAAGTAACTTTGAGAGTGTTGAACACATTCTACATTCTTTGTGTAACTTTGTTAATGTTGTATTGTCCTAATTACTGAGCGCAGGCATTCTGTATCGATCAACTTCAACGTAATGTTTCAGTCCTGCATTTGGATAGGCCAAGTGTAACAGTAAGTGCTAAAAATGAACCATTTGCCTTCTATAAAGTTGGTGTGAGTTAATGTTCGTGTCCGCTGAAATGGAGGATCAGTGTTTAAGGCTTGGGATTGCTATATGGTAAATTAAACTATACGTAATGTGACATAACCTAATAGTTAATGTATGATTTCAGTTCCAGTGTGCTAGAATATTGATGTACCTATCCTGTATTTGCTAGTAAACCAGAGATTTGCAAATATTTATAGCATGAAATGTTTGTCTGATTGTGTATTTCTTTATTGGAGTAAATTTAATTAAGAGTATTTCTCCTTTCTATGCCTTCTGGGATCTTATAGTTATGATGACAAATTGCACCTAGTGAGAAAAGAACTATTACTGTAGCATGTTATGTGTTCACACACACACACACACACACACACACACACACACACACACACACACACACACACACACACACACACACACACACACACACACACACACACACACACACACACACACACACACACACAGCACCACAGTACAGATTCCTGGTATCTCCATATCAACAAAGGTTTTTGTATTTCTGTTTCTTCTTCTACTCCTCAGATCACAATGTATGTCATGTGTTCAAAAGATTTGCCTGCTTCTGTCTGTCTGCCAGTAAACAGTCATCTCAGTTGAATATTCATGTGCTTTCTCGCTCTCTCCCTGTGAGTCTTTACCACAAGTGAAAGTTCTTTTTGGTGTTGACAGTGTACAGACAAATAAAGCTAAATGGAATTCCACTGTATTGACAACCTTAGGAATGAGGAAGAGTTTTGAGGTGTTGTATGCACCAATACTAATCAGACTAACTCTAAAGCTCTCAACATCTCACAGTGTTTTATTCCTCTCCCTCACCAGCTGACATGTATGAGCCTGTTCATTTCACAACACAGTATTGTCCATATTGATTTTATTTAAAATATTGAACCTCTCAACAAATTAGACATACTGCCCAATTTTAATAAGTCATTACCCACATCAGAAACAACGACTGTAGACTGGATCTAAGTGCATTTACTGAGATGCTTAAGTATAACTTCAAGGTGCTTACACACTACTGTTAGCCAAGTGCAGGGCAGCATTAACATGACTGGCATCCCTGGTGGTGTTTCCCTCAGGACATGGAGCACATTCTGCTCTTCCCTGAGCAACAGGAGTCACAGGAAACTTCCGGAGATTGCATGATGGCATCCCAGCCCTCAAATTCCTGAGAAACCAAGGTAACGTGAGGGTCCTGGAGACCACCATCCTAAGATGCATTGTTATAATGAGACATAGACAGACACAGGCTAACACATGAAAACACAGAAACAAAGGGGAAAAAAATTGAACGCAAGACAGGGAGAGAGAAAGACACACAAAGACAGAAAACTCCATAGATCGTCAAAAGATTATTGCTGTAATTTGTTTAGACCAGATTAAGCTCAGATTAGAGAAAATGTCAGTATAGAGTTGTAGCCAAAAGCCCTTTCAGAAGGAAGCCATAGGTGTGGGTGTATCTGGAAGAGAAACTCAACATGCTCGCAGCTACAAACACCAAAGTTTCCCTTTTCTACTGAGTGGATTAAAAGTCTGTCCTTTCTCTCACCCTAGTGATGGATGTCTCCTCTGCCCATCCCTCCTCCACTGACTACTCCAGAGAATTGCCAGACATTACCATGTCCACGCGGCAGGAATGGATAGACTTCACATCTTCCTCATCTTCACCTGTCACAGATGGGAAGAGGGTCACCCCACCTCAGAGCTGTAATGAACAGCAGGACAGTGTGAGGAGATTACAAAAGATTACAGAAAAGTCAGACAGCGTCAGGTACCCCTGGGATCCTAAAGAGAAAATGCTCCAATTACACACACACAGGGAAAAACAAATTTTTTTTTAAATATAAAAATGCAACTTTGCCAGTTGCATAATTCTTTAAGATCACTGTAATTCTCACTGAGTGTTCCAAATCGAAAGCAGGGACAGACAGAGAGCTGTCCGCACCGTGTGCACTGGACCAGCTCTCTTCATGAAGGGCTGTTCGGGGTGCAGTTGGTGGAGTCTTGCTAATGTACTGGGCCTCGAACCGTGGGCAGTCAGTCTGCGCGTTCCAGATCTTATCCCTCTTCCCCTTCAGCAGGTAGGTCTCGATCTCCACATCATCCTGCCAGACTGCAACTGTAAACTGTAGTGGGAGTAGGAGCATGGATCCTGTTGCCTGTTTTGTGTTAGTGAAGCCTGGGGGGGGGGGTTTATAGTTTTTTTTTATTTTTTAGTTGTGTTGTTTTTGTACATGCTGTTGTGAAGACAGATGGAGAAAT